>NC_048226.1:100691356-100879278 GCF_002007445.2 Ailuropoda melanoleuca | reverse complement strand
TAGTAGATTGGGTAGGCCCAGCTTCAAGTAACTTCTCATACATCATTAATATTATCGGAAGCGTGGCCTTCATTGTATGTTTCTAAATGTGTTTCTTAAGAAATGACATTAAGTTGCAGCCTGGTCTAAAATAGTATGCTGTCCTGGGTTCAGAAAGTGGAACCCCCTCCTTAGGTCTAGTTCTCAGCACGTGACATCCAGGGGGCGGCCGGAATGCTTGGTCAGGTTTTGGGGGTAACGCAGACGTAGAGCTGCAGAAATGTATTTTACGTTTCCATGCCTTGGTTATCACTAATGAAAAGGGAAGAGCCTCTTGTGTTTTTTTCAAAACTTTTCCTTGTTCATAAAAACACTATTTGAGAAAAAAGATTCCTGAGAAAAATGAAGTAATTTATTTAACTTGATACTCTTTTTACCAAAGATTTCTGATAACTAACTAAAAGAAATGAACATTGCATTAATTTTTAGCATACAGTTTTTTTTTTGTTTATAACAGTCATTTTTGTGGGGGGTATGTTTTAGGGCATCATTCAGAAGATAGTGGACAGTCACAAAGTAAAGCACGTGGCCTGCTATGGATTTCGCCTCAGTCACCTGCGGTCAGAGGAGGTTCACTGGCTCCATTTGGATATGGGTGTCTCCAATGTGAGGGAGAAGTTGAACTTGCACACCCACCAGAGGAGTGGAAGTAAGATTACATACCTACTTTGGTGTGACTCACACTTGATTTGTTTGCATATTAAATCACACACGAGAGGATGAATGTCTTTGCTTAATTTTCTTACTGATTGTAATTACGACTCCTGTATAAATAAAATTGGCTGGTAATGATTAACCAGTGATCTCTTCTAGACTTCTGTTCCGTCTGTCTTTGTGGCACCACTGACTCTGGACTGCCTGAGCTTCTGAGGGGTTCTGTGGTGATGGCCTTTGGCTAGTCACACTTCTCTTGTCAGGACTCCTTTGTTTCAGCCTTGGCTCGAAGAGCTCAATTCCTCATTCTTTTCCTTTCTGTCCTGTTAGCATTCTTTTGTGCAGCAGGACTTCATGAGCCCTGAGGAGACCACATCTAATTATCTCATTAACGGGCAGCATGGCTTGCTCCATGGTGCCCGGTAACCTCCGGCTCGCCTGAGAAGACTGGGTGTATATTTGACGTTCACGTACTATAATTAAATTAGGTAGTGACTCATACTGACCTTAGTGAAACTGATATGATTGAAAGTGAATTAAAAGAATTCTCTACAATTGTCCTTTCTCTGGTTCTCTCCAAAAAATAATAATTTTTTTCCACTGTTAAGTAGAGCAACACGTTAGCAGGAAACCATATGTGTAAAACACTAGAGTGTGAGAGAAGGTGAGCCCCATGCACAGGCACCCTCGTTTTTGTAGACACAGTCACAGAGACAAAGATGGTTGTGGATTGGGGACAGTACTCAGTGTTGGTCACTTTCAGTTCAGCACCCAAATCGATGAGAAGACATATTTGAAAAGAAAAACAAACGTGAAGGTTAATAAATCTCTAGTCAAATGCGATCTTGTCCTAATTACAGTTTACCAGAGAAATATACTTGTATTTTCAGCTTTATCAAATAGCTGGAACTGACAAGCTAACAGGATATTCCGTGATAATATAGTTTGGTTGGGTTACATCAATGGCTAGCAGAGATTTGACCTCCAGCTCTTTTGCCAGTCAATCAAATAAGTGTTTAAAAGCCAGGAATACCTAAAAGTTAGTTAAAAATACCTGCAGGTATTTTTATTCCATACAATTCTATTACCTTCTTAATTCATATGGACAAGTCAGAGGCACACTGCATTATGACAATAGCCCTAGTGCTCAGTAAGATGCGGAGTGTAGACTTCTGCATATACAAGCTCTGTTTCTATTCTTTTAAGCCAATTTATTTTGCTTAATATCAAGTAAAGGTGAGTGGGCACTACTCTTTTTCATGGAGCCTGAACCCTCAAAAGTAAGGCAAGCGTAGACTGGGCGAGGTAGAACTTTGCCGAATGCAGTGCTGAACCTGACGCTGACGGAGGTGGTGAAGGTGGTGAAGATGCCGCCACTGCTGTATCGTCACCGAGGTGTGGGTGGAGCCAGGCGCCAGGCCAGCTGTGCGCTCTTTGTACATTTGCAGCCTGTAAAATATGTATGTCACATAGCTCTCCCCAGTCTTATAAGGTAAAGACTGAGGAAACAAGCAACAAACTTGATTTAAGTTCCAATTACAGACAGAGCTCGGGACACAGCTTTGACTTGAATGTAGCTGACTTCACAGTGCAGGCTTTTACAATGAACGTGCCCATCTCAGGAGGACTGCTGTAGTTTTAGCTCCAAGAAGTGGTCTGACAGTGCACTGTCTGCACCAGTGAAGGTGTGTGGACAAGAGGCTGGAGGCACAGGTGGGCCCTGTAGGTGCTTCTGGGAAGGTTAGGCTTTATACTGCCTGTCCGTGCTTGTCAGATTCAGTTAACATTCAAGAGCAGGGTGACAGAGGTACTTTCCTCAGAGAGTTTGCCATCCTACAAACATACTTCAGGAAAAAGAAAAGTGATTTCCGAAGGAGGTTTTTCAGATACAAAAAGGAATACTAGGGAAAAAATTGGGTGGTTAAAAGTAAGCATTGGCTCTAAAAACAAATAATGATAAGAACTGATTTTTTATATTAAAAAAGTAGAACCCAAATAGTGAATGCATGTCAGAAGAGAGGTGGTCAGAACTGAAGCTATCAACCACGTTCTAAAATTATGTACTAAAAAAATAAAAAATAAAAAAATTGTATATTAAGACAGCCATGAAACATTAGAAGTAGATTTTATAAGCTAAATAATATGTGGGTGAGTAGGTATTAGGGAAACAGCAAGGAGAGAAGGAAGGGACTGGAAAGCAGGACAAAGAGGAGTCACAGACTAGACTTTGGAAATAAGCTCAAGCAGACTAACAGTAACTGGTCAGAGATTGTTAGTGTGTGATTAAAAAATAGAGTCCAGCTATCTGCTCTTTATGACAGGTATCTAAAACAGTGATGTTGAAGACATTTTTATGTGACTTACAGGAAGAAACATTTTACCTTAAGATGCGGTACACATACACATGTATGTGTCTCAGAGCTATGTACATATAGGTCTACATATGTACTTCACAAAACCATACCCAGCCTCACTAGAACACTGAATTCTAAGGTTTTCATCCAGAGGCATTCTATTCTGTTTAATTTTATTTAGATAGATGGGTGGTGGGCAGGTGGATGGATGGATGGGTGGGTGGGTGGATGGATGGTTAGATGGATGGATGGATGGTGGGTGGATGGATAGATGGATAGAAAGATGGGTGGATGGTGGGTGGATGAGTGGTTAGAGAAGGGGATGGATGGATAGATAGATAGAAGATGGATGGATAGAAATGGATGGATAGATACAGAGAGAGGGATGAATGGATAGAAAGATGGATGGGTGGATGGAGAGATGGATGGATGGGTGTTGGGTAGATGGATGGATAGAAAGTTGGGTGGATGGGTGGATAGATGGATAGAAAGATGGGTGGATGGATAGATAGATGGATGGATAGATGGATAGAAAGATGGATGGATGGATAGAGATGGATGGTGGATGGATGGATGGATGGATAGAAGGATAGATGGCTAGCTGGAGAGATGGGTGGATGGATAGATAGGAGAGGGATGGATGGATAAATAGAAGAATTTTCCTAGCTACTCACCAGGGGGATGACGGGATTGGCATTGCTTTATTAATATCCTGTTTTAAAAGTTTCAAGACAGAAAAACATTCTTAGGGATATGAAGAACACCCACATAGTAATAAAAGGCTCATTTCAGAAGAATTTATGAAGAGTAGAAATAGATGGAACTATTAAACTTGTAGTTCCTAAAGACATTTCTCAAAATATATAAAGCAAAAATAGCAATTAAAGATTAAAACTTAGCTCTCCTAATAATTAAAAAGAAAACAATAGTAAACAATTTTTACATTATGTTTTTCAGTATCCTTTTTAACATGGAAATACGGAGTCCTGCACATGGCAATGTGTTAATCAGTTTGAAAACACATTCCTAAATAGTTCATGGTTCCAAGTAAAACTCCCAGTTTGCAGAGGGTCTGGCTTGCTGCCTTGTTCTATACCTCCCATGGGCTCTTCCCCTTCGCCCTCCAGTCCACCTTCTTGTAGGAGCTGATGCTGTCAGTCATTTCTTACCGAACAACGTTCTGTGCTTCACCTTTTGCGTGCCCAACCCTCTTACTTTACTGACCATTCACTGTCTTCTGCTTAGCATTTAAATTTGGGGGCTGCTCCAGTGACCTCTTTTCCTCTTTCTTGTCTCCGTAGACCTGCCTTTGGCATCGAAATCACACTTCCATTCAATAGACACAGGAAGCCAATAAACCAGTTTTTGCCTAACCCAGACAAAAGTCCTAAAAGCTGGTGGCTTGGGGGAGCAGTAATAGAAGGAGTGAGAAGCAGTTGTACAAGGATTTTTTAAGGTAGAGCTCATAGGACTTGCTGAAAAGTCTTTAAAAATATACACATCCAGGGAAATACGTAAATCATTTCTGCAGAAGCTTCCAGTAGTTCCTCATCATACGTGGAGCCAACTCGAGAGCCCTGATCATCTCGCAGCCCCATCTCCTCTTGCTCTCACTCCCCTTCCTGCACTCCGGTGGCTTGCACTCTGACATTTCAGTGTTCCCTTTTCAAACCTACTGGGTCAGGATCTTCTCTGCTGCCAGCTTTCTTGCCTAGTGAATGGGACAGACTTTTATCTTGGAGAACTTTCCACCTGCTCCACCCTAGCCACATGGCTCTCTTACTGGTTCTTGAACAAGCCAAGCGTGTATTGCTCCTTGGAGTCTTTGTACCTGGTGGGACTCTGGTGAATGTGCTCCCCTGCCGTTTCCAGCAAAGCTCAGACCTCCCATCATTTAGGGCGAGTGCTCTGCTGTCCCCTCTTCCCTGTGGTCTTCTTCAGCCGTTCTGTCTGTAGGGCCCACTGCCAACCCACTGGATGACTTTTCTCCTGCAGGGCCTTGGTCTTACTGTCTGATCTGTTCCTGGTTTCTAGCTAGTTGTGCCTGGTAAGTAGTAGGCACCCAGTAAAAACTTTTTAAGTGAGAAGTGAATTAGTGGTGGTGAGAGTGTAAAGTAAGCCAAGAGGAAACACAGTATGGTGGAATAGTAACATGTATTCATTACTAGTGTTTGTCTGTTGCAGTGTTTTCACACTAATACGTGTTGCTTTCTATGTGGAGGGCGTTGTGCGAAGCACTTGGCTTACTTTACCAAAATTAATTATTATTATGATAGTTTTATCAAGTGGGTGGGTACTCACCTTTTTCCATTTTACTTGTGAGAAACCTGCGGTTCTGAGAGGTTTATTAACAGCTTCCTTGACACCCTACAGCTCCCACTGGTGGAGGGTAGAGAATGGAGTCCATGTACTCAGCTGTTTCTTGTCTACTCCTGTGTAAGACAGGTACGGACAAGAAACAAATGATTGGTAGTGTTTTCTCCTCCCTAGCAGGAGTCTTCTCAGTTCATGGGTGGCTTTGTGAGGGCAGCGCACGCCTGGCTTTAGTTTTGAGAAGTAAGGTCTTATTCAAAGGACTCACCAGAATAATTGGATGTCAATTTCCATTCTCGGGAGGTTTTTGAACATAGATTTTTTCTTTTTGGGCTCCCTGCTATAGGCTCTGTTGATATGATCCAGTAATCCTGAGATAGAAGCTTGCTCTCCTGAGTCCTCAGCTCTTCAAACACCTCTGTGAGCTAGCTTGCAGCACACAGTGGGTTGTAACTGAGGCAGGCAGTGTGACCTCACAGAGGCATCATGACTCGCCACTGGGGAAAGAAAGGGCTGATTTGATAAATGGCTCTCCTTGTGGGAAGAAAAACAAAGTTAGATCCTACCTCAAATAATACACAGACACCCACTTGAGATGGATCAAGTGAGAAAAAAGTTTAATGGAAAATAGAGTTGACTGTGTCTCTGGTCCTGCAGTAGGAAGATTTAATACCCCAAAGTGTTCACTATAAAAGGAAAGAAAGCAGATTTGACTTTATTAAGATAACTTCTGTATATCAAAAGGTATATTTAGAAAAGTGCAAAAAACAAGTTGCAAGTGAGAGGTGATATTTGCAACATATGTAATGAACAAAAGATGGTATCAAGAGTTCTTCCGGTTGATATAAAAATTGCAGACAGTTCACTAAATGGGCCAGAAACACGACGGTATCGTCATAAAGAGAACACAAGTCTGGCCAGTAATCATAGGCAGCCACTGTCAGCTTCATTCGCCCGTTAGGGAGATGGGAATCTGGACCGTACGATCGTCTGCCACTCTCCGCATGGCCAAAAGTAAGTTGTTGACAGTGGAGAGGTGGTGGCTCCAGCAGGCTCTTGCCTGCACTGCTGGTGAGAAGGTAAATGGGTGCAGCCATCTAGTGAACAGCTTGAAAATCGGGTCGTTGCACACTCTATGCACTTCCACTGCAGGTTTTGTCCTTGAGAGACTCTTAGGTGTCTGTCCCGGGCTAGAGTTGCAAGAACGTCATGCAAGTGAAAATGAACGAACAGTGGGGATGTGCAGTGGTATGGACGAATCTTAGCTACGTAACCTCGTGGCAGAATTGAGTCTTCCAGCAAAGTGTTGTGAGTACACTAAGTACCACTGAACTGTACACTTTATAAAAAGGCTCAGTTTTTGTTATGTGAATTTTACCTTAATTAAAAAAAAAAAAAAAGTAAGTCCCAGAAGATGACATACAGCATGATAAGCTTTTATAAAGTGAAGGAAAAAAAACCCTAAAGGAATATTGTTGGGAACACATCAGTTACGTAAGACAGTGTGGCTCATGTAAGTAAAGGACCAGAGGGAAGCCATCCCGAGCCTCTGTGGGAGGAGCAGCTTGCCGCCCAGTCTCCATGAGGGAGACACCCCAGGAACGTCACGATACTGTCCTAATCGATACTGCAGCAAACAGTGTCCTGCAGTTTTGAGAGGTTTCCATCAGACAGATTTCAACTTTGAAGTTTAGCACTTAGATCTTTCTAATGAACCAAATTTTGGTAATGAAATTTCGGTATCTGAAGTCACCTGTGCAGAGTGGTCTGTTTGGCTTAGGTATAAATGGACTGTCAGAGCTTTGGGGGAAATGGTCCAGTCCTTTTGATGTCGAATCCAGGGCTTCGAGGGCCATTTTGAGAAAGTGTTGTGGGGCTTTGCCGAGCAAGTGCAGAGTACCCTCCTCATTGTTACCAAGACGCGGTCCTGCTCAGCGCTGCTCTGTCACTGCCGTGTAGCAGCCCCTAGCTCTGCAAGGACACCACTGTTTTCAGACCTCGGCAGGAGAAAAAGGCTTTTATAGAGAGGAAAGGTGCCATTTTTCAAAGATGACAAGTGAAAATGAATAATGAGAGTTTAGGAAGGTTTCCTTTATGTTTCGTAGTTTCCTGTGTTACCTTGAAATGACACTGCCTCTGCTCATGCCTTCATTTAAAAGTCAGTCTTTCATTGTAATCCTGCATTGCTGAGATTTAAAGCAGAAAGACAACAAAGAGAGGAGCACTCTGACAGGTTTGGAAGTGATGCCTTTAAAACGAGGACGGACTTTCAATTTGCTGGTGTTAAACATGTACTGGATGCTTCTGCACCAGATACGAGCAGCAGGGAGTTAGGTCAGTGTCTTGTCAGTTTCCGGTGGGTCTGCGGCCACAGATTGACTCCAGAGAGGCGGGTTGGAGAGCGTTTCTGGTGGGTGTTACGGGTGTTGTTACCACGGTTATGGAACAATCAGTCTGTGAATTTCTTTTGATTCTCAATATGTATCAAAAGTTGGAAGAATAGTTCACAGAAGCCTTGCGTACTCTTCACGTCGCTTCCCTTAAATGTTGAAACTTTCATAAACATAGTACGTAATTGAAACCAGGAACTTAACGTTGATACAGTGCTTTTAACTGATCTGCAGATGTTACTCACATTTCCACAGTTGTCCCACTTAACATCCCTTTCCTGGTCTAGGATACCATGTGGCTGTTCACGGTCTCCTTAAGTCTTCTCTAATCTGGAACAGTTCCTCAGTCTGTCTATGTCCTTCATGAACTTGACACTTCTGAAGAATAGTGGCTGGTTATTTGTACCGTGTCTGTCAATTTGGGTTGGTCTGGGGGTTTTTTCATGGTTATATTGAGGTTTCGTATTGTTGGCAAGAATACTACAGCCAGGCTGTTGAAGCCATCATGGCACATCTTACTGGGAAGTCTATGTTGATGATGCGACTCCTTTTGACAGGTGATTTTAACTTGGATCATTTAGTTTAAGGGNTTTAAGGTGCTGGCCAGGTTTCTCCACTGTAAAGTTACTGTTTTCTCTTTTGTAATTAGAAGTACGTGCTGGGGGGATATATTGAGACTATGCATATATCCTGTTTCTCATCAATTTTCACCCATTAATCTCAGTACTATTGATGATTCTTTCTTACAGCTATTTCTGCTGTAATTTTTGCCTAATGATGAATTTCTATCTCCATCCTTCTTTTGAGGATTTTTAAATGGAAGTCTGTTGTAAGAAAGAGTTGTCCAATACCACATTATTTGCAAGACCCATCAAGAAACAACAATATCTGTGTTGTTTCTGGAAATTGTGGTTTATTTCACTGCACACAGACTGGCTAGCTGACCCTTCTCAGTATCAGGGTTAACAGATTCTTTGTCCAAACACTTCCTACTCCACCTCGCCATTAGTTGAAGAGCTTATGGATATCTTGGTGCTCGTTGTTGGTGGTAAGACTGAGGAGGTTAGTGTCAGTGGCCTTACTAGGAAGTTATTTCTTAGAAGAAGCAAAAGGATTATTTATTTGGGGCCTGTTATATTTAGCTGCTATGCAGAAATCCATGGAATGGCAGACAGCAGAATAGTGGAAATGTGTCTCAGGATGCAGCCAGGCTCTTAGAATAGTAACGGAAGGGTAAGGAGAATGGTAAGTTTCATGGACGAGAGGGGAGTGGGGATGTCAGCACTTGTGGGCAAGTAGGTTGGGGGGTTAGGTGCTGTAGTTTAAGGACTGAGCCAGGGTGATGGAATGTGATTAGATCAGGCAACCTTAGGCAGTTCAGCAGGGCTGTGGGGGGAAAGATAAGCCAGACTGTACCGATTGAGGCAGGGACCAGAATCCTTCCCACGATCTGAAGAGCTAGCCTGCCAGCACAAGAGTAAGGTCAGTTCTCTTCCTCTGTTTTTGAGCCACAGGGGCCTTCTCTTAGTTTCATTCTGCTCCGTGGCATTTGTGCATGTACTTGCTGCAGAGGGATCCCTGTCTGCCTCTTCATACCTGTGGGACCTTGGGCCACTTACCTAAAGCCCTGAAGCGTTTTTCCCATCAGTGAAAACAGGGTGAGTTACTAACCTGGTCATTACTTCTCAGCCAGGGTACTGTCCTCGCCTCCGGGCCTCCTGCTTCTTCCTCTGGGCCCTGTTGTCTGTCCTACACACTGTCACCTGCCTGGTCAGAGACATGTACATCCTGTGACGACCCTGCTGTGCTCACAGTGCTCCGAGCTCCGTGGTCAGGATGTGCAGGGCCCTCTGTGATCTGCCACTTCCCGATCCTACCTCTCCCCACAGCCCTCCTACTCAGTGCTTGCGCTCTGGGCTCGAGTTGCCTTTGCCTTCCCACACATCCTCTATCCTCAGGGCCATCACCCATTCTCTTCCAACAGATGAGAACTCTTGTCCCTGCACGTGACTGAATGACTCCATTGCTCCCCTCAGATCTTCGTTCAGATGTCACTGACNGTCACTGAATCAGAGTGTCCTCTGCCAGCTACCCTGTATGGAATAATACTTCATCACTTGTTATTCACCCTTACCTCGCTTATTTGTCTTTGTCACGCTTACTGCCACCTTGTAGATGTTTGTGTATTTGCTGTCGGACTTTCACCACAACTTGTATATAAACTTTTAGAGAGCCGGCACTGNTCTTCCAACAGATGAGAACTCTTGTCCCTGCACATGACTGAATGACTCCATTCCTCCCCTCAGATCTTCATTCAGATGTCACTGAATCAGAGTGTCCTCTGCCAGCTACCCTGTATGGAATAATACTTCATCACTTGTTATTTACCCTTACCTCGCTTATTTGTCTTTGTCACGCTTACTGCCACCTCATAGATGTTTGTGTATTTGCTGTCTGACTTTGATCACAACTTGTATATAAACTTTTAGAGAGCTGGCACCATGCCTGTTCTGTTCACTGGTGTCTTCCCAACCCTGGGAGCTGTGCCTAGGATGGGGTTGGTGCTGGAATCAGTATTTGTGGAGGAACTACTAGGGTGATAAGTAATCTGTGGAGCCCACGATTATTGTGTGCCGGTGCATGTGCTCAGTGCTCCCGACAACCTTGTGAAGACACCAAGGTGCAGAGAGGCGATGGCAGACCGTGGATGGGCCACGGAGCAAGAGTCCCAGCCCAGGCGGTCCCGGTGCAGAGCCCACGTCCTTCCTGCTTCTGTCAGGGCCATGGCTGACTACAAGGAGGCCGTGGGTCACGTCCTCATCACCATCACTGTCAGGCCCTGAGTAGTCATGATGTGTCCGTTGAGGCCATCGTCAGCATCATCAGGGTGCTGGCTGGTCACAGCAGGGATGTGCAGCCAGGCTGCCCAGTGTTTGATCTGGAGTCTGTTTCCTTATCATTAAATGAGATGACATTCCTAGCGAAAGCCTCCTGTGTCCTGTCTGACCCCAAGCGTGGCTCGGGACCGACCGCTACTGCTTGCAGAGCACTGTCTCCTGGCCTGCCAAGCATGGCTCAGGACCGACCGCTGCTGCTTGCAGAGCACCATCTCCTGGCCTGCCAAGTGTGGCTCGGGACCGACCGCTGCTGCTTGCAGAGCACTGTCTCCTGGCCTGCCAAGCATGGCTCAGGACCGACCGGTGCTGCTTGCAGGGCACCATCTCCTGGCCTGCCAAGCATGGCTCGGGACCGACCGCTGCTGGTTGCAGAGCACCATCTCCTGGCCTGCCAAGCATGGCTCGGGACCGACCGCTGCTGCTTGCAGAGCACCGTCTCCTGGCCTGCCAAGCATGGCTCACTGCACTCTGTTCTCTGACAGCTACGTGGCTTAGGAGAGAGTGCATGTGAAGTGCCTGGTAAGTCCTCGGTTCAAAATGAACTCTGGTGTGCTTCCACAAATGACCGCCCCACATAGAATAGCTGCAGTAAATTGTTGACCTCGCTCTGAGTAGATGTAGAAGGGAAACTCATCGATCAGCAGTTGTGTATTTTAATGAAGATGGACACTTAAAACTCTTAGCAGAACTTGTGTGTGTGTACCTTGCATTTTTCCACCCTTAACTGAACCAAAAGAATTGTATTTATTACTTTGTTTGCATGTTTTCCTTGTGAGACTATTACATTTTTTTTAAACGTCAGTAATGAAACTTTAGAAAAAATAGATCTTCTTATAACGTTTGGGTAGGCAAATATATTATAAACAAAACATTAAAAGAATTTCCTAAAAAGGAAACGAATAAATAGGGCTGCATAAAAATTATGAACTTTCTTCCTCAAAAGATAACATTAAAATAAAAAGATTTTTAAAATAAGTTTTGCAAGATACCACCAAGAGAGTCAAAGACAGGTCTTGGAGTGGCAGAAGATAGGAGTCTAACAATGGCCTCATGCCCTGAATATGTAAGGCATGCCTACAGGTCAGATGGGGGTTGGGGAGGGGGACTGACAACTCTTTAGAAAAAATNGCATGTTTTCCTTGTGAGACTATTACATTTTTTTTAAACGTCGGTATTAAAACTTTAGAAAAAATAGATCTTCTTATAACATTTGGGTAGGCAAATATTTTATAAACAAAACATTGAAAGAATTTCCTAAAAAGGAAATGAATAAATAGGGCTGCATAAAAATTATGAACTTTCTTCCTCAAAAGATAACATTAAAATAAAAAGATTTTTAAAATAAGTTTTGCAAGATACCACCAAGAGAGTCAAAGACAGGTCTTGGAGTGGCAGAAGATAGGAGTCTAACAATGGCCTCATGCCCTGAATATGTAAGGCATGCCTACAGGTCAGATGGGGGTTGGGGAGGGGGAATGACAACTCTTTAGAAAAAAACAGGTGTTTCACAAAAGGAGATTTCCAAAATGGCCAGTCATCAAATGAGGGTGTTCCCAGTCCTCTCTACACTTACTGCCGTAAATATCAGTGACCACGGTGAAAGAAAAATGCCGGGTGAAGGTGGGGGTGGAGAGGATCCAGAACACCCCAGGCTGATGGGACTTTGAATTGGTATAGCTTCTTCAGCTCCCAGATAGGTGACATCTGCTAACGTGGGGGTGTGTGTGTGTGTGTGTGTGTGTATGTATGTGTGTGAGATACTCCTAGTCCATGTCCACGTGCCCAACAGAAGTGTGTACGTATGTTCACCAAAGGGCATGNGATATGGAGAGAACATTCTGGTGAAATTTGTTTTGACCACTCTTGAAGTGTGGCTTCCTGAACAATTGAATTATTTTATGCTTAGAGGAAGAAAAAAAGTGTTTATAGCAGTATCCTCATAATAGCCAAAAAGGCAGGAATAAGTCAGATGGCCCTTAGCAGTGATGTGGCGTTTCATGGAATACAGCACTTCCCAGCTGTGAGTGACCGTCAGCTACCAGATAGGCTGGATCTCACAAGCATGTCAGTGAATGAACAAAGGCCAGACATGAAAGAGTACGTTGTGTCATTCCATGCTCATTGGGTCAGTCATCGGGGGAAGTGTGGGGAGGTGCCGCCCCTGCCCCATGGTGGACAGTGACTGCTAGGACCGGGTTCCTTCTGGGCTTCTTTCCTGCTCTGTCTCCTTACAGGATCACTGGGCTCTAGACACTGAGGTGTATGTCTTTGTGCTGGAAAGTCTGAAAATTTATGCTTAAAAATTGATTGTATTTTAGCTTATTTTTAAAATAATATTTCAGAGTAGTTGGTTATGCCATACTCAAAATAATGCTGTAATTGTAGACTATGAATTGAGAAAACTACTTATTTCTAATTGTTCTGTTTTGTGAATTATTTTTTAGATATGAATTGAGAATTCGTTATTTGCCAAAAGGATTTCTAAACCAGTTTACTGAAGACAAGCCAACTCTGAATTTCTTCTATCAACAGGTATAGGAGGGTGCTTTAATATGCTTTTTTCTTCGTGTCTTTGAATCCTACTTACTACATGGTTTTATTTTAGAGTTAGATTAAACCTAACATTTGCGAGAATGTATATTTGTCACAGCATGACAGTGAGAGACTTCTAACCAGTGAGAAATTTTGAATTTTTGACACTGTGAATTTTTGTATGTTTGGGCAAATCTTTTTNTTGGGCAAATCTTAAAAGATACTTCTTTTATGTGGAGACAGTAAATCCTAAGTGAGACAAGCATTGGTTTGTCTTTAATTCAAGTATAATTACCATGCCTGAATATCAGCAAATTGGTCAGAGGTAGAATTTGTTGTCAGAGCCGACTCTACTCACATAATCTCAAGAGTAGTCGGCACAATCGAGGCAGAATTGACTTTTTCTTTTACACTGAGTAACTTGCTTTTTACCCCTTCAAATATTAGTTAGGTGATAAACACATGCGGCGTAAATGAACCAACACAATTTTATGGCCAAATACACATTGCTTGTTAGTTTTCGTGAAGAGTACCAAATACAGGTCCGGGGAATAGCTGACATTCGCACGCACATTCTGCAGTCAAATGCACTTGGTAGTTCTTTGTTTTACTAAAAATATTTATTAAATGTCTGCTGTGGGTCAAGAATGCAGAGGAAATAAATGAGAGAGTCTGCACCCGAACTTCCTCACCTGGGCGAGGAGCTCCTGTGAACAGCTACTTTGCGCTCCGTCCTCTGCTGTCGGGAAGCACAGAGGATGTGGCCGTGCACAGGAGGGTCTGCTAACCCAGTGGACGTTCGTAGCCCAGGTGGCACTCCTGGAAAGGGTCATGTGAGCAGTCCCCAACTTTGTAGATGAGGAAGAGATGTACTTTAGGAAACACGGTACATTTAAATCTGAGCTAAAAAATTTTGAGAAGAAACCGGAGAGGAGATAGGGCACACATCATGATAAAGGAAGGTCGTAGGTTTTCTCCTGCAGAGTAAGGGAAGCTATTTAAGGAATGTAGTTAGTGAATGTCTTGATGAGAACTTTTGTCATTGTGAAATAAGACCACAGTGATGTGACGACAGCATCCGTCCTGGACAGGATGGGTCTTATGAAGGCTGCAAGCAAGTTAGGAGGCTCTCCAGCCATCTAGGCAAGAAACGGGGGAGACAAAGTCTAACTGTGGTAGTAAGCACATTTACTGGGTGGATTTCAGAGGACTGGGAGACTGATCCAAATGGATATGAGAATAAAGAGGTAGATTGCATCAGTGCAGGACCCTAGTGTCAGGAAAGAGAAGAGGTAGGCTAATGTCAGAAGTAAGGCGGTAAGAAGGTAGGTCGTTTTATTTCCCGATGTGAGGAAGCTGGATATTCCTGCTTATAAGATCCAAGCTGTGAGCGCTGGAAGCCAAGTACACTGTTTCCAGATACGGGGTCTGTTTTCTGGTGCCACCGGAAATGTGAAGTGTGAGGCACGTGGCCAGACGGAAACTTGGGAGGTTGACCTCAATACAGAGTTGCGTGGGGAGGGAGTTGACATTTGGCCCCCAGTGGAAAGAGAAGTCACGTTTAGATTCCAGTTGAGATTGCTGGGGGCCCACTCGTACCACAGAGATGATTTCTGGTTTTCAGACTGTTCCTCATTTGTGTTTTTCCATCTCATCCAGAGCCGCCTGATGAACCTTGTGTTTGGGTGAAGGAGGTGACAGGAGAGTTTAGTGAACTGATATGTTTGCCTGGTGTTTCTCTGTCTTGTAGATGATCTGTACCACTACTGGCATAATGTCTTTGAAAAAATCCACCCCCCGAGGAAATCTGTGACTACTTTAGTGACACGGATTTCTGGAATTCATAATACAGGCCTCATTAGCTTGCAGTCCCTCCCTTTCATAACTTGTAGGCTGACCTTGCAGTCGGCCCCATTCTTGTTCCTTCCATGCTGCTACCTGCTGCTCTAGATTTTCCTTTGATGAAACCTTGCTTCTGTCTCTGTACCTCACATGCTGGTGTGGCCCCAGTTTTCTCTTACTCATAGGACATCTCTCACTACGGCCTGTGTCATTCTGTTGAACAGTCTTTATAGGATCCGAGAGGTAGGGAGTGCACATACGGTCGTGTGCTCACTGTGTGTGTAACAGCTCTGTGAGCTTCCCCGAGCCTAACTGTCTCATCTACTAAAATAGACAGGGATATTACCCATCCCGGTAAATGAGGTGGAATTGTCCACTATACACCTGCCCCGGTATTATTCGACATTCAGTCTGTAGGCAGCACCAGGCTCCTGAGGATTAGGCATTTACCATCTGCAGATCACGACAGAAGTGTGCGCTGCACCTTCTGGGATGGGACGTAACCCTTTCCTTCCTGTGTGTCTCCACCCCGCCCTCTGCTTTCTCCTGTTCCTGCACTTTCTCTTCCTCAACCTGACGCTTTTTAATCTTTTATAGTTGTGAAGTCATATGGCACATTTTTAGGAAGTCCCGAAAATATTCTCAGACCTCACTTAAAGTATCTTTATCCTAAGAATTGTTTTCATTTTGTGTATGATTTTTTAGTGTTTTAGCAAGTACTTGTATTTTAAAAGAAATACAAGTGCAGTCATGATACCGCCCCCTGCCTATGTCGATGGCTGATCCATGCCAGTGTCCCAGGGACAGGAGACAGAGAAAGGTAAAAGCGTATGCAAACCACAGAGAGGAGGGGGCGAGGGAGGACTGTGGCTGTCACAACCAATGAGTTGGCAGCTACACTAAGAGCCGTGAGTATATTCATATCTTTCATGTTGGTATGTGGCACTGTTGGCAGTTTGGTATGGAAAAAATAGTGGAATATAGGCAGTTTAATACTCTAAGAATTCTGCGTGCAGGGGTTTACTCTAAAGAGGTAAGATTTACATGTGTCTGTAGGTACAGGCTGCTCATAGGAACAGTGCGCTAACAAGCGAAATTGAAAGCATTGTGTCAGTAAGGTCAGTAAAAGGATTGGTTAAATAAATTCTGCTGAGCATCCAATGTGTGCGCCCCTCCTGATGAGAGAGGTACAGCTCTGTTCGTACACGTGGAAGGCGTAACGTTAAATGCTGGTGTTTAAAACAGGCCGTGTATAGAACATATGTAATTCCTTTTATGTGGAAAGATGTATGTATTTTTATTTTTACCCTGATCTAACAAAGTTTTGAAAATAGTATGATTTTTGCATTGCCGCTTTGACAAGTACTTATATATTTATTCGGCTTCTTGTGGTAACCTTCCAGGGCAGAATCTGTCCTGTTGCTCATGTGGAAATTCCAGAACTATTATAGGTGATCCATATGTTCTCCTGTGCAGGTAGGACCCAGCTTGGGAACGGGCTTAATTCTGTTGTTAAAAAATCGGCTAGGAATTCGGAACTTCCTCCTATTTAAACATGTGCACGTGTACACACACACACACACACACACACACACACACGGTATAAATAAAAATGTGGCCCTTCAGCAGCTCTTTATAGCCAAGGTCTATTTAACTATGAATGGAACTGAGATATTTTGTAAGAACTTGAGTGTGGAAATTTTTACTGAGTTCAGGGATAAGTTTTTTAATAGAAGCCTCAGAGTTAAATGACACCCATTCTATAATTTTTAAAATCTTTACTATTTGATGAAAATATGTAAGATGTATACATACATGCATACATATATTTTCACTGAATTCCAAGCTAAATGGATCTATTGTTAAGGGGCCCAGAATTTGAGGACCTCGATTCTTTTTAATTGTTTAGTTTGGTAACACCCAATACATGTATGTTTTTGTGTGATGTGATACTTAGTATCACATGAGTGCCTGTGATCCTAGGGCCCAAATGAAGAGAACACACCTGATGTCCCCTGGTCCTCCATCCCTGTCACATCCCTCCACCTCCATGCTTTCACTCCATGCAGGCAACCATGGTCCTGTGTGTCCATCATCCCCTTGCTTGCTTCTCTTTGCAAGTTGTCCCTTTTTATGAGGAGTGTGTGTTCTGGCCTATGGTAGAAGCTGACCTGAGATCTCCCTGAGCGAGCCTCTGGATTCCCTCAACGGCCTGACTAGGGTTTTGGTATTGTTTTGTTTGTTTGTCACCCAGCTCGTAGAAGCATTCCAGACGATTTTTTAAAAAATGTTTTATTCAGCATTTTTAGTTGTTTTCACTGAGCAGCCTCATCAGGACATTTGGTCCACTGTGTTGGTAGAAACAGAAGTTATCTTAAGCCAATTTAAACACGTATCACATTTGGTTCATTTCTAAAATAATTTTTAATTGTAGTTAGAGACTGTGGTCCATTTGATACTAGTTGTTCAGACTTTGTTTAGACCTATTTCAGCACCTGCCACCTACTGAGGCTTGGTCAGAGTTCTGGTTCTGCTGGAGTACTGTGATTGTTGAGCACAGAGTGTGACGAACAGCCATGAATTCAAGGTTGTCGACAAAGTTGTTCAGGCCTCCTGTGTGGCTAGGATTCTTTTTCCTGCTTCTGGGTACAAGTCAGGCCAGGGAGTGTTTTCTCTCAGAACTCTGATGTTTATTTTTGCTGTTGAGAAGTTGGCTGTCATCCTGTCTTTCTCCCTGGGTGGCTTTAAGACCTTTTCTTTATCTTTTGTGTTCAGCAGTTTTATTACAAACCAGGTGTGGATTTCCACTCATTTTCCCTGCTTGATCTGTGGTGTGCACCCTGTACCTGGGGGCTCATCTCTTTTCATCAGTTGTGGAAATGTCTTGTGATACCAACTCAGAACTTGGCTTTTCTCCCTTCTTGGTGACTTGGCCTGAGGTCTCCATGTGGGTCCACGTTAGAACTTCTCAGGCTGCCCTCCCTGTGCACCCACTCCCTTCTCCTGTCTCAGCTCTTGGTCCCCCTGGAACCCACGATTCAGGTGAACCTGTCACAGCACTCCTCAGCCACGACCAACTTTGATGTGTAATGCATTTGCTGAGTTTTTATTTAGCATTTTTTAAAGTTTTGTGTCCCTTCTCCCCTTAAAGAAAATCGGCCAGGCCATCATTAATGGCTCTTACGGTTTACTGATTTTTCTGCCTTTTATTTCTTTACCATTTCATGTAGGGGTAATGTCTCTCCTGAATCTGAATCCTAACATCCGAAATTCTTGGGCTTGACATCTGTTGGTGCTGGCTTTCCCTGATTCTCAGGCAGCGATACGTTTCCTTGTGTGTTTGTTACAAGCTGTTATTTTGTTGAATTTCACATGTGGGAATCTCTCGGGTCTAGTCTGGGGACTAGTAAACACTCCTGAGTGTTACCTGTTGTGATCTCTATTTTAGAAGAACATGTATTTTTATTATTTTGGCCTTTTATCAGGGCAGAAATAAAAACTATGTTTAGATTCTCTCTCCCACCATTCCGATCCCATGAAACAGAGAGCACTTATAATAAAGTACCTTAATTTTATTATTTTGAAATTTCATCTATGCCCACTGTTCATTTTGTCCATTGTTTTGGATGGTGTCATGAAGAAAACAGCATGTCAGTGGAAGTATTGAATGTCGGGTTTCTGGTTGGAGATGATCTTGTGGACACACGGTTTCATTTAAAGATGTCCTAAATGTGACTACCAACGTGAGATACTGCAAATGATTCACTAAGTGTTTTTGACCCATTTTAGAATATTCTGAAAGCTATTAATCAGCACACTCTAAAAATAACCTAGAATCTTGTTATAACCCTATTCACTGTAGAGTCGAAGTTATAAAACTAAGTTTTGATGCTAAAGCTAATGGCTCATTATAAAGCAAGAAAAGTATGTCTTACCCAGAAAGCAAACTTTTCCTTTGTCATGTAACATTTTATTCCTCTTTATCTGCAATGTCATTTGTTAATGGTGTATTTGGTTGGCAATCTTTTGCAAATAATGGTGACCATTAGTTGGGAGAGTGATGCCCACCCATGTTTGGTCAAGAAGTTGTCCTATTAACTAGATTTGTATTGATGCAGAACTTGTATGGAAATCATTTGACACTCGAAATTAAAGCTCTTAGGATGCGTGGGTCAGACATGGGGTTCCCATTGTTTTCTCCTACAAATATTTTAAGATTAAAATGAGTACAGTTGACCATTGAACAATGTGGGGGTGAGGGGTGCTGACCCCTTGCACAGTCGTAAATTCATTTATAACTTTTGACTCCCCCAAAACTTAACTACTACTAGCCTAGCATTGATTAGAAGGAAGCTTTACTAAAGCATAGTCAGTTAACACATATTTTGTATGTTGTATATATTATATACAATATTCTTACTTTAAAGTAAGCTAGAGATAAAAAATGTTATTAAGGAAATTATAAGGAAGAGAAAATACATTTATAGGACTGTACTGTGTTTATCAAAAAATATCCATGCATAAGTGGACCCACACAGTTTGAACACGTGTTGTTCCTGTGTTACCTGTATATCCATCATCCTGTCCTGAAAATGTTACCTGTAACATAATTATGACTTATTTGACAAAAGGAGTTCCGGTAGGAAGTTCAAAGAAGATACCAAAGGCAGAGCTCTAACCTCACCCTGAGGAATAGAATCTGAACATGCCTGGGGAAATACTGAGGTATCAGATGTGTGGTTTCTTGTTCCTGTGATTTTTATTTTGAGTTTTTTATTTTTACAAGTTTTTAGTCAGGTAATTGTATTATCAGAAATTGATTTCTTCATCTGTATTTTCTTGGTTATAAAGCTTTCTGTCATTTAAAACACTTTGAAATGGCAGTTCCAAGTTGAAGATTCTTTTAATTTTTTATTCTTTTAATACCTGACATTTTCAACATGGGAATTTATCAGCTGTCCTTCCCCCCCCAAAAAGTAACATAATTATAGGTCTAAGTCCAACTTATTTAAAGGTCTGTTTTCTGTACTTATTTGATAGATTGAGTAATGTACATTTCTTCTTCTTTTTCCACTCCTGTGTATTTTTGTTGATTCAAAAAGAACTCATGTTATTGAGGATGTGGGTAAGCCCTGCATAGTTACTCTATTCAGCCCATATTTCTTGGTCATCCTTTTGTATGAAAGACTTTAGAAATGGGAAGGCATTATAAATGCTCCTTCAGCCCGCCTCAGGGACTTTGACAGACTCCCAAATTGGTAGGAGCACTCTGGTCATGGGGACCCCAGAACCAGCCTCAAAGCTCAGTCACTCACTAGGAGGATTTACAGAACTTGGGTTTTTTGCAAGTAGGAAGAGAAAACCTCATGAATGTAAATACAGTACTTGCCACAGAAGGAAGTCCAAATACACCCTGTTTCTTGAGGTAGGACATTGACATCAGCACAGACACAGATTAATTTGAAAAAACAAACACCGGGAGCGCCCGGTAACTCCGTTGGTTAAGCTCTGACTCTTGGTTTCAGCTCAGGTCATGATCTCAGGGTTGTAAGATTGAGCCCCGCGTTGGGCTCTGTGCTCAGCAAGAGTCGGCTTGGGAAACTCTCTCTCCCTCTGCCTTTCCCCTGCTCGCACACACACTTTCTCTCTCTAAAATAAATAAATAAAATCTTTAAAAACAAACCAAACACCAGCTCTCAGAGGTCTTTTCTTGGAAGTTGCATGCTCACGTGCTGCACTTGGGGTCAGCACACAGTATTGTCTGTGGTATAAAGAGAGAGTACAGCACAGTGTCCCTGGTCAGGTGAAGCAGGCCGTGTGCGGGAAGTCATTACGTCAGCCCCAGCAGGCAGCAGGGTGATGGGATGTGCTCCCCACCTGCCCCCAGTCTTCTCGTAGACGACGACTGTGGTCTTCCCTGAGAAAGAGTTCGGAGACGATGTGGGCACACACTGAAGCCAAACTTGTAGGGGTCAGCAGACTGGTGTTTGAGTCCTCAATCTTACAACATTTGCTTTGTGACCGGGGGTGAATTAACTTTTCTGATCTTTATGTATAAAATGGGACGACTAATACCAACCTTGAAGAGACATTGTAAAGATTGCAAATAATGTATGTGAAACACTTAGCACAGTGCCTCGGCCCTGATAGGTACTCCTTAAATAATAGGCAGCCCCTCTGTTGTCACCTGCATTCTCGTTAGGCTTATTCTAAGGCTTTAAATTGGGGGTGATGGTACTGTCCAACTCACAGTGATGCTACGAGGATTACAGGGCATGTTGCATACATTTCTGCCTGCAGGGTGCTCAGCATTTTTACTTTAAGCAATTTTATATGTATACACGCACTTAAATGCTCAGTAAATTGGATTTATTTCACAAATGAAAGGCAGTGAATTCCACTGGAAGTGGGTAGGAGCTGAAAGGTATTCGAGAAACATCTAAAAAGAGAAATGAACACTGAGCATATAGAACCCTGAGTCCTGAAGAAAAATGCTTGAGTACAGTATCAGTATGTGAACGTGCATGGTGGTTTCAGAGAACGCCATCTCTGGGGGGGCTGTCAGGAAACTCGGGTGGGGTTCGCCGTCTGTGCTCCTGCAGACACAAGCTGCCCCCGGGCTTGCGGTAGGGATGTGGGGAGCCAAGGGTCTGTTGGGGTGGCTTCATGCGGGGTCAGTCCACCCTGCAGGGTGCGCCGGTCGCTTCAGGCAATGGGCACACGGCTCTGAGAGCCAAGAGCAGTAGACTGTTGCTCTGGGAAAACAACTCTCAGAGCTTTTAAGTCATGTTCATAATGGGATTTTCTGCAGAGATTGTTAAATTATCATTTCCTCTGTTTGCATTTTTGCAACTAATGTGAATCTGGTTTCAATGAATGAAATAAAGTATGTGATTATGTTTTCCCACCTGTGAAAAGTGCTTAAAAATTATAATAATTAATCTTTCAGATAATTTTATAATGATGAATTTTACTCAGCATGTAATTGATACTCTTCTGTGGTTTCTTTGAAGTCCTCACCAAACCATAAACTAAGATCGACTGTTTCAGTCAGAACAACTGTGGTGTTTCTCTAACTCATAGAAATACATGTCTCGATGTATCTCTTTTGCCTTTATTTTTGTGTGCAGTAATAAATCTATTTAGGATGCAAAAGCTTAGTTTTTAAATTCGGATTTGTTTTTTGCTATATAGGAGAAAGGGGCAGTTGAGGTATAAACAAAATGATCCTAGAATTAAAGCTTTTAACTTAATTTAGTGGATTGAGTAAATCAGTTCCATTGAATCAGCCTTAAATACCTACTACGCGTAAACAATAGAAATTCCTGCTTACTTACATGGAAAATGATATTTACAGGGGTCTCCAAACCCCGATTTGAAGACCTTATTCATTTATTTGCTCACTCATTCTGTCAATAAATATTATTGACCACCTAGGTCTAGGTGCTAATGCAGAAAATATGGCAAAGATTTTGAGAGGAAATGATGTTCAGATCAGAAATAGTGTACGGTTGCCTGTGGCTAGGTGACTGGTCATTGCTCCTCCCCTTAAGAGAAAGGAATGAGGAGGTGAGTGCGGTGCACACTGGGTTCTAGATTCTTGGTACATTAAAGAGGATGTTCCCATCTGAAGACTTTTACTTTCGCTGTAGGAAAGACTTGTGGTGAATTGACTGGAGGAAGTGTGAATCAGTGTGTCGGCAGACTTCCTAGGCAAGCGTTGCTGAGTGTCTGGACAGCTTCAGCCGACCATTTGAGGTTTGCCATAAGGAACTGAGGCCAAGCTTGTACTGTGCTGTAGTTTCTCTGGTTGCTCAGCAGGAAGCGTGCGAAGGAGGCAGGGGGCTGTTTCAGTAGGCGTTGGTTTTGTCGGGCAGTTAAAGTAAAGGGATAATGAGAGATTGGAAGTCGGGAGTCTTTGCAAGGCAATGTCACGATGGTGACACATATGATATAAGGTAGAGTGTTAACTGGGGAGTAGGAATCTTTTCATCAACCGAGGTGACAGGCTAGGAGGTGATGGTTGAAGAGCAGGATCTTGGGAATTTTTTTCTATGGCAGAGGTCAACACACTTTTCCTGTGAAGGGCTGGAGAGTAAATATTTTAGAGTTGAGCACTAAGAGACAAAAATCAAAAGTGTTTGAAATACTTGCATAATAAGAGACAAGACAGATTTCCACAAAATTTTGTAACGGTGAAATTCATGATATAATAATGGCATGTAGTGTTTGTAATACAGTTCTGCTAATGAGAATAGTGGACTTCTTTTTGGGGTAGCGATAACATTTCCCTAACTGAGGCTCAGAACAGTGCTCCCTGTTGTCGTATCAGCTGCAGATGTTGATCTCTTAATGCCGCTCTGTAAGGAGACTTCACATGTTTCATCTTGGGCCGTGTCTTCACACTGACAGGTGCTCTCAGGTCCAGCCAGCAGTCCGCCAGTTACTGTAATTGAGCATAATCGTTACTCAGAAGGTGCTGATGGAATTCTTCTGGATTCTTCTCTTTTTTCAAATTTAAATTCAGTTTAAGTAACTTAGAGTGTATTATTAGCTTCAGAGGTAGAATTTAGTGATTCATCAGTTGCTTCTAACACCCCGTGCTCATTCCGACTCTCCTCTTTGTATTAGATTTGACACGTGTTATGACTTTGCAGGTTAATCACGTACAGGTGATGGTGAGGTGGAAGCATGTCAGCTGCAGAGTTACATGGATTTTGAAATATGTAAATTTTCTTTGCCCTTGCCACCGGGGTCCAAAGAATGCTGCTGGGACAAGTCTGAGTTAAGAAAATACATCCACTGCAAATTTGCGTGGTAATGGAAATCTTCCTTCTTGCTTTCGCTTGTGACAGCATGGAGAGGGTCTAAAGCAGCTTGCGACTCAGATGATGTTAGTTGCTTCGTAAAGTTTAAGTGCTCATGGATTAGATGAGTTCTTAGTAAGAGCCTATTTTATTTCTGTAGCTGTTTTTGGTATTACTCATTTTTATATCCACCATCTAGCATAAGTATTGGCCCAGTGTGTCTGGAGGATGTGAATGGCACTCTGGGAACAGTCGTGGAATGTGTGACTCTGCACTGTGCTCTTCTAAAGCAGCATTGTTTCCCCCATTCCTTCTGATTACAGGTGAAGAGCGACTACATGTCAGAGATAGCTGACCGCGTGGACCAGGACATTGCTTTGAAGTTGGGCTGTCTAGAAATACGGTAAGGGGGTAACTAGGCAATGAGGGCTTTGCTCATCAGCGGTGTTCAGTAATTTTGGAAATTATCCAGGTATTTTCCTTTTCCTCATAAAGATTGTTAGTAAAATATTGAATAAAATTTGAGTAAAAATTTGAGGTTTTGAATGAGGTTGTCAGTGCTACTTGTAGAAATCTTAGGATCTTCTAAAATGATATTTCATTATATTTAGAGTGGAATGATTGATGAGAGTGCGCGTACATGAGCAGGTCTGAGAGCGCTCCCCAGTCATCTCCTGGGGTGATGGAAGTGTGCTGGGTCTGTGGGATCCCAGGTGTCAGCCACTCGCCACAGGTGGGGACTGAGGAGTTAGATGTCTAATGCACATCATTTAGGTGGAAACATGAATAGCCACATATGGCTAGTGGCTGCCGTGCTGCAGGGTTAAGGGAAATGGAGATCCGAGAATGCCGTTCTTATTTCTGATAACATTTGTCACCATGTGTCATATATTATCTTCTATGCTACCATTTTAATTTTGAATAAAAGAATATTTTACCTTTTTCAGATGTGATTTCAATTAAAATTTCCTTTGGGCTGCTAGTTTAAGATGAATTGGTTAAACTAGCCAAAAGTTGATTACGTGTGCTCAGAACAGTTAGTGAGAATTTGTCCCGAAGATCACTATTTTTTATACTGCATGAGGCTGTTACATACCAGTCCCTAGAAGGACCCAAGGGTGGTTAAGGTATAACTCTCAACTGCTCATTAAAATTTGTGTTCAGCCTTAATTCTATTTCCCAGTAACAGAAATCATCCCTCATTGGTCTCCATGTTCCTGTCCTGCCCCTGAGCCCTCACAGTTCTAGGCAGAAAGCATACTTGGGTGCTCCTTTCTCACCACAGACAGTGCTGTACTAGGTTATCTAGAACAAGATCAGAAAGCGTGAGCTGTTGTGCGAGCGGCACTGGGACCTCCTTTGGTTCTAGGTAACTTTCCTGCTCCTTCCCACACTGGCCTCCCGTGCTGTGTTCATCCTTCTCCTCTGTGCCTCGTTCAGTGTCGCTGATTTCATTATGAAGTAATGCATTGCAGGAAAAGCCTGACGAATCAGTTCCCCCTCCAGGCCCCTCCCTTAACACCCCTCCCCACATGAATACAAAGCAAGAAAATCAATTAAGTGACCCTTTTGGGGCCCTTTGTAATTTTTCATCTAAATGTAGTGCTTTGATTTTTAAGTAGGCCAAAGAAAAAGCCAAACAAATTTGAAAAGCAAAACCAGTATTTTATATTATTATAGGCAGGTTTGAAACAAAGTCTCATTCTCCAAAACGTGACTTGAAATGATGTGTCATATCCGTGTGTCCCAAAGCAGCTCAAGCCAGGGCTTACCCTTTCGTAAGGTGTTATGTATGTGCGTGGCAGGTTCTGTGGAGAGAGGACCTGGCTCCAGTGAGACCTGAGACTGCTTGAGTGGGTAATCTGGAGTAAGAGGGTGCAGTGCGGACTACGTTCCGGATGGTAGACGGCACTTACCGTGCTGGAGCCTGGCGCCTCTGCCTGCGCAGCCTACTCTGATGATTCTGTCACATCCATGCAGTTCCCCTTGGTGACACATGCGCCCCTGCAGGAGTTGGTGTGCTGCTTGCCTGGCCACAGCAGGAGGCTGGTGTCCCTGTAGCTGTCCTGCTCGTGCGAGCACTTTCTCGCGGAGAGATGAGCACGGCAGCCAGCGGATGTAGCTAACCTCTTTTACACCTGGAGTCTTTACAAGGAGCCAGACCTGCTTCACATTACAGAGAAAGCAAGATCGTCCAGTAGGACAAAGTCTGTGTTCACTGGTCTGTGCTTCACTGGGGCATGGGAGTAATGCCAGGGGTCAGAGTCGGACGTTATTAATAGCGTACCAGGATGTTTGTGGCTGTTCAGCAGCGTAGACGCTCCTTATACGTGTGTGTAAATATGTCTTCCCTGGTTTTAGGCGCTCGTACTGGGAGATGCGAGGCAACGCGCTAGAGAAGAAGTCCAACTATGAAGTGTTAGAGTAAGTATCCCACGCCGAGGCTGTGCCGCACGCACCCAGAAATAAGTCAGCCTTCAAACTGCGTTTGTTAGTTTACCTGAAGCTAAATTCAAAATCTGAAACACTACTGTTTCTAAAACAATTCTGTCTGGAAGAAGGGAAGTTTTTTTAAGCAAAGAATTCTTAATGACAGTAACTGTGTGAGCAGACAAATTTTAATTTGTTGATAAATGTCTGCAGGCTAATAATGTCTGGCACGTCAGCACAAACTTCTGTCTCTGTAGATTTAATCATATTGGGGTGAAGTGCTTCTAGTTTACATCGAATTCAGAATTGCCGCTTCAGTTATTACTTATATTCTCTGTATACGTGGTTGAACAGTTTTTTCACAGGTGTAGATAATGTGAATCGTTGCTCATGTATCAGGATATTTAGAATAACTGAAAAATTTTCGGGTCATGGAATTAATCTGTGTATTAGACTGTTATATTAGGTTGTATTAAATGCAGATAAGCCATGCTGGAGCTTCTGTCTGGGGAGGCTAGAAGTTCTGTACTTCATCTTTTTGATCATTCATGCAGCAAAAGAGAGTTGATCTTTAAGTCCCAGTAAAGGTCCATTTTAGTTTCATTAGGAATAGTGCCACATCTGGCCAACACTTATTTTTCTGGCTGTATTATTACTGAAATCCTTGTGGTATTTGGGAGATGTAAAATAAATCGGGAAAATAAAGTAAAAGGTTATCCATTGCTCCTCTGCTATGATTAGCAGCTTTAACTGGCTTCAGATTTTGTTTAGACTTTCTTGGAGCCTAACTGCGGCCACAGTGTGAAAGTTTAATATCCCACCACTTTGAAAGCAAGATTTTGCAGAGGAGTTGTAGTCATTTACACATTAAAGTAGAAATAACCATTTTTGCAAATGGGTTACAGTGCAGGTACAGCCGTTTGGAATAATAACTGGTCATAGGAGATGTGATAGTTATTTTTTGTAATTAACCCGAACCTCCTTTGTGCCAGGGTGTGAGGGGCAAGAGGGTCACCTGGGCTGTCTGTCCTGTTTGAGGCCCTGAGAACCAGCTCACCGCCTGACTTCTGAACGTGACATGTCAGCATAGCCTAGAGTCCGTGACCATGTGCAGCATAGAGGACACATGCCAGACACATGTCTGTGTTTATCTGAACACATCTATACGTATGCTGTGCCCTTCGCGGCTTGGATAGGACAAAAAGGAGTTGGTTAGAGATGAGTGAAATATTTGAGATTAACTAGGATATCTTAGCAGGCAGAATTATTTTCAGTAGACTGTTTCCTGACCTGCATTGGATGGTGTAGAAATAGTGAGACCATTAATAACCTAAACGGAAAATAGCTAGCACTCACTGTGGTGTAGATTTCTGTTCACAGTTGTCACATTCTTCAGTCTCCCAGACTCCTAGTGCTTAAAATACAAATCACCAGAATTGAGGAGATCATTGAAGATCTTGTCTGAGGTGATACTGGGTTTGTCCTCAATTCAAATGGAGGTTCAGGAATAGCAGGAATAGTTCTGCGTATTCGGTTATTTGGTCGATTATCTGTTCCTTTGTCCATTTATTTCTTTACTCATTAGTTCACTTAACAGATGTTACTGAACATGTGCTGAGCCATTGGCAGCTGAGTGCTAGACATTCAGAAAGTAATAATACAGAACGTTCACCCTTGGGAAGCTTCCAGCTAGCAGGGAGACTCAGACGAGTGAGTAGAATTGTAGAATAATGTCCTAGGAACTGAAGTAGAGATACCTGGGAGGCGGGGGTCCGGAGCGTGGCACTCGATGTCCAAGGTGGCTTCACGGGGAGATGTGGTCACCCCGAGTCTCAAAGAAGGCATGTGGGCAGGTGGGGGGAGCTGCCCGGGAGGCGGAATGAGACTTTGTGAAGGCACAGAAACACACAAGGTCAGGTAGCAGCCAAAAAACTGCCTGTTCATGGTGAGGGCCAGGTCATTAACCGCCCACCATGCTCTTCAGAAGCCTGTGGTCCTTGCTTGTTGCTGACTCCTGGGCCATCCTACACAGAATAGTGGTGCGAGATTTGTGATTTAGAACTCTGTGTTTGTGGGACTGGGGTTTTATTAAAGAAGGTTAAAAAAGGGAAGCAGGGAACCAAGACACCACTGTGTCTCTCCTGCGCACTCGAGAAGGAGCGGGGCTGTGTCGTGGGCACAGCAGCGCTGGCGGCCAGCGGAGTGGAGGTGGCCAGAGCTGTGGTCTGTGTGCCAGCTGGCTGGTTAGATTTGGTATTCTGTTCTGGGCCACAGGGATACCGCTCACAGGAAGAGTTTCTGTTTGGGGGGAACTGGAGAAATTGTTGGAGCATGTTAATTTTCAGTTCTGAGGGAACATGTATATTTTTTAAATGCAAAGGAAGGAGAAATGTGGGTTTATGTCATATGTTATAAAATCACTCATACCAGTAGCATTAAAATCTTTCATAGTCCCCAGTGCCTGGTTTCTAATGTCATTCATCAATAAAAGGAACCAGGGCTCCTTTGATAAATGAATGGCTGATGCTAGACAGGGGTGGGGAGAGGAAGTCCAGGAGGGGCCTGAGCATCTTGGTCCCAGAAGGGAGGAAGTGCTCTGCCAAAGTGTCGCAAGAGCCAGCTGAAGGGCCTAAAGCTCTAATCATTTTTGCTACAAAATGAGCAACATTGTTTTAGATTATAACCCAGAATATAGATATCTGTGAGTCCATACTCATACGAGTGATTGAATACGTGAGAAGTGACAAGTCTCTCATACGGAAGAATTATAAGTAATTTATGTAGATATGACCACGAAGGGGACAGAGCATAAAATCCCACCTTAAAGGATGGGCTGTACTTCATGACCTGTGCAGGACAGTGTGGAAAGGGGTGTGGGGAGAAAGTCAGCTGCAGTGAAGAAACCTGGCAGACCCCACCCGAGCTAGATGATCAAGGCCGTCATCAGCAGTGATGAGCCATGCTGATGGCAGGTGCCCTTGGTAGGATCCATTACCTCTGTTAGCTTCCTCCCCTAAACCATAACCCCAATCTCATCATGCGAAACACAGATAATTCCCAGTGGGGGGCCGTTATACAAAATACCAAACCAGTACACCTTAAAACTGTCAAGATGGTCAAAAACAAGGAAAATCTGAGAAGCTGACATAGCCAAGAAGAGCTTGTGGAGTCATGATAATTAGGTTGGATTCTGAAACAAAAAAATGATTCAGAAAAAGTAATGAAATCTGAATGAAGTATAGACTTTGTTAGTAGTAATAAGTCGATGTTGATGTAGGAGTTGTGGCTGGTGTGCCATTGGTAATGTGAGCTAGGAGCAGGAGGGAGACCTGGGTGTGGGGTATCCGTGGCACTCTGTACTATCTTTCCAACATCTCTGTAAAGCTAAGACTATTCTATAATAGTCTGTCGCAATTTAAAGAGAAATGATAAGGGAATGGAGGTGAAAAGCCAGCAGGTAGACAGGGATGACGATCTCAAGAGTTCCATTCCGTGGTGAACAGTTCCCTTAAGTCCGAGAAGGACCTGGACCTGGCAGTTAGTGACAGGGTACTGGAGCACCTGTTCACGTCTTTTATGTCACAGTGGAAGCGCGTCCTTTTGCAGTGACCTGTATCCTGCCCTGTCTCTGCGAGGCCACAGTAGGAACTGTGGTGTCACAGGATGAAGTGAGCCGGGCATACTGTAAATACTGTAAAAGGGACACAGAGTCAACAGGACAACAGGGGCCGGAATGAAATCCCCATGGATCGTGCATTGACACGTTTGTGGCAGCAAGAATAGGCAGTTAAAAGAAAGAAAACGAAGAAGCAGGTATCCATCAATGTGGGGTGGTGGATGTGTATTTGGAGAGAGGAGTTTTCAGTTTAAGATCTGTTTGCCACGAGGGGCACCTGGCTAGCTCAGCCAGTAGAGCACGCTGTCAGAATTGGTGTAAATTTGGCTTATTTCTAGAGATTACAGAAACTGAGGTGATGGCAGAGTAGGTGGGGGGCAGAGGACAGACCCGGGCACTAATGGGTGGGGGTCAGTGAAGTGGAGAATGTGGGGGTTACTGTCCACAAGTGAGGACGTGTATTTCGGGAGAAATGGGTGCAGTGTGGTGTCATCACGGGCCTTCTCAAGGGGTGTGGGTGAAAAGCGGAATTATCTGTAGTCTTGAGGCCGCTGTTGTGTGTTCTTATCTAAGTATGCTATGTAAATTAGGCAGACTTGATAGATAAGGAGAAGAAGGGCGGCTTTAAGAGGCTTCTGTTCCGGGTATGACTGTGCTGGGTTTACCCCGCCAGGGTCCTCCCTCCCTCCCTCTAGTGGTTCCCAGTAGCTGCGGAAGTTGTGTGACTCTGCCCTGTTGAGGCAGAGCGTCTATTGCGGGTCCTGCTTCCACCGTACCCTGCCCTTGGTGTGTGCTTGCAGGGCTGTAGAGTGAGGGCGAGGCTGATGCCTGCCTTGGTGTGCAGAGTTAGGACGGCGATCTGCATCGAGAGCTGAACACAGTGCCGGCCCTGAGTCAATGTTGGCCGGTAATTATCGCTATTTGGTATCGCGGTGATCAGGATCCAGAGGAGAGCTTGTCACTCACGATGAAATCCAAACTGTGTAGAGTTTCTTCACAGTGTTTTTAAGAAAAAAGCATATAAAAGAATGTCAGAGTTCATCTATTAATTTTGAGCCTTTTAAAATTGTTCTTGTTTGCTTACAAAGGTAGTAATCAATCTAGCTGGAGAAAATTGGAACGGAATTGTCTGATAAGAATCTTAGAATCCCAGTTAGTGTTCATCACCCTCACAGTCTCATTGTCTCCAGAGACGCTCTTATAGACTCCCCCTTGTTTCCATGCGTGTGCACAAGGCAGTATAGAGTTCAGTGTGAGAGCAATACGCTGTATGTGCATCCTGCTTCTTTCCGTCAGCCGTATCTGGAGAGCTGTTTGCACTGACCAAATGCATGTCAGCACAGCAGCCCTTCAGATCCGCGGGCCATGCCATGTGTAACCAGTCCACGTGTGGGGGATGTTCAGGCCAGTGACAGCACGGGGCAATGTCACCATGTTTTCTTGCTCATTTTGCCTGTGGACCAACAAACAATAGCTTGTTTTATTTACTTTAGCTTGATTACTGTTGTTATTGAACACCTTACCGTATGTGGGCCATTTTATATATTCCTTTTTTAAAATTGGCTGTATTTTCTTTAACAGTTTTTACATATATTTATGTTTTTTCTAATTAATGTTAAGAGGTTTTTGTCATATGAACTGTGTTTGTATTATTTGTTCTGTATGTTCTTCCCAGATTGTCTGTAAACTGTGATTATATGGCTTTTCATCATATAGGACTTGTTCTTTTTTTCTTGTTTGTTTTTTGTAATGTAATAAAATCTGCCAGTTATTTTCATTTTAGTTTTGAGTTTGAAGACCTGATGTTTGTTCTCAAACTTTGTGGATTTATTTCTGTTTTCTCATCTCCAAATGGGGAGATGTCTTTTCAGAGGTTTTCTTGGTGTGGTAACAGCTTCTCTGGCTTCCGTGGAGACTGTCTTTGTGGGCTGGCATAAGATCATTTCCCTCCAGTAATTTACTACGAAAACATTCAGACACACAGAAAGTTTAAAAGGACCGTGCAGCAAGCATACATATACCTGTCCCCTAGATTTTACAGTTAACATTCTGCTGTATTTGCTTTATGTGACCAATTTTTATAAGTGTTTCAGTGTGGTTTTAAAAGTGGACTTTCTATTCAAGCTGGATAACATCTGTCTTTCCTGGTCTTTTTTTGTCTCCTGACATGTCAGTAACTGAGAAGGCATGTGTCTCCCTCTGTGAGAGCAGCTATGCCTGTTTCCTCCTGTGGGTCAGTTCATGTTTGCTTTGTATTTGTAGCTTTTTCATAGAAACACACAAACAGAATGTTTTTATCTTCTTGGTTAATTGAATCTCATGTCATTATTCAGTTACCCTCAGGGTGCCTAATCATGCGTACTTTCTTGTTTTGGGGGGACTTCTCCCCCTGAAGTCTTCTTTGCCTTCTTTAGGTTAGCATAGGCCTAGCTTCCATTTTCTTTCCTTATATTACTTCTTCTGTTCTTTCCTTTATTACTTTTCTTCTGTTACTTTGCACTTTATCACATCCTTATACTTTTAAGTGTGTGTCTTATAAGTGTCATAGGGCCAGATTTCTCAAATCCAGAATGTGTCTTTTAACTGATGGATTTAATCCATTTGTATTTATTAGGATAAATGATGTATTTGGACTGGCTTGTGTTGTCTTTATTTCAATTGTTCTTTTTTTTCCCCCAAAACTTTTTTTTGGGGGGTGTGTGTGTGTGTGGTTTTTTCTTTTCTTTCTTTCTTTTTTTTTTTTTAATGTTTTTTTCTTAATGGGTTTTCTTATTCCAAATTTTCTTCTCTAATGATTTGGAAATTTATGAACTATTTCTGTTCTTTTATTAGTTTCCCTTACATTTTAACCTTCTATATTAACTTAGCCAAATCTAGATCTTAAAATTCTCTTCACCCTCTCTTCCTTAGTGTAAGGACCTCTGGACATCCTAACTCTCTGCACCTCCTCCCAACTCGCATGCCGTTTCACCCATATGTTAGTTCTGTCTTTACTTAAGCCCCACATGTTAGACATGTTATTATAAGCTCATGCAGACATTGTTGATTTGGTGCCATGTGTACCATTTTATCTTTTACACATTCTTGTGTCTACCTCAGACCACCCTTCCGGCATCCTTTTCCTCAGATGCTGTATTTGCTCCACACTCGAAAGATCATGTTCCAGTACGGCTGTTGACAGACGTGCTGCCGTTTCTCTGTGGTCCATCTTTCCTTTCAGATCTTTGCATGGCTCTTCCAGGCTCACTCGTGCCTCATGCATTTTGTTCATGACCCAGCTTGGAACAAGATGTGCTGCTTGATTCTGTGGATTTGCATTTTTCATCTGGAAAGTATATGCCATCAGCTCTGGAATTGTCAACTAGATACATTTGGACCTTTGTAACTCTTAACATGTTTCGTATTTTCCATCTGTTTCTCCCTGTGATGGGGTATGTGTCATTTCTCTAGACTGTCTTCTAAGCCTTTCATTCCCTTCTAAGTAATCTTTCTATCATACCGCGTCGGCTCACGTTTCATTTCACCATTGATACTTTTCAATTCCAAGTTCATTTCTTGGGATGTGATCTGCCCTTGTTCCCAGTAACCTTTTGTTGCATCCTTGTGCATGTGATGGTGCCAGGAGTGTCTCTGTTGGCTCCTCCTCTGACTCACTCCAGCGTCCAGGTCACTTGAATCAGAGCTGGTGGGCCGAGGTTCGGCAAGCAGGGCTCCAGAGGGGCTTGTTCGAGAGCCAGGGGTGAACGGCACAGCTGCAGCCTCCCTCGGGTCCAGGCCCAGTGCCAGAGCACCGGTTCATCCACGCCCCCACACACACACACCTTCAGACGGCATCCCTTCCAGAAGCCCCAGAGCAGGTGCCCACAGCCGGCAGTCCCAGGCTCCTCACCCCCAGCCCTTAGCACATGCCAGGCCGGGTCTGCAGACCTTCCTGTTTGTTGCCATGCTGCTTACACAGTCTCTGCCCTAGCGCAGCCTACCTTCTGGTGTCAGCTTTCCTTTTTCTTGAGGTACATTATTTAAAAATTCTTCTAGGGGCACCTGGGTGGCTCAGTCGTTAAGCGTCTGCCTTCGGCTCAGGGCGTGATCCTGGAGTCCTGGGATCGAGCCCCGCATCGGGCTCCTCTGCTGGGAGCCTGCTTCTTCCTTTCCCACTCCCCCTGCTTGTGTTCCCTCTCTTGCTGGCTGTCTCTCTCTCTGTCAAATAAATAAATAAAATCTTTAAAAAAATTCTTCTATATGTATCTTTGGTGGTAATGTTCTATTTCTGACATCTTGAAAGGTGGCTTTACTCCATGAACAATTCTTGATTCATCGTGGTATTTTCCCAATACTTTAAAAATCTGTGAAGCTGTTCCTTTTGTTCTATCTTTCCACACTACTGTCAGGAAGGCTGATACCGGGGCTTTACATGTGGTGCCTGCTGAGTGGGTCGTCTGGCTCTGAGCAGACTCTGGTCATCATCCTGCCCCAGGGACCAGGCAGCCCAGGTCCTCCAGGGGCCTCAGCATTTCTCTTTCCTACTGAGTATTGCTGGTAACTTGAGGCCACTTAGAAAGGTGTATATTTTCTAGTACAGAAAAGAATTCTAGACAAATGCAGAATATCACTTGTTTCCTATTAGTTTATTTTCAGGTTCTCTTTTTCCCTGCCAGTAAGGAGAAAAAAATTGTGAAATAGTCCACAGGGTTGCCTAGTTTCTGCCAGAAAATTTAAAGACAATCTCAGTTGTTTATAACCTAATGAAGAATACCCCTTTCAACTTTATCAGGTTTCTAAATAACTTTTTTGAATCATGCTGAAGATAACTGGGCCAACCTCTAAGAGGGGAAAGCACTATGTGGGGCCTTCTGTAGTTTTTCTTTAAACTAACTAAAGAGCTAGTCTTTCCATGTCTTTCCAACCTTGATAGAACCAGTGTGCCTTCTGTGTAGACAAAGGGGAGGTGTATGGTGGTGACTCCCAGCCCTGGCCCCAGAGCACGGCCTTCTGAGGGTGCACACTTCCAGGGAGCGGAGTGGCCTGCAGATGGACGACACTTTCTTTGTGCCTTTATGAGCAGAGGCAAAGCGGGGGAGGAAGGCAGCTGCCATAGGAGGTCAGATCATAGGTTTTAAGAAAAATGTTTTGTACTCAAGCTAACAAGCGCATTGTGACAATGACAAATTAACCAAAATAAGCTAATAAAACCATGTTTAATTATGGTTCCTACTGTGATCTCATTGAAGGAAGAATTTTACATACCACTGATTCTTGTTTAAACTACAGACTTGTGCAGTTACTTTATATGAACTCCTTCACTTTCCAGTTCTGCTCATTTCCTTATTATGTGGTTCGCTTTTTAAAGAAATGTGTTTTTAGTCATCTTTGCATGTGGTGTGTTCCTCTGTAGTTGTTTGTGTACTTGTGTCTGTTCTTGCTAGACTGTCAGCTTCACGGATAGAGCGCCCTCCTGCTATTCCCGGCGCCTAGAGGCGTCTGACATTTATGTGGTATTCCAACTGTTGGTATTTCTTGAATGAAAAAAAATTCATGATTTCAAATTAATTGAGGTTAATTATAAGTTTGCATTGTTTTCATTTTTTCATTGTCTTCCTAATAGCAATCTAATGCTTTCTTTAGTTACCTATAATATATAAAAGAAGGTGCTGATGGATTTGGCATGAATTTAACAGTGGCTTCACTGAGTTAAAAGGGCATTTCTCTTTCATACAAAACAAGTCCTACAAGTCCTAGGCAGTCACTGTTCCTCATCACCAGAGCACCAGGCCTCTTTAATCTTGCCATCCCATCTTCCACAGCATGCCCCCATACCCTAGGATGGCTGGTGGACCTTACCAATCACATTTGTATTCCAGCCTCCCAGAGGAGGAAGAAATGGGCACCCTCTTTCTTTCCCCTCCCTGCAAGGACACAGGTGTGTATGTAGTACTTTCCCTTAGAGGGACATGGGCTGAGTCATAGTCACATGGTCACAGCTGGCTACAAGAGAGGAACATAGTACCGTGCCAGGCCAGCAGACAACTTTGTACCCAGGAGGAGGGAGAGAATGCCATTCAGAAGTGAATAGCAGTCTGTACTGCAGTTAGAGAATTTTCATATTTATCAGTTTTTAAGAGGCTTAAGGTATTTTAGAGGTTAAATATCTCAGTGATATTTTTATATTAAAGATACTCAGAACAAGGATGACATAGGGATGCTGTATGAAAATACACATTTTAGTTGTATTTTAACATCAGTTTTGGTTGCTTTTTTGCCTGGACTTTAAATCTTTGAGGAATTATGTCCACAGATTAGTTACCCAAAGCCAACAGACAAGGCCAGGGACTTCTCAGAAGTGGTGCCAAAGGGGAAGTAAATTTATCTTTGACATAAGACTTTACTTATAGTGAAGCTTATTCCATACTCTGTTCTCCCAAAGCCTGCTCTGGTAGGACCTGTGCACTCGGATGCACGTGTGTAGGACACGGCCACGGGCTGGGAGTGTCTAGGCAGGAGCTGTGCACTCTGGAGAGTTCGTCCTGCTGTGTGGTCGACCCTGGGTGTCAGGGAGAGGCTGCAGGTGCTGAGGACTGCCGCTTGCTGGAGTCCTCTGTGGGGAGGGGCTGTGGAAAGGCAATGCCTGGAAGTGGGTGGGCAGCCCTGACACATGGAGGGGCAGAGCTTGGAGGCTTCACCAAGTCCTTGTCAGTCAGCAGTGGTTTAAATCGTTCCTGGGAAGGACAGAGGTAAATTAAACATTAATTAAGAGGATTCTCTTTTAAAATTGATCACAACTGTAATTTTTAAGCTCCAGAAACCCTGGATCACCACAAGCAGACTTATCGGTTTTGGGGCCTTATTGTCTGACAGCAGCTCTGTGAGTTGATTGTTGACCCCTTGTCTCCCCTGAGGAAAGGGGGTATGTGCGGATTGTTGCGCCCCGTTTTCCAGCGTGGTGCCTGGTGTAAGTAGGCAGGTGAGGGCAGCCTTGCTTTCTTTGAAGCTTCACATCAAAATAATGTGAAGCTTAGAGACCAAGTTACAGAAACTTCTGCTAATCCTGAGAGAAAAGTAGGAAGAGTAGTCATCAGAAGCTTCCTGGCGCACAGGGACAGGCCGTCCCAGCTGAAGGCTGCTGCTGTGACTCCCAGCTCCATTCTGGAAGGTCCGCTGCCCTGCTGCCCATCGTCCTGGGACGCCCTCCTCTGGCTGCAGGAGGTTGGAGCGCCGTGTGGTCATCCTGTGGTCACTGTGCTGGGGGTGCAGCTACACCCAGCGTCTATCTGTTCCGCTCACCCCTGCGCTTACTGGGGAGCCCTCCACCCATGGCCCCGAGCCCTGGAGAGTCAGGGTGCCTGACGTCCTGGATTCACCGCTGCAGCCCAGCGCGGTGTCCCACTGTGGCGGCAGTGTCCTCTCTGCCCGGGGCCAGCGTGGCGGCCACGCCCCATGTGAGGCCGCTGAGCACCTGACATGTAGCCACCACGACAGGGAACTAGATTCTTAGATTAATTTTAGCTAATTTAAGTATATATTGCATCACATAGCTACTGTAGCGAATAGTACAGCTCTCACCTAATATTAATATCTTATCAGCTAGCTCTATGTGGGTTTGGAAATTTCCTTTGTACATTTGTGGGAATCACGCAGTCTAATGCTTGAGTTTGGGAATTGGGGTTTGGCAGTATTCTAAAAGTTTCACGGAGCTAGTTTTTTGTCCAGTGAGTTTATGTGAATTTAGGATCTGCACCTTGACAATTATGTGTATAGTGAAGAATTACCTTGTAATAAAATAGCTGTATTTTGTTGAAGACATGTAAGTAGTTTTTATTGTTTTTTTAATTAAAATATGTTATTTATTTGTTCGACAGAGAGACAGAGAGCACAAGCAGGGGGAGCAGCAGGCAGAGGGAGAGGGAGAAGCAGATTGCCCGCTGAGGAGGGAGCCTGATGGGACTTGATCCCAGGACCCTGGGACCATGACCTGAGCCAAAGGCAGACACTTAACTAACTGAGCCACCCAGGCACCCCAGTAGTTTTTATTGTTTGATTCATGTCATCTCTCACTTGTGTAGAGTTTGGGTTCAGGTGAGGTTCATGACACAGGAAGCTAAAAGCTCATCGGCTACACATCAAAGGGCATGCCGTCACCCAGTGCCAGACACGCATGGCTCGGAGAGGCAGCCTCACACTCAAAGTAGGACAGGCTGCCTGGCCCTGGGTGTCCTAGGAGAGGGTTTAAATTTGGATGTCTGTAATAGGCTCTCCCTAACACTGTGAACGAGGCGCCAGAGGTGCTCCTCAGGGTTCCTCGGCGTCCTCCACCATGAAGCCTAAAGTAGATTGGCTTCCTGATTAAATTAATGGGTATGTGTTGTCGAACTTTTCTGGTGATTTTGCGTACTTTAGCCTCATTTTTAGTTTCTCACTTGCCAGGTGTCACATTTTTTTTTTTAAGATTTAAAAAAAATTTTTTAAAGATTTTTAAAAAATTTATTTGAGAGCAGAGTGAGAGAGAACAAGTGGAGGGGGGAGAGGCAAAGGGGGAGAGAGAAGCAGTCTCCCCTCTCAGCAGGGAGCCTGACATGGGGCTTGATCCCAGAACCCTGGGATCATGACCTGAGCTGAAGGCAGATGCTTAACCAGCTGAGCCACCAGGTGCCCCAGGTGTCACATTTAAAAGAGTTCTAACATATGGACAAATGTTATAAATCCATTGCTCTAAAACAGTTGGAAAAACTAAACTGTATACTTGCCAGCATTAGTTGGCCTTAGCTTTTTTTCCCCCTAAATGGAGCTGTCTTCACCTTGGAAATAAAAGTAACACCTAGAAACAGGTTTCATTTTTCACAAAGAAATATGCCCGGTCTCATTTTTCATGAAACATACAACCCTTTGGGTTCATCTTTAATTTCCCCATTTGTGACAAATGAGTGTGATAAATTCTTTGCTTTCTACTTGACTCTAAGAAAAGTAGATGCGTTACCTGTTTAACTAACGGTGACGCTGGTCTCACAGTTGGAAAGAGGACATCCCCTGCCCTGGTCTTCCCCCTCATCCTTCCCAGACTTTGGTGGCCAACTGCCTCCTTGAAATCCCCACTAGGAGGCCATGTGCACCTTGCTTGCACCCCACACATCTGAAACAGAACCCACCCCCAGCCTCCCCTTCTCTGTGCATGGAGTCCTCTCACACATGTCCAGTCATTGGGCACTCTTGGCCTGGTGTCCACAGGTCTGAATCTCTTCCCTTCTCACTTCCTCTGCTGCCTACCCTCCCACCACCTCTTCCCTGGGCACCTGCCAGCCTTTTTCCCACCTGCTCTTCCGGTTTTTTCCTCCCCCCCCACCCCGGTATATTCTGCTTACGGTGGAAAAGGGTCACACCTCCCTCTTCTCATACAACAGGGAGTCAGACATGTGGCCCGAACTCTCACCGGACAGGAGAGGCACGTACAGTATTTCTGGAGGAAAGAGTGGTAGGGACTTAATACCCTCTTATTTCATCCTCAGCACCACTGTTTGCAGCAGGATTTAGCGTTCCCGGTTTACAAATAGATAACCTCAGGTGTACAGGTAGTTTAATAATAGCCAGATCCANGTCAAATAAATAAATAAAATCTTAAAAAAAAAAAAAATAATAGCCAGATCCCTCCTGTAGCAACGTGAAGATTCCAGCCCAGAGCTCTCTGTATGAAAACTGTTTTTTAGCATGGAACAGTTGCCCAGAAAGGAAAGTAGGGGAGACAGTGCTCAGGAATGGTGCCTAAAAATTCTGGAGTGTTTCTCTTTACGTGTTCATTGTACTACCCATAGTGGCTGCCCCCAAACCCTTAAAGGCTAAGTCCCTGGGTGTTTAGGAGGCAGCAAGAAAGGGAAGACCCCTCGGGGGACACTTCTCCCTCTTTGATACCCTGTGATCACAGTAGATGATGCAGATCTGAAAAGATAAGGAAGGGAAGTTACAAAGCTAAGCGGTTAGAAAAATAAATGGAAAACCAGGGTTGTATGAATTAACTGGGAGGTAGAACCAGAAAACAGTATGTCCTGGAAGTCGAGAAAGAATTTCAGAAGCATATCGTAGACACAGTAACAAAGAATGGGAACCGAGACCAGTTTTGGATTTAGCAAGTACTGACTAGTAGTCATATTATAGTAAAGGGGGTTGAAATGTTTGGTTATAGGATCAACCATGTAAACTCCATGTGATTTCTGTAGTTTCACTTATAATGCCAGCTAACTTACAATCATGGATAAAGAAGTCATCTCTTTTGTATTTTAAAAAATATTGTCTATTTAGCTTGTAGTTTCCTTGTGTAATTCTGAAAAGGTACCACTGTTCAGTTTTCTCCTTCTTGATCCTTTTATGTCCACCACCTGCCTCCAGACAGTCCCTGAAGGCTGCACAGGCTGTTTGATTTTACTAGAACACGAGGGCCATCTAGTGACCAAAAATCCCGGCACACTGGGTACCAAAGGAAGTAGAAAAAAGATGAGCTAGTCTTTCTGGTCTGTCTTCTTTGCCACAGTGTTTTGAGGCTCGTGATAGTAATGATCAATTCTGTAGCCTAATCTAAAGAAAATCACTGGGACTTCCAACCTTTCCATGCTTTTAGCTTTCTGACTTTAGGCAAATCATCTAATTTCTCGCTTTTCGTTTGCTAACTTTGGTTAGGTGAATGAATCCCTTAATCAAAAAAAGTTTACTTAAAAAAATAGTCAACTTTTAGGATTAATTCAAGGAATTTTTTTTTTTTAAGCTTCCATGGTATATCCCAAACCTTTTCCTTCTCCAGCCAGTCTGCTTTGTCTACAAATACAATGTCACCCGGTGGGAAGTGGTGTTTATAAGGCAAACCCCTTCAAGCAGTGTTTACTCAAACATCACCATCTGCCAAGAGGCACAATTGTAGAATGGTTTTAACAGTGAGGGTTAAAACAGGAAAAAGATGTTCTACTGAAAGCAACTTGTATTGATGTTTTCTACTCATATCTAGAAAATGATTTGTCCCACCCCTTCCCTGACTGTGCTGGTAAATTGGAGCTTTATTTTATTTCCTTCCTTCCTGAATAATATGTGGAAGGATAAATAATTTAAATTGCATTTATGTTCTTGCAAGAATGTCATTATGTTAATTGACTTGGTGGCGTTATTTGTTAATACGCTTCTTTTTATGTTTCAGAAAAGATGTTGGTTTGAAGCGATTTTTTCCTAGGAGTTTACTGGATTCTGTCAAGGTAATTAGAATCTGCTTTATCGTAATCAGATGACCACGTTATGTAAATACCTTCCCGTGGTATGTGGTTTTCTCCCTTACGTGTAAAAGTTACAATGTAAAAAGGCTGATAGTTATTTTGCTCCTGTCAATGGCAAGTAGATTTTTGTAGGCACAGTTTTCTCCCACAAAGCCACGGTTCTACTTGATTACGTGTGATGCTCAGCTAAGTCAAGTCTAAGAAAGTTGCGTGCGCAGTAGCTTTGTCACCTCGGTCTCTATGGTCTCAGGTATGTTGATACACGTACGTGAAGACGCAGCATGTAAACGGATCAGGTGGTAGTGGAATGTTTGTGTGTCTGCACACACACGTGCACGTATGAGTGCATTGTAAAGCTCCCCCTTCTCTGTTTCAACCACGTGGGCACTCCTCCTTGTGAGTAACTGATGCAGAGCATCATCTTCTCTCCCTCCCTGCAGAGGGAACCACAGGGGAGGGACACTCTGGGGCTCTGAGCTGTGGTTTCCGGCCAATCCAGAGCACATGCCAAGACATTCAAGTGTGGAGGGAGGGCATAGGCTTTGGTCAGGATAGAATCCAGCTCATGGGAGCTTTGCCATTTAGGAAACCCATGGTCTCGGTCCTGTTTCTTATTTCTACAATGAAGAAAATAGTATTTTGTAGGGTTGGAGTGAATATTTAACAGATTAATATATGTATGTTACCACAGTATCTGTAGCAATGCGGTTTATATATAAATGGTGGCTGTTACTGCTCTAACTTTTTATCACAGAGGTGGTGATCTGTACCAGATTAGTCACGTGGAAAACCATCCAAGCAGGCTAAAATGCACATTACAAGAGCATGCAGCATGTTGGTCCAGAAAGCCCGTTCTGAAGCCACACTGCCTTGGTGAAAATTCTGACTTCATCACCATGAATTGCATGGGACTTTGGCCAAGTTACTTAATTTTACTATATTTTAGTTTCCACATCTGTAAAGTGGGGATGAAACCACTTTCTAACTCTTGGGCTTCATACAAGGATTAATGAATTCATAAACATAAAGTCTGAGAACAATGAACACCAACAGAACTCACTGGGTGTCACCTAGTATGAAGAGGAGAAGGGGCACCGAGCTTCTTACTCATAATGATAAAATGCCAAGTCTAGCAGTTTTTATTGCATTAATCATTTATTTATTTATTTATTTTTGAGATTTTATTTATTTGAGAGAGAGAGAAAGAGCACAAGCAGCGGGGAGGGTCAGAGGGAGAGAGGCAAGCAGACTCCACCCTGAGCAGGGAGCGCGACTCGGGGGGGCTCGATCCCAGCATGGTGAGATCATGACCTGAGCCGAAGGCAGCCGCTTCACCGTCTGAGCTGCCCAGGCGCCCTCGCATTAATCTTTTCTGCACAAGGGCTTCTTGCCCGTTGTGCTGTTACTGTTTGTTCCTTACATATTGTCGACTGTGTCCCATGGCCTGTTACTGGGTCATAGTGTTGGTACAATTTCCCCAGTGCAGTCGGTGACAAAGGCCGTGTGTGCAGGCCTCTGGGTGCTGCTTGCTCTGGTGTCACGGAGGAGGTAGTAATGGCCTCCCTTCCTCACACAGCTTCTCAGTAATCTAGTGGAAAGCAGATATGGAAGTGTTTGTTTTAAAGTATAAAGTACTCTACGAATGCATTAAACACAGTTAAGAGCAGAGGAGAAGTATACTCCTCTGTAATGTTTCAGGCTCTTTTTCTAGTGTCGCTATCCTGCTCTTTTATTTTCCTTCAAGTTTTCTGATCTACTCGCGAAAGGCTCGAGTGAATCGGTGGGGAGCCAGCTCTTAGTGCACTCCAAGCAGGTGATCAAAGCCAGGCACAGCGATGGGGCGGTGGGGGGGGAGTTCGCAGACCATTGGTGTGGCCGGCAGAGGACAAAGAGCTTTAAGTGAGTTTGGCATGGTGGGAGGGTTTGGAGGAGAAATCCAGGGGGTTCGGAGGTACCTGAGAATGGCGGAGTTGTGTCCTTCCAGGGGGTTATTAGGTGCGGGCTGGCTGTACTTCTGGGGCTGGGAGGACAGAAGACTCGGTTTGATCTGGAGAGTCGTGCTATGGTGCCGAGAGGGCCTAGGAAGATAGATCCTCGACCGGAACGGGTGCCCCTGTGTCTGACTCTGCAGTTTGCTGGCAGGTGGGGCGGGGAGGAGGCATTCACACAAGTAGAAGACACAGTTCTTTACCACATTTACATTTCACCCAATAGAAAAGTGCAGTAGCCAATGTGAAATTGAAAAGCGGGAAAGTTATGTGAAAGTGGCTGCGTCATGTCAGTAGTGTCCTGAGCTGCTCTCAGATATGAGCCCCAGGGCAGCCTCACAGTTCCTGCATTCTCCTCAAAGCTGTGTACAGATAATCAGTTGTTAGAAAAGGTGTGACCGCTGTCGCTCGGGAGCCCCAACGAGTGACATTTAAAAAGGATGCTCATACCCCAAACAAGGAGCTCCCGGGCACAGGTCACAGGTGCCCTGGTGCAGGTGTGGCCCCGGTGACCCGCAGCACCTGACGAGGTCCTCGGAGGGTCGGGCCTGAGCCTCCCCCAGCGCCCCATCCCCACAGCCGGCTGTCCCAGACTGGCTTCCACACGCCCTCGCACAGTCTCCTCAGCGCCCCACGTACAGCCGGGGACTGTCCTCCTCTCTAAGGACCCTGCTCAGAGTCTTAATCTTTACTTTCTCAAATTCGGATTCACAGTTATTTCCTTGTCCGCATTTTGTCTGCCTGCCTCCACTGTATTTTAAGATCCATGGGGGTCCCGATGATGCCTGCTGCATTCTCCACCATGAGTGCCGTGCCTGGCACTCGGTAACGTTAGGTAAATCTCACTCAGGCGACAGAGTGGACAGCTTGAAGAGCAACTGGGAAGATGAGTAGAGTTAGTGGGGAGCCATGTAGGGAGGGGCGCTGTGGAAGGAAGGCCTGCTCAGGAGAGCGGCTCCGAGAGCCCCGCACGCTTGCTGCTGTGCACCTGCCCCCTTCCCTGACTGGACTCGTCCCTCCAGGCCTCTTGCAGGCTGGCCGTCGGATCTGTCCTGATGACTGGCCTCCCTGTCCTGCCACCGCTGCTGACTGCGGCGCCAGGGCAGCCGACTCTGAGGGCGGCTGAGACCTGCAGCAGCTCTCACAGCGGGCTGTGGGCCTGATCATTTGCGGCTTTCAGAGCGTGGGCCTGACGGTAGCAGGGAGGACAGTGGAAGCAGGCAGGGCTTGGGGGGGTAAGGGACGAGCAGTGATCGGGCATGGGCGCTGTGGCTTCCATGGGAGCAGAAAGGGAGGCACCGACCTTGGGGAACTTGAGAAAACTTGCTCTGAACCAAATAAAGAGCGGTTGTGTTTAGAGAAGTTCAGTCACTGCTGATTTTGTTGCAAGCAGGGGAGAATAGAATTTTTAGCTACCGCTTGGTGTAGGTATAGATTCGTTGAGTAGTATAGATTCACCTAAGTTCAGCAGAACTCACTTCCCACCTGCTTTCTAATGTTATTTTGTAAAACAAAGTCTGTTTGGCTTCTTAAATAGCTTAATCCGTAGTTCATTTCCATAGACCAGCATTTCTTTACCTTCTCCATAAAAATCTTCAGCGCTGCACCCATCACCCCCCAAGTCCCGAGCACTGCCCTCAGCCAGTGCCCGTGTGGGGGAACAGGGGCGGTACAGGGTCCTTGCTTCAAAACCAGTGCCGGTGGAACTTCCACTAACAAATCCATATCAGCTTCTTGTTTCATCCCGAGCAGTCCTGTGGAATGGCCAGATCCACTAATGCTTGCTTTCCCCAACATAGCTGTTTCAAAGGCTCACGCTGAAGAGCTGAGAGAGTACCTCGTTGTATTTGATGGAACTAAAGTAAGCTATGGTGGATGACAGAACAGAATAGGGGGTGTATGTGCCTCTATTACTAAGAATAATTTACAAGATATTTTAAGTTTCTGTTTCTTTGATCATAGTAGTGCTGGAGACACATCTTTAAAAGCCCTGTACGAGTAAAACTAACAAGTCAAACCCAACCTGAGGAATGGTCCAGAAATGTCACGAAGCTGTCCCAGTCGGAAGACACAGAGGAGACATGAGTAAATGCAGCGTGAGGCCCTGCAGTAGTGTAAAGTGTGTCAGTGGGCAGCCCAGTGAGTCTGGAGTTAGAGGCTGAGGTTTAGGAGCTAGTCCCAGTGTTCTGCACAAATGTGCTAGTGTCCCGTGAGGTTGGCTGCAGGGGAATGAGGTAGGGGGCATTCAGGGGGCTCTGAGTCCTATCCTTGCAGCTTTTGTGTAAATCTAAAATGAGGTAACAACTAGAATAGCCAAATTTCAATTTGAATATAATTCACAGTAGAAATCTAATTTCAGAAGTGGAAATGCTAAGAGGTCAGTAGTCAACAGTCCTTTGAAGCATCTGTACACTTCCCAAGTAATAGTGGTTTCCTAGAATGCTGTCAGGAGCACTTAGTTTCATTCTCAGAGAAAATAGCCCTCATTCTCATTTCTAAGATTAACAGTCGACTGTTGCAGGCTTAACATTATTATGAAGCACAGAAATGCCTGGCTTAGTGGTCGTTTGCATTCATCAGTTCATGACACCTGCCTGCCAGGAGGCATGGGGGCACCAGGGGGAGTAGATTGATGGATGAACAGATACGAAGCCATAAAAAGAAAGGAAGAAATCTTACCATTTGTGACAACACGGACGGACTTCAGGGTATTATGCCACATGAAATAAGTCAGAAAAGACAAACACTGTGTGATCGTACTTAAATGTAGAGCCTAAAAACAAACCCCAAGGTCATAGATACAGAGAACAAGTTGGTTGCCAGAGGTGGGGGGGGGGTTGTTGAAATGCGTGAAGGTGGTCAAAGATACAGACTCCCAGTTATAAAATCAGTAAGTCACCGGCATGTCATGTACGTGTAACTATAGTTAATAATACTGTAATGCATACCTGAACGTTGCCAAGAGAGTAAGTCTTAAAAGTTCTCATCACCAGAAAATAAAATTGGTAACTATGTAAGGTGATGGATGTTCGCTAGACTTATTGGGGTGGTGGTTTCGCAGCGTGTGTAAATACTGAGTCACTGTATTATGCACCCGAAACTAATACAGTGTGTATGTCAGATATATCTCAGTTAAAGAAACACACTTTGCACACACTGTTAATACATCTGTATTTAGCATTTGATGGGTGGGTGAATGAAAGAATTCAGTTAATGTATTCTCCACCTATTGTTCCTTTATTGCAAATTTTCTTTACCATTATGTTACGTACCCTTTTCATCTGGGAAGCCCTGCAAGTTCGTTGCTGCTAGCAGCATCTGATAAATATTAGGCTAATATAAAGTTACTTCGTTGTTCACAGTGGCTAAGTGGTAGCGATTGCTGATCATCCAACCTCATGCTGAAGAAGTATCACATTCTGCGTGGTTTTCTCTCTGTCCAGGGATTGGTTTCAAACTGAACAGCATTCATAGATAGACTCCTTGTTTCCTAATCCAGGCCAACACAAAGCGAGGGTTGAAACTATAATTAGGGACAGGATGCGCACCAGTCTTGCTTGCTCCAGCCGGTTCTGGAAGCGTATTGATTAATGGGGGCGTAGTCCAGGAGGTTAGATCCTGTGGAGTTGTTTCCTTGCTGAGACAGTAGGAAACAGCCGGTGCTGTCTACAAGATCCTTTTCATAAAAACCTATCTGGGGCCCCTCTCAGACCGCAGGATTTTCTAGTTCTTGTCTGGCTTTGGACACCGGAGGCTTGGAGCAGCATGGAAGTCCAGACTGAGAAAAAGTGTGGGCACTCCCTCCTGACCAGGTGCCACAGCAGTTGGCAGGTGTCAGGGTTGTTTCTGTGAGCACAGGGAACTAGTCCTGAATGGATCCTGGGGCCACTGTCATCTAAGACATCTGCTTCTTAGCGTGGTGCCGGGCCGCCTACAAGGGCAGCCTGCAGGGGGCTGGTCCGCGGGCCTGGCTGCCTGAGACAGACACGGGAAACTGTGCTTTGGACCCTCTGTCTGTCAACATATTCATAGTTGCCACGTGCCCCAGAGCACGGGGCTGATGGCTTCTATCCCCTCACAGAAGTTGCGCACTCCTTGGTGTTCCTAGATCCTCAGGACACACCATTGCCTGAGGGAAAGGTCAGAAGGTAGAGTCGTGGGCGCGGGAAGAGCACTGAAGGGGAGGAGGGTGGAGGAGCAGGGCCCGGCCTCGCATTTCACCTCAAGTGGTCCTGCTGCTGGCGGTCGGTGGGGGGACAGAGCACTGAAGGGGGGCAGGGTGGGGAGCAGTCGTGTCACGGGATCAGTGCGACAGTGAGGAGCCACAGGGGACAAGGGGGTGCTACACTGTGTTTTTACACACATGCACATATTTACCTGTTACGTGTGAGTTGTTTTTTTTATAACCAGCTTTGTAATGTTAAAAAAAAAACCCTGGAAAGCAGGAGGTCTGCACACTAACATCACCGAGTTTGCTGTAATAAAGAACCAACCCCATGGGCTCATGAGCACACTTGTTCCCTCCCTCATAATTTCACCAGCTGTCTTCTACCAAAACTTTTGGCTGCAATTTTTGGTGCTACATGGAAGGTGAAGGATAATAGGGTGGGACAGTGTCCTTTCTTTGTTCTTGAACCTGCCCGACCTTTAAGATACTTGTTAGGCAACCAGTGTGTGCTGCGTGCCGTGTGCTGGCCGGGCTCCTACCCTAACTGCGGCTTGTTGAAATGCCGGGGGGCTGCAGGGCCCGCACCCCCAATGCTCTGGTCACTCAGCCAGCTTCAGCCCCCAAGCTGACGGCCTCCAGGAGGGGGAGAGATGCTCTCACTGGGACCACAGACGCTGGCGCTAGGCTGGTCGGGCTGTGGTCGTGGCTCTGCCATGCAGCTCTGAGATTTGGGGTCTTTGTTGTCTCTGTGCCTCCATTTCCTCATTTGTAAGCTGGGGGTGATAGAAGAACTTCTCTCTGAGGGCGCCGCAGAGGTAGAGGGAGGCTGGAGACGAGAGGGCAGCTGTGCCCTCCGTGAGCCTCCCTAAGTGGCCCGTGACGACACGGCCCTGGACTTGGCTGCTGCTCTCTGAGGCTGAATCTCTCATCCACCACGCTCTTCCTCCTGACCCTGTGGCCTCGAGGCATCTCACGCCCAGTATCCCACTTGCATAGTTAGATGATTCAGTTTCCTAAGTACCCAAGGGTTGATGCTGCAGAGTGAGGTGATCAGTTCATGTTTTAAAAGAGCACCTGGCACAGTGTGTCAGGTAAGTAGATGGTACCCCTGGGGGCTGTCACAGAGGTCCGGCAGGAGTGGGGCTCTTGTGGTGGAAAGCACTAGAGAACACCATATGCATTTTGGAGAAGCACTAGCAGGACTTGGGGGTATAGTGGGTTTGAGGGGTTAGGGAAAAGAGGGGTCGGGGCTGCCACCTGGGTTTCTACCTTTAAGCATCTGGGAGATGGGCCAAGATGGGGGTGCTGAACCTGGAGTGCAATCACGAGTTCTCTCCGTGGCCTGTCCGCTTTCAGATGTGTGGGAAGCCCAGTGGAAACCTCAGNCCTCAGGTGGGTGGGGGGGTGGGTGGGTGGATGTGTGTGAGTCTGACGCTCAAGACGAGACTCGAGCTGCTCGGCTTGAAGGAGAGCCTCTGTCTCCACCACTTCAGAGAGAAACTTTTGGGAGACACGTTTTTGAAAGCATTGCACGAATGAGCAGGTTTAAGTGTAGAGTATTGTCAGTTTCTAAACAAGTGGCTGGTTGGGAATTGGCCACAAGGCAGAGAATTGGCTTCTTTTCTGGACCTCTTTGACGTGGTTTGAATCACAGCATGTCATTACTCATCTGCTCTGAGTGCAGTATTCCTCTTAGAGGCACGAGTGACTACATCAACTTTTTATTAGTCTTAATAGAAATGATTGGTCCCTGTGTTCTAGTCCCCATGCTCCTTGGACAGCCACCCTTTGCAGCCGCTACCATATTCTAGTTTATGGTGTCCTGCCTTGTAGGAAGAGTTGGAGGGCGTTCTGGGGCTTTCTGTGCACTGGTTTTCTCCTTTGGTGGGCACGTGAGCAGCTGGCGGCAGTATTCCCTGCCTCAGACCATTGAAATCAAAGAAATCAGAGCTGTCTTCCCACTTACATGCTAGAGAGTGAAGTGTCCTCAGTTACGGGACGGACCAGATTTTATTTCCATTTTGTCTGTTTCCGTGTGTTTAGGGTATTGTGCTCTTACTCAGGTCTCCGTGGCCAGTCTACACGCTCCTGATGGAGAGCTGGACTATTAGGCCACAAGAATGTTTGCAAAGCCTGAAGTCAGAACAACTATTGCATACCATCTCAGCCTGTGATAGGAGTGGCCTTTTCAGTCCCTTGGCTCATGGCCAGTGCTTAGATGGGCATTCCCCAAATATGTTTCCCAGACTGATTTACAGCATCCAAGGCTAACCGTGCATTTACTGCGTGAACATCTGCTGGTGAAACCTTGCTCACCTTGAGCCTGTTTTACTTCTCTTCAGTTTAAACTGTGTGATCTGCAACTGTAATTAATCCTCGTCAGAATACCTGCAGTTCCACACTGTCCTACGTACCTGTCAGAGCCCCAGCCCTGGTTAAAACCAGCTCTTGGCCTTCTGACCTGGCCGCGGCCCCCTCTTCTTTCCCACCTCCACTTGGTTGATGGGAGCCAGCTGTGAATCCGTCAGCTGGTGCACTCTGACAGTGCTGTCCCCAGCCCTGTCCTCTCCTGAGCTGCAGATCTGTGTGCCACTGTCTGCCTGATGGTTCAGGTCCAAAGCCATAAGGGTCGCACCCACGTCCAGAGTCGGTGTGACTTTATTTTCACCAAGTCTGCCCCTTCTGTTTACCCCTCTGTTCCATCCAGAAACCTTGTCCTGCCTAGGTGCTTGTTTTCCTGCCATCCCTCATACAGTCATCCGAGTGTCCCAAAGTTGCCTGGCTCTGTCCTTCGACACCAGCTTAGGGTCTGTGCCAGTAGTGTTTCTCAGGTGGCCTGTTTCAGGTACCTGGCCGGTCTTTTTGCTTCTCACACCCTCCTCTGCACCTTCTGTGCGAGAGCAGCATGAGCCTTTAAAATGAAGGTCATGTACCATAGGTATGTCGCAGCACGTCCCTTGGCTCTTTGAACCCTGTCCTCTGGCTACCCCGGCCTCTCGCACTGTCTTCTTCATCCCCAGTAACTGCAGGCTGCTGAGACTTTGTCCCACTCTTTGACCAGAGCTCGTACCTGTCAGCTCACTCTCTGCAGTATCCCAGACCCAGTAATCCCTTGGCCACACGGGGGCCTTCAAGCCACTGCAGGTGGGCTGTCACCTCCGTGTGCCACTCCCTGGTGGGCCACCTCCTAGCTGTCTGAGCAGCCACAGCTCCCTGACCTGCTAAGATCAGCATGCTCTGTAGGGTGCGGCCCTTCACATCCTCTCCGCCCCCTGCCCCCAGCCTTCTCCAGTTTGCTGACTCTGATTCCCGTCTGAGTGTACCTCACTCTGAGCTCCCAGCTGGGCCCCTGGTCTCCTCCAAGACCTTCACTGGCCAGCCTGCTTCCCCACAGGCCTACCATTTCAGTTCGTGGTAACTCTTCCCTCTCGGTGCATCTTGTTGGTGCTGTTGTTCAGAATCAATCCACTGCTTCTCACCCCTTTCTGTTTCTGTACTTGTGGAGACTCCGCCCACCTCTTGCCTAGATTACTTCAGTAGCCTCCTGCTTGGTCTGTCCGGCTTCCTTCATACCATTCACAGCACGGTAGCCAGTGTTCCTCTTGGCATCTGCGTCGGATCACATCACTCTACGCAAGGCGCCCAAGGACTTTGTCTCTTCCCAGGGTGAAAGCCGAGTGCTTACTGTGGCTGGCTTCCCCCAGCCCTCTTCCTCAGACCTTGTCCTGCATCCTTTGCCCGCTGGCCTCCCCCCGCTGCTGCTGACACACCATGGACTATGGGCTTGCTGCCCGGGCGCCCTTTCCTCCACCATCCTGACGCTCATGGTGCATCAGTAGAACACCCAAACGCGCAGAAAAGGTCTGGAAGATCACCTGTGATCCCACTACACAGAAGAAGGCATAGCTGTTCGTCTCCTTCTCTGTGTGTGGATACGTGTGTGCCCCTGTGCTCACATGTACCTGTGTGAGTCCCGTCAGCGGTGCTCTCGTTTGAAAGGCATCTGTACTGCACATACAGATTGTTTCACCAGACTCTTTCACTGAACACCGTGATCGGGATTTCCACGTCAGTAAATTAGTTCCACACAACAGTCTTGAGGGCTGCGTGCGATGTAGGCGGACACGTTACGATGCGTGTGACCCAGCTGCTACTATAAATAGTTCTGCACTGAACCTCCTTGTTGCTCAGGCCTTGTGGAGTTCTTTAATCATTTCTAAAGACGAATGTCTTGGAATTTAATTTCTGGTTTCAGAATTGTACTTTCTTTAAACTATTTTCATTTGTGCTGCCAAATTGCCATTCAAAAAGGTTGTATCGACTTGCCCTCCTAACAGTAGGATATGTGAGTGTCTTCGTATCTAAGTTTTTGCCAGCTCCCCGTCATGTGCATAGACAGTATGTGTTTTTATTTTATTTTTTATGTTTAATTTTTTAGATAGTATGTATTTTTTAATACCTAACTTTTTATCACATGTTCTAATAAGCAAATTATTGCCTTATAAATTTTTATTTAAGAAGTAAAGCTTGGAATCACTGAACTGTGTACTTAAAAAGGGTTAGGATGCTATGTGTTATACTATGTGCATTTTATTACAGCTACTTAAAAAAGGAAATAGGCTTTGACAAATAATGGCATTTCATAGTAATGTGAACATAGGTGGGGGCGAGTGGTGGGAGGGAAAGATAGCTTCTTTGACGTTTGCTGTTGTTACTGTGTGTTGTTGACTCTAAAATGACTTTTGTGATTTTATTATGCAGGCCAAAACACTAAGAAAGCTGATCCAACAGACATTTAGACAGTTTGCCAACCTTAATAGAGAAGAAAGTATTTTGAAGTTCTTTGAGATCCTCTCTCCAGTGTACAGATTTGATAAAGAATGCTTCAAGTGTGCTCTGGGTGTAAGTATGGGGACATGGGAAAGGTGGACTGGGTTTCATTTCTCTTGCTTTTTCTTATTCATGTATGTCTAAATTTCCGATTGAAATTTGATTGGTCACATTTTTAACAACATGAAAATATTTGTCATTTTACAGTGGGGGAAAATGGAAAAAGAAAATGTATCAGTGTGAGGATGAACTCATCCTTTTTTAAAAGCATGCCTGTGTTGATAATTAGATTTGTTTATTCTAGCCCAGTGATTCATTGATTAACTGTTCTCTCTGGGCTAGTTTACCTGTTCAAATAATCTTTCCAAAGAAACCATTAGCTTCAGACCCACCAGATCCTGGATCAGTGAAGTTACAGATATTTTGTAGTACTTGCTTGGATAGATGAATCGCAAGCTAAGCCAGCCCCCCCCGCCCCTGCCTCCACCACCACCTTGGTCCTTTAATGTGTCCATGTTTTCATCTAAAATATTTCTTTTTTCTTCTGGGACCTTTGTCATTACCTGTTTTACCCTTCAAAAGTCAAGCTGGATTATTTCGGTGGAACTGGCAATTGGCCCAGAAGAAGGAATCAGTTACCTCACGGACAAGGGCTGCAACGTAAGTGTGCTTTGGTGACATCTCGGGACTGCCTTGCACTGACACTCCTCACACCAGACCTTATTGCAGACAAAGATGAATCCTGCCCCTTCCCAGTCTCTAGCCCCCACCCTGAGAGGGGCCGCCTTCCTGAGTTCTGCATCACTGATGAGCTCTTTAGTAAATGCTGCGGGGTCAGCTGGGCATTCACAGAGAAAAAGCAGGGTTTCTGTTCCCTGTCACACACCGTAACAAAACCCATTCCGGATGGAGTATTGAGCTACACGTGAAAGACAAATGATAGAAGTCGTAGAGGAGAACATAGGGGAATATCTCTGTAAATTTGGGGTAGGCAGAGATTCCTTAAACAGGACTTAAAACGTGCTAACTCTGAAAGACAATTCTGATAAATTAGAGTACATTGTAATCAAAAGACAGTAGAAAGGCAAGCCAGATATTTGCATTAGTATTTTTGGCAGTAGACTCCTAAGCCGGGAGAAAGACTGGTAGCAGATCATTAAGTAAAGGGCCAGCCACCCAAGAGGGTTTCCAAATAGTCTAGAGATAAATGAGCAGGTGCTGAGCCTTGGGGTCAGCAGATAGGCGCACTGTGGTGCTACTGCATGTCTGCTAGGACGGCTAAAATGAGAAGGAGCTGGAATACCAAATGTTGACAAGAGTGTGGCCCCGCGGGAGCTTTTCTACGCTGATGGCAAGAGCAGCCTTCGGAGTGGCCTCTTCAGGACGGTCCGTGGTGTTATCTATTTTCACCACTTACGGGTTGTTGTGGTCGTAGCCTTTAGGTTTCATTTGTGGTGTCCTATATTTTCTTGCAATGTTGTCTCTGTCCTTTTCACATGTGCGTCTTTAACCCACCTGGAATCCACCTAGAGTCCTCAGGTGAGGTCACAGGTGGAGCCCTGAATGTGGTCAAGAGCGGCAGGCTCTGGAGGACGTGGCCACAGTTTCCACCTTGACTCACGCTCCATGCTGGCCTTTGACTTTGGGCCCGTCCCTCCACAGTTGGCCTGTGTTTCCTTGCTGGTAAAATGGCCGTAATAATTTCAACCACCTAATGGGGTTGGGAAGATAATTACATAATGAACTCAGTCATGGCCTCACACAAAGGACTCACGCAGCGATTTGGGGGTCACCACTGTTACGTCATTGCTGTTGTCAGCAGGGTGCATCAGTCATGTAATCTTTTACCGCCTGCGGTGCACCTCGGGGTCTTCTGTTCGGGGACCCTGCCCAGTTGTCTCTTTCTGCATCTGCTCCATACAGCACAAAAAAATCGTGTCTTTTCTTTTTAGTATATGAACTGCCGAAGTGAGCACAATCTGGACTTTTGTTTTTTGTATTGAGTTTATAAGGACGTCAAAGGATATTAAAAAGTATACTGATTTATTTCGTCAGGTGAATTAGGGTCTTTTTATGATTTTACGTCCTGAAATATTTGAAGCCAGAATGGGAATTGCATGTTTTTCAGGTGAGGTAGCCTGGGTCTGCATGGCCCCTGCTGCCCCTCAGCGACAGGTGTGCCAGCGCCCCTCCCGCCCTTCCCACAGCTGTACTGCTGCTCAGGGTGTCCACTTCTTGTCTCCCGTGGTAACCTGTGTTCTGTAAGCATGTCCTCTGCCTCCCGCGTTTTCAGGTTGTCACCATGGAGCTGTATCTCGGGGGTTCTCTTGTCATCTTTCTGGTGACTTCAGTCCTGCACCTGGTGTCACGCCCCCATGCGTCTGTGGGGGTTTGGCTCTCACAGACTTGAGGATGGCTTGTCTGTTGTAGTGGCCCTTCACAGGCAGGCTCAGAAATCAGGGTCATGGCGTTGCTGTTCCTTTTCCTTCATGTCGGCATTGATCTTGGCAGACCCCCTTTCCCAATCTTGTTTGCTTGTTTTTAGCCTTTCTTCTGTTGTTCCCTTTGGGTGTTTCTTTCCAGTATATTCTCATTTACTTTGGAGGCCGTTCAACTTTTAATGTCTTATCAGTGTTGGTAGATGCTGTTCTCCTTTTGCTGTATTTCTGTACAGCTTCAAGTTTTATTTCTTTCATCATAGCATTATTTGGGAGGATGTTAAATTTCAAGTAGCTCTGAGGGTTTGGGTCTCACTGTTATCGTTTCTAATGTTACTGGCCAATGAGCAGAGAACAGGTTTTTTACATGTGAACTGTTGTGAATGTGTCCCGGTCTTCTTTATAAACAAGCATATGGTTGATTTTTATCAATGTTCTAGGGGGAAAAATGTCTATTTTCTCTGAGACTATGAGGATCTCTGTCCTCTGAAAAAGTTGCTGGTTGTATAAAGTAGACGGAAACTAGGATGGGGGCGGTCAGGGTAGAGCTCCGGAAGTCCCTATAAAATCCGCCCTGCTTGCATTTCTGCCTACCTCTCCCGCCCTCCCGTCCTGTGCCTTCCATGGGTGAACGTCATGCTTCTGGTAAGACCACCCCTGGCTGTGTAGTGACCCCCATGTCTCTTCTGCTCTCTTTCCTGCACCAGTAGATGCTTCCAATCTACTGGGCCATTCCCTTTAGCATAGAAAAATGTCATCCTAAAAATGTTGTCCCTCAAACCCAGCCCACGTTTCCTCTCTCCTTTATCGCAAAAGTTCTTGGCACGTGGCCATTGAGCACCTGGTGACGCGTGGCTGCTCCAAGCCGAGCGGGTCTAAGTGCACTGCCTGGGTTCCTCCCATTCTCTCTTCCGCCCCTGCCGGCACCGCGGCACCCGCCCAGCCTCCGCCGGGGGGATGGTGACCCTCATGCAGTGGGGCCCACTTGGTACTTCTGAGTCCTTATCTACTTCACCTGATTGCTGGGTCGTCTTATTCACCAGCACTGCTCAATACAAGTATGATGCAAGCTGTCTATGGACTTCTCAGTGTTGTAGTAACCACATTAAAAGGTAAAAATGAATTTTAATAATATATCTTATGTATCCCAGTATATCCAAGATAGCATCATTTCAAGGTATCATCCATATAAAAGTTATGGAGATATTTTATGTTGCTTTTATTATAGTGAGTCTTTGAAATTGCAGGCACTCTGCATTTCCATCATACCTCCGTTTGGACCAGCCACGAACCACCAGGTGCTCCGTAGCTACACGTGGCTTCCTGCTGGCGCCTCTGCACACACTTTCCCTCTCTTTGGGCCCATGAGGACTACTTTTGTGCCTTATCTGGAGTGTTGCATTGGCAAGTTTGCATGTGTATTTGTGTAGCTGCTTGGTGCTGGGCGGTGAGCTGGAAGCCAGGGCCCAGCGCAGAGTGAAATCCACATGGCTGGCTTCATGGGGCCCAAGGCCCACTCTTCGTTCTCAGTGAGACTTGTTCTGAGGCCTCACCATTTCCTCCTGCCCCTCCCCAAAGTAGATATAGTTTTAGACAGTATCCTCAGTTGCTTTGTTGTGGTCCTTATCACAGTTGTGATTATATGCTTCCTTGTGTGATTGTTTATGTCTGGATTTACGTCATCCTTGTTCACTGCTGTATTCCTGGTACTTAGAACAGAGCCCAGCTCCTCATAAGTTCTCGGAGTCATTCATTCACTTCCTCAGGTACTAGGCACGGCCCTCCTTCCTTGCAAGAAGTGGTAGACAGGATGGGCGCCCACCACTCGGCCACCCGCATGGCACTTTTAGTCTGTTTGTGAGAACGACTATAAGAAAGAAGATAAGCAACAGAAATAATCTGGTCATGAGAGAGGGCTGCAGTAGGGTGGTGTGAGAGTGTCTGGTGTCCCATTTACAGTGGTGGTCCATGTTGGCCCCTCCCAACCCTGTCTTCTTTTAGCAGATATTTTTTTTTTTAAAGACTTTATTTATTTATTCGACAGAGAGAGAGACAGCCAGCAAGAGAGGGAACACAAGCAGGGGGAGTGGGAGAGGAAGAAGCAGCCTCCCAGCAGAGGAGCCTGACGTGGGGCTCCATCCCAGGACTCTGGGATCACGCCCTGAGCTGAAGGCAGACGCTCAACCGCTGTGCCACCCAGGCGCCCCTTAGCAGATATTTTTTAAGAGCCTTTTGCTAACTTGAAATAAAATCACAGAATACGCTTTGCACATAGAATTCCATAAGTTTATTTCAGTATGTCCATACACAGCACAGAGACAGGCGGACGTTACAGGAGAGTCAGAGCTGGGGACTGAGCATGTTCATCCGAGAGAGGGCCCCCGAAGTCCTCCCTTACAAGTAGTATAGAAAAGTGACAAGGGGAAGTTATGTGACTGACCTTGGGGTCCTGTCAGAATGAGGCAGAAACACAGTAGCTTAAAAGAAGAAGAAGATAATAATTTCCATGACTTAAATTTCTCATTGTACTTTGGATTATAAGATGGCGAAAAGAGGAATATTTTAATATAATCATTTAATGAGACTGGTTGAGATGTCCCTTATTTCATGTATCACCAGCTTAATAACATTTGATTCCTGGTCTGGTAGAAGGAGCCCCATCTCCTCTGTCACAGACGTGTGTGCGTGGGGTCAGCAGCTCACATACCAAACAAGCACTGCCTCCGTAATGTCATTTTCCAAAATGGTGAGCAACTCATCATAACATTCCAAAGATAGCAAAGTCAGTATTCCCTAAGTTACACAGAAGTTGTGTTCCTGGAAAATTCAGTGCAGAGCATACTTTGTGTTTTAAAAAAGACTTGGGTTCTAGAATCAGATTTCTTACCGACACGAATACACACCAGGACACTTGAAAGCCATTCAGAACATAGGACAGTTTTCGTTGTGAGGGAATTTCCTGTGCGTTATATCACATCTCACAGCCCTGGTCGCCATTTATATCTCTCATTATTCAGCCAACCAAAAACAACCCTCTGGGGCATGATTCTGCCCCGGAAAGACTAGAGTGCATCCGATCAAGACGAGCTCATGATGAGAAATTAGGTCCAAGAGGCAGGCAGAGGACAGGCCAGGTGGGCGTTTGCTTCCTTTTGCTGGCATCGTACCTGTTGAAGCAGGGGGCTGTCAGACCTGACTTACACTGTAAAGTACCTCCCTGGCTTCCAGGTAGGACAGGCACAGATCAAGGGAAATAGCTGCAGGGTTGATGCTTAACAGGATACCGTGGTGATTGCGCTGGTAGCTGACAGGGTGGAAGGAAAACGCACAGACTCCGGGTGTGGAGCTGGGCTGGGTCTGGGAGAGGAAAGAGAGTAGCCGGTGATAATGCCTCCATTTTTTGGCTCAGGAACAGGGTTGGCTGGCTGGTGATGCCTCTTGCTGCACTGGGGAGGCTTGGAGGAGGAGCAGGTGTTAAGGGCAGATCCTGTGACTGTGCTGTTCACAGTCTGTCCCCGACGTCCATGTGGGGGTGTCATGTCGGTGGTTGGGTATATGTCCCAGTTCAGGGCTGGAGACGGTACTTGCACGATGGGGCTGGGTGGTATTTGCTGGGCCACCGCGGCTCAGGAGAAGGATGGGGCCCAGTACAGAGTCCTGTGGCCCTTGATCATTTAGAGATGGAGTAGAGGAGAAGCCAAAGGAACTGTGGAAGACAGTCAGAGAGGTAGGAGGGAGCACCACGTGGGCAGACGGCACAGAGGCGGAGAGAGGAGAGTGGGCAAGGGGCTGTGCTGCCTGCTGCTTGGATGTCTTAGAACGGGAAAGTGGAGGGCTGCCTCTGGGCTCCCGTCTGAAGGCCTCACGGAGCACACCTGTGGCTGAAAGCAAAACTATAAAAATGTGCTGATGTGAANAGGAAGCTTGCTTTTTTTTTTTTTTTTTTTTTTTTTAAGGTTTTATTTATTTGAGAGAGAGAATGCATGAGCTCAAGCCGGGGGGAGGGACAGAGGGAGAAGCAAACTCCCCACCAAGCAGGGAGCCCTACACGAGGCTCGATCCCAGGACCCCAGGATTGTGACCTGAGTGGAAGGCAGACGCTTCACCGACTGAGCCACCCAGGTGCCCCTATGAGTCACTTTATGAACCGTAATTCCAGCTCAGTCCCAGTGGCAGAATCTGGGCTGAGTGGAACCCTTGGTGGGAGAGGCCAATCCTCATGACATTGTAAGAGAAAGAGGCTATAATTGGGGTAATTTTTGTGAATAAATGTGTAGGAATCATCACAGCAAAGTGATCATTGTCATGAAATGCTAGAAGGATAGGGGACAAATGGGCATTTTTTTTTTCGTCTTCTTAAGAAAAGAGTTGATTCTAGTTGGAGCAATGAAGAGTCTCTTGGCATGTCTTCTTGGGAAGGGTCCTTTGGACACCTACCAACTCCCTAGCCCCGTTACACTCAGAGACTTGCTTTAGTTCAGGGTGCACTGGGAGTGCGCACGCACCCCTCTCTCCATGGGAACGGGAGCAGGTTTCACATGTGGTTCCCCCCGAGGCCAGTGAGTGAGTCAAGTCCAGGACTTTCTTCTGCTTCCTTCCTTCTCTGGGACCTGTGACTCACCCGTCCAGCCCTGACAGGTGGAGTGCTCCTGCTTGGCCATCAGGAGCACAGAGAGCAGGCACATTCTTCACCTGGCGGTTCCAGGACTGCTGCTAAGGAGGAGAAACCCCACTGCGGGCTGATGGACGAGCAGCCTCTGCCCCAGACGCAGTGATCAGCAGGAGGTCCTCGGGGCAGTGGGATGGGGTGGGCACCGCGAGAGAGCCACGCAGTACCTGACAGGAGGCTTTATCTGGGGTCCCAAGTGGTTGCCTTTTCTCTCCCAAGCCCACACATCTGGCCGACTTCAATCAAGTGCAGACCATTCAGTATTCGAACAGCGAAGACAAGGACAGGAAGGGGATGCTGCAGCTGAAAATCGCCGGCGCCCCCGAGGTAAGGATGCCGTTTTTGTGGGTCGTCGGAATCCCGCTTTCTCGTCTGTGGTGAGGTTCTGTTTCCAGTAGTAATGAGACGTGCCCCCAAGAGTAGAGCAGGTGACAGATGGTAAAGTCGGTCAGGAGCACTCTTGTCGACGGTTGAAGATCTTGTGAACTACCGCGAACACACAGGTACCTCCCGTGAGCGGCGTCATTTCCCAGAGTGCTGTGCATGGCGGTCCCTGGGCCGGGTCCCCTGCTAGCCGTACCTCTGCTGCTGCAGCTTCTGCCGGGGGGTCGCCCACTGCTCTGACGCTTAGCACGGGAGCCAGGAGGGACACGGTCATCCTCAGAACCCAGCGAAAGAAGTTCTTTGAGATACTTTGTCCCCGTTGTACAGCTGAGGAAGCCGAGCGCCGCCCAGAGCCCGCGTTTTTAATCCGCATGCGCGTGGCCCAGTCAGGATAGGGCATCATCTGGCCAGTACTGCATCAGGTGGCCCTCTCTGAGAGACAGGCAGAGAACGCTCACGTGTGGAGCAGTTGGAAGGCCTGCTGGCCCGGGTGACTGTGCTTGCGGCCCACAGGACCCCTGTCGTCTGCTCTGCGCGGTGCACGGGGCGCTTTGCTGGCGGCAGCCTTTTCTCAGATGGGGTTTATCTGCCACGCTCCTCACTTGTTCTTTCTGCCTTGGGAGTGGTGACATTTCTGAGGCTCTAGGAAGTGCATTTGATTCTCAGAGGTGAATAAATGAAACCGTAAAATATGGAAACTACTGCCAGTTAAAATTTCCCGACAGCATCTCCGTAACAGTCTCGCTCAGCATCACCACTGTCAGAACTCCGCCCCCGCCCCGTCCCCTGGAACATGTAGTTCGGCGCAGGGCAGGTGTGGTGTTCTTGGACCAGGAGAGTGAGGAATACTGCTCGGGTTAGGGCATCCCTGTGTCTGGAAGGAAAATAGACCTCCGATCATCTCCCAGATAATCTTTAATGATAAATCTTTAGGAAGTTTATCAAATTTGTAGGTTTAATGGTGAAAAAAGTGATTTCTGACCTCTTAGGCAAAATGTGCTGTGCATGCTAAAAATAATGAGATTTTTAGTAACTTTCTTTAATGCTAGAAAAATTATGATGGATAATTGATAAAAATTTACTCTATGTTTAATTTCTAAAATAGGCCATACTTGAAAATACTGATTCTTTAAATTCTTCCCTTAATTAGATGTGCCTGAGGGGCCGACACTCTGAAGGGAAATATTTTTTTTTGCCTCCTTTAGTTCTAGAAAATGAATCTCAGTTTAAGTGATTTTTCTGTTTTTGTCTGGGTCGCCTTCTGTCACATATTCTAGGAATAACGTCCTTAAATATCAAACTTCCTTTTTCACGCCAACCTTGTGACAAATCTGTGTCGCTGTCACTCTTCTCTGTTTCCAAGTGTATCTAGAGATCTGACGTCATAGCGCAGCTGCCCCTTTGATGATTGCAAAGAACAATAACGCCTCTCTCTTGGTCTTTTCCCCTTTTAGCCTCTGACAGTGACAGCGCCGTCCCTAACCATCGCCGAGAATATGGCTGACTTGATAGATGGGTACTGCCGGCTGGTGAACGGGGCCTCACAGTCTTTTATCATCAGACCCCAGAAAGGTGAGGTCCTGCTTCTGCTTGAGCAGCCCCACTGGGAGCTGGTAGGCGCGCGCACCCCAATAGCCTCTGCTTCTTCTTTCAGATGACTCTGAGGACCAAACGAGTAATTCGGCCCAGTATATCTGTATTCTTGGTTTCCCGGAGAAGTGGGGCAATGCGCAGCCTGTGAGCCGGGTTTGAATAGAAGAGCTCTGGGGAACCAGTGTTGGTGTTCAGGCTGCTGGGTTCGGGCAACACACTGGAGTGCTTTCTAGGCTGCTGTCAGTGTTTGTAGATAAACTTTTGGGATTATGTTCTGGATTGTTTTATTTTTTTTCAGGTATCCTTTGTAACTCATGTCAAATAAACTATCTTTCTGGTTTTTCTTATAGATCTCAAAAGCTTAGAGCAAAGAACAATATTAGTTCTAAGGCTTGCTGTAAAATCCATGATTAAAATGAATAATTGTCCTAGAAACAAGGCTGTTATCACTTCAGAAGTGATGTGGGGTTCTTGCAAGGCAGTAAGAAGTGTTGTTTCAGAAGGTTTGGATTTCTGAAATAGTCACAGAATGTTCCAGCAGGATAATAGCATAGTGGTAGCAGGAAAAATCTGGGCTTTAGCAATGTATCCGTTTGTATATTCAAATCGCAAGTCCTCTGTGCTGCCATCTGTAAATTGCTTGACCTTTCTGTGCCTCGGTTCTCTATCTATAACACACAATGAGTGGCACCTATCTTTGGTTTCTGGAGGATGAATGACTTCATCAATGTAGAAGGCTTGGAACTGTGTCTGGCAGATGCATTGGCCATAAATGTTAGCGTTGTTCCCGTGGCTGCTGCTAGCTGCAGTGCGATCCTGACATACTATGAGAACCTGGACTCTGACCGTCCTCATCTATAAAGAATGACACCTGCTTTAGGTGTGGTAGGTGGGTCCACAGGGGGGCCCACAAAGCAGCCACCTCTGTGGAAGGTAGACACAAGTTCCCTTGCAGCACTCACCTCCGTGACCGGGACCATCACAGAAAAGTAGGGCTGAGGGGCCAAGTGCTGTGTGTCCAGGTACGTGGCCCGGAGAGGAGATAGGAAAGTAGACGATGAAGTCCTGAACTCCTGGTAAAGACCCAGCAGAAAGCCCGGCCTGCCAGCCACCCAGTGCCCTGTGCTGTCAGAGCAGTTGGAGGGAGCATCAGGGTGGGGGCAGTGTGAAGCAAAGGAATCATTGGAACCTTTGTGTAAAAGTTAGTGTCATGATGTGCTCTGAATACAACAGCTAAAGCCACAGCCAGAAGGCCAGTACGTATGTGGATCCTGGGAGACGACTCATCTGGTAAAAATCTTTATGACGCCATGATCACACCAGTAAAACCTATTAATTTTTTTCTAATAGAGTGTATATTTAGATTTATAGTAGTTTTCTTTGTATGAAGTATAGAAATGAAGTTGCTTTAGAAAGGTCTAAAAGCCTACTCTGTTAAAACTCGTACAGACATAAACTCTAGATTTTTCATTTTGTGGTTTAAGCAGAGGTAACGTACCTTGCAAATATTATTTAAATGTTTTGGGAAAATTCCTTTCCGTGAAGATAGTATTTTGTGACATTGTTCAATGTGACATATTGCCTGTCTTCTTTTTAGTAAATAATTTTTAAAATTTTATCCTAATTTACCAAATGTTCTTTATCAGTTTGCACACACACAAAAATAACATTCAGACATTAAGCATTAAATAAGCCAGCCGTTCCGTGTTTGAAGCTCAACACCTTCCTGCTTTGGTTTTTAATTGGCTTTTTTTTCTCCTTAGGGGTAAACATTTTGATATCACATCTTGTGAACTGAGATGCGTTAAGTTCTTCATGCGTATGACAAGAGCACAAGTGAAAACGCTTCTCATAAAATCCTAGTAGGGCTGGCTCTTAGCAGTTTTACGTTGTCTTTACAGAATGTGATACTAGACTCGATAATTTACCTTATTCTCAATCCTCGCGTGTTCATTTATTTCACAACTATTTTATAATGGATACGTAAAGTGAAGATGTACTGCCTAATGGAAATAATACTTTAAATCAAACATTTTTAATGGATTATAGTAAAAAATATATGTGGACAGGAGTACATGAGCATTTTTTAATTTAGATTTTTTTGAAATTTCTAATAAATTTAGAACATGTTTCTGCAATCCAGTGCCCCATTTTCCTGGCAGCATGCTTTTAGTAACACTTCTCTGTGCACCCATGTGTCTCCTCTAGATTGTAAGCCGTTTAATGGTGAACAGCGTGTCCATGTTGACATGCATAACACAGACACTGTCCTAAGTGATCTGTAGGTTATACTTGTGAGCTGTGGGCGTGCTCAGACGCACTTGCTTAGTTCTGTGATTCACCACAGTTACTCTGCACTTACAAAGTGTGGGTGGAAAACATAATTAGAGCCACAAGCAAGATATCCTGAACCGAGTTCCATCAGAGCTGCTAAATGTCCTTGGCCCTTGTTGTAGGGCATTAGCTAGCCTATGCCTTACCCACAAGAAAGCTCAGTGGCAGTTTTTCAATTTTAGTAAAATTCTCCTCAGAGGAAAGAATGATGCAAATTAACACAGGGTCATAATTTCCTCATTCCTCAGAAGATTTCCTGTATGCGGGATGATGATAAGCCTGTACCTGGGAGGGAGGGGATGCGTGCTTCTAAGATGTCACGACCCAGAGTGTAGCAAGAACAGAATTGACAGGGTTGGTTTTGTAAACATGAAAGCACTTCTGTTAGTAAAAGAAACACTTTTTAAAGCTGAGATACAGGAGGGAAAACATCTGTGACACAGACAACAAAGAGTTACAATCTCTTTCTCGTGTGTTCTTCCAGCTCATTAAGACAAGCCAGTATGAAAATAGGCTCCTTGTAGAGGAGTGGACCCGCAGACGTGCAGTAAGCATTGGACACCAGCAGCGACAGATGCATTTTCTGGTTTTAGTTTGGTGATGTGACTCATCTTCCATTTCATCCTTGGCAGGGCTTGGAAGATGTGCTCTCACACTTAGTTGGTGTCCGTGTAAGTTGTTGGAGGCCAGTGTAGCGGTGGCACCCCGCCCGTTGTCCACCTCCGAGAAATCCTCTTGCAGAATCACACAGACACGGGATGTTCACTCTGCAGTGTTTGTGGTAGCTCCAGACCAGAAACAGCCTAAGCGGCCACACGGTGGGAACCAATCCCTACCTCATAGATACTCCACAGCTGTGAAAAACCATGAGGGGGCGCTGTTTTCGTGCTAAAAGCCTACACATGCGCGTGCGCACACACATAAATGTAGCCAAACCTGTGTGTGTGTGTGTGTGTGTGTTCGCCGGTGTAAGAGGAGCCTGGAAATCTGGGCAGCTAAGTGACTGACTGTGGACAGGGAGTACTCCCAGGGAGGCGGAGTTGTGTCGAAGCTGGGGAGGAGCCTTCAGCGTTTCCACTCCTTTCTACATACTGCACCTTTATGATTCAGATTTGTTACAGGGAATCTGCACTGTTTAATTTAAAAAACAGGTAAAAACTTTTATTCAAAAATTAAAAGTCAAATACAAAGATTAATACAAAGATACACCCTTATTCCTAAAGGATTTATTCCACGGAATAAGATAACTACATTGGGAATGACACAAGAAGTTGTACGTTAGGCATTCAGCTTATAAATTTAAAGGAATGTTAAAAATTAACACCCAGAACCAGGCATTTTAGTTGGAGAGTACTGGGTTTTTATAACACTGCTGCTACTAGTGTGTGATGCCGTTTTACTCAGTCATCTGTAACTTGCTTCCTGAAAGTGTACCCTCAAGGTCCTTCCGTTGTTAATCAGCTCATTTACAGCCTTCTTTCTGCTCCTGCCCAGCTGCTTAGGAAGTCTATTAACCAAGTGTTTATGAACTGGTCTCTTTTTCTCTCCAAGGAAGGAGACACTGCAACAAAGAGTGCAGACAGCTAGTGGCCACACTGATGGGTCACGGGCAAGGCCATTACTAACGGACAGTGGTGGGTGTAGTTGGAGCGTTCATGGGTGGTCAACTAATGATAGGATTTTCTCGTAACTCCACATTTGGTTACTTTGCTTGAAACGTGGATGTCAGAAAGTCAGAGTGAGGCAGTGCGGATGGAACTGTGGCAGTGTACTGGGTACCACCCGGTAGTTGTCTGCATTCTGCGCTACTCATGCCTCACCACTGTCCCTGCAAACCAGACAGTCCGATTTCTGTTTTGTACGTACATAAACAATTGTTCAGGAAGAGTCACTCACGTGGGGTCCAAGGCTTGTTCGGTCCTTCATTTACCAAGCGGTGGTCTGAGAACCTTCTGAGCGCAGGGTGCCGTACTGTGAGAGACACCTGCGCAGGTCAAGTGCGCCCTTCAGGTGCTCTGATGCGTGGACGGGCCCTTGGAGTGAGGCAGAAGCACAGCACGCCTTCCCGAGCCGGCTGAGGTGCTGCAGACGGGCTCCCTGGGGCGCAGATTGGGCTTGAGTGGGGCTTTTTCTTTTTTAAGAGCATTAGATTATTTATTTATTTTTAAATTCTAGGTAGTTAACATACAGCGCAATATTGGTTTCTGGAGTAGCATTCAGTGATCCATCACTTACATACAATACCTAGTGCTCATCACAAGCGCCCCCCCCTTAATACCCATCATCCATCTGGCCCGTCCCCCACCGGATTGAGCTTTGAGAAATTGAGGAACGGTATTTCTACCAGAAGGAAGAGCATCTTTCAAGGACTGGAGTGTGTGAAGGCAGCATGATGTGTTCAGGGAAATATGCAGTCACCCAGGACCGGGGAACAGTAGAGAACAAGACTGGGGAGACAGGACAAAGGTAACTTCTGGGGGTGGAGAGCTCTTGGGGCTGAGTTCTAGGGCAAGTGCAAGGAGCAGAACTGTAGACAGCAATTGTGACTGCACTGTGGACACTAATGCGCTGCCTGGGAGGGCATCAGAGAGATGGGGGTAGGTGGGCAGACACCCCGAAGATGGAGATAGGGCGGTGTTGTGTGCTTTGTGGGTTAAGCAGATGTGCTTAAATTTCAGCTTAAAAGCCATCCAGAGGGTCGCCTCTCGGGCTCCGGTCAGTAGAGCATGGGACTCTTAATCTCAGGGTTATGAGTTCAGGTCCCACATTGAGTGTAGACATTACTTAAAAATAAAATCTTAAAAAAAAAAAAAAAAAGCCAATGGAGACACTCCAAGTTGGAATGACTTGATGAGTGTGTATTGGGGGGAAGATTATCCTGGTAGTAACTTAGCTCAGGGATGGAGTAGGAGAGAAGATTAGTTAGGTGCCTGTTAGATTTATACAGATAGAAGACATTGAGCTGGGGGTTCCGTGCTTCCTGCTTCACAGAAGGAGGGTGGGGAGAGAGCGTCTCCGCCAACCACCAAACGAAGTCCCATGCTTCACTGTGACGAGACCGAGAGCGGCAGGAGCCAGGGCCAGGAGCGACGCACCCACCCCCGGCACGGGGGTGGGGCGGGGGGGGAGGTGACCCCCCGGCATGTGCTGCAGGCTGCTTCCTGGGCTGCTCTGGGGCGTCAGTCCCTCCGCCTCCGCGCAGCCCGAAGATCAGTTTTCCTTGTGTTTGTGTTTCCTAGACAGGTTTTGGTATTGCTACTACTGCGCATTTTTAGCAGAGGACGACATGGCCAGTCTTTTGGTGCAAAGGAATGTTGACTTTGCGCATAAGAGATCCTTCATCTTTCAGGGTCTCCTGGGAGGGATGCCTTTTCACCAGCTTAGCACCTCAGGGCTTTGTTCTGATTGGGCAGTACCTTTTACGCAATGTGCACCTCCAGTCGGTTTATGTGTGTTGTAAATGTTGAAAATGAACCATGAAAGCCTAAGATACGCAGTGTAATAACTTCCTTATAAAGGGTTATTGCTAAATTCTGGACTAAGACTTACGCTTGTTTTCTGATTGCTATACATAATCTTGAAATAGGAGGGACCTCATCTCTCTCTCTTTCTCTCTCCAGAAGGCGAACGGGCTTTGCCGTCAATACCAAAGTAAGTGCTGTCTTGCGCATTTTGTTACTTAGTTGTGTCAGAAACTATCAAGCAGTCACCTGCCTTATTTTTCATTTGCCTGAATCATCAAATTCCTGTGTATACAACTAGGGAAGAAGAAAACAAGTATTGCCAGAAAGAAGTCAAATCAGTTGTAAATCGTGTTATGTATTTAGGTTTAACCAAAAGTTTCAAATGACTTTCCCCTTAAGTTCATTGAGCAGCTGGAGGACTGTCCCAGCGACAGTACCAGGGAGGCCTGTTGATGGTTTATACTCAGCACTCAACCTTTGTAAGAACCTGAGAATTGGTGCCATTCTGGCCATTTTACAAGTGACAAAAGTAAACATAAGTGATTTATGTTCATTTTTTAAGTTGTTAATGTCATGAATTTCATAGTAGATGTGTTGATCTAAAAGATTAAAAAGAATTGAGCAGTGATGCCAGAAGAACTTAGTAACTTCCCTGGGGTCAGCCAGCGTGTGAGGGACTGGGGACCAAATGAAAGTTAAAATTGGGAGATGTGGACACATCGGTAAGCAAGCATTACAGCCCAGTGCTGAGCGCTCCAGATCTCATGACACCTGCAGGCGCTGCTGCTGCTCTGTGGATAAAGGCTAGCATCCTTGGGCCAGCGGGCTGGCCCCCCACCACTGGCCCCCGCTGGCCCCTCTAGGCATGCTTTACCACCATTCATGTTGTTCTTCAGCTCTGTTGAACTTCCTTTAGTTACTGGAGTAAACGGTCCTTTCTTTACCTGCAGGCCATTGTAAATGCTCTTTGCTCACAGGCCCCACTAGTCCTCCAGCCTCCCTAACCTTGCCTAGCCCTGCCCTTCTTTCTGGGCTCTAGAAACCTCCCACGATTGCCCAGTCCTGGAGAGCACCCTCGTGTGCTTCCCCATAACACCTTCTTACTTGCTGGAGGACTTATCACACTTAGCAAAATCACCTCTTTGCTTATCCGTGGCCCCGGGGCCTTGTGGACAGCCAGGGTTATGTGGCATCATAGACCCGGCCCGGGGAGTATCGCGTGCGGGAGGTGCACTGTAGCTGTGCGGGTGGGTGGAGGAGGGATGGGTCAAAGCAGCTTGCTTTCAGCCCTCAGGCAGTGTGTTTCACAAACTCAGTAATGTTTAATAGGTATTTATTAATGTCCCACATTAGGCCAGAAACTAATGCCCAGAATATCTTCAACTGTAGAAAATCTATAGGAGATGACTTTGAGATTGAAATATGCAGAATCGTAAACACAGATACAAAAGTGGGAGAAGACAGGAGTAGGTTAGAAGTGAAAACAGATGCTAGAAACACTGAGAAAGCAAACTTTAAAAGAGTGACATTGCCACAAATCACAGAGCAGCAGATGCTATGGTGGCTGTTGGTCGGAGAGCTGGCTGGTGAAATCCACGGGCTGGTTAGCAAGCTGATTTGCAGCAGCCCCCGGACACGCAGCGTGGGAGAGGAAGAGCCCACGGCGCAGGCAGCAGGGCGTGGAAGCCGACGGCCCGACCTGCCGTGGCGGTTCAGACAGTTGTCAGGAGTCACGTAGCTGCAGTGGAGGAGAAACCCGTGATTTGTCACACAGCAGCTGTGATTCAACTTCAAAGATCATTAGATCTCGGATACATAGAGAACTCAGTAAAAGGAACTCGGTCCCATGGCTTGATGCTGAGGTCACTGATCGTAGAGGCCCCACAGCTGTGTACTGAATCGTCCCCATTCCCGAGAAGGATCTGCTCTTCCGGTCCCGTGTTTCCCGGTGGAAAGTCTGTGTACTAGAACCATGTTCTGTTCCGCACTTCTGTAGTACATGCTTACATATGTGGAAGAGTTTTCTTCTATGAAAACGTCAGAGTCACTCTGGCATCTAAAGAGTCTGGGGCTCCTTTTCTTTCTCTGTGCTTTGTGCTTTCCAAAAATGTAAAACTGAACTGTGCTTCTATTTTTTAAATGTCACTAAGACTTTTGGCCAAAATTTTATTTTACGTAGGTAAATACGTAAAACACACCTGTTGTTGGGACATTTTATGAAACAACCAGAAATATTAAGCTTACGTTTTTTTAAAGTCTGTAAATAATAAAAGTAGGTGTTCATGTCCTGCTTTTTTACATGCTCTAAATTTAAGAAGGACCAGTTACACTCCAGTTTTTCAGATTACGTTTTAGAGTGCAATTTCAACTCCAGGCGTTTCTTTTCCTTCTACTTTATAAATGTGGAGCCATCCCTTACAGGCTAACATTGCAGTGTAGAATTTTATCTGACCCACGCACCCACCAGGTGGCGAGTGGTGGGGTAGGGCTGAAGCCGCTGTCATCACTGGCTCTCTCTGAGCAGCTCAGCGCTCCTCCAGTTGCCTGTTGTAATTCCCGACTTGTAAAAGAGTGGAGCAGTCTGGTTATTTTAAGTGCCTCAGGCAGCGCTTAATCTTATAAAAATCACCCTCGGAGGTGTGTGGTCTCCATGGGAAATGGCCTGGTCCTGACTGTGGCACCCTTTTTGTCAGCATGGCACTCACAGCTTTGCTCCTCTCTGTTTCAGGCTGGCCAACAGCGAGAAGCAAGGCGTGCGGACACACGCGGTCTCCGTATCAGGTGAGAGGCTCCACCCGGAAAGCCCCAGACAGAGCTGCCGAGCAGAAATGTTCATGTGCTGTAGGAGTGGGCTCTTTATTGTGATTGCTCTTTCTAGAATAGCTTAGAAAGCTAAGCAGTCTGACTACCCAAAGCTCCATCATTTTAACGTCATTAAATAGGTTTAAATATGGCTCACAGATTTGCTTTAGAGGAGATGTGTATGTGTAATTCCGGATTACTTCCAAGACTGTATAGAATTCCGAGTTATTTTTCAATTGTAATGTCACGTTGATCATATTTAGAGTGAACCTTTTTACTTTTGAACTTGGCATTATAATTTGTCTTTGCAACTTAGAATGTAACAGTATATATTTTGTGTATTTATTGTTTTGAGTTCAGGAAATGCAATATGTTTTTCAGTGGTTTCTGTCTTTCACAATTAACATCAAGTGGTGGATGAATATTGCTCTTTTAAGAGATACAGAGAAGATACTGGCACAAGCAGTATGTTTATTATTTTTGCTGGTGTCATGAGTATGGTGTGCTTTCCTTGGTGTGTTTTCAAAACATATGTGCCTTTTTCCCCCATTGAAAAATGTGGGAAATGGAAGAAAGCGGGAACAAGAAGCATCTTCTGTGGACCCAAATTTGGTGTCTTTTATACGTGCACACAGTTATGCATGTGCGTGCACACGTGAACACAATACACGGACATGCATACGTGTACACGTACATGTACATACATGCATACACGTATGCCTACAGTCCATTCTGAGCTCTGTGCTACGTTTCTACAACAGTAGCTTCCTAGTAACTCCAGTGTCTGATAATCTGACTCAAAAGAAACCTAATTCCTATTCATTTGATTTCCCTTGAGTTAATTTTTCCTGAAATTGAGCTTTGTGCTTTTGCCTAGTCGATGACTATATTCTTGCCTAGTGTTCCAGCATACAAATGTAATTGCTTATTTTTTATTGTGCACAAACACCCCACAAGCCCTCTCTCAGGAAGTGTCCGTGCCCATCTTTATATACTTGGCAAAGACTCTAGTGAAGAGCTGTGGCACAAGCATGTGTCAGGGCACTGCGGTCACTCCATGTTGAGCTGGAGAGCGTTTTGAGTACTCAAGCTCGGGCCCTTGGCCGGTGTCAGATGCCTGGTGGGTTGCCAGCACGTTCTAAAAGAATAATCTGTCCTGCTGGCATGCTGCCTTCACCGATGTGCTCTCCTAACCCAGCAGTGGTGCTGGAGCACCACGGGGTGCTTGGTGTTGGCACGTGTTGGGCCCGCCCCTTGTTCAGGCCGTGGTTCTGGGGCACAGGAGATGGGGCAGACATACACCAGGCCCTCGGGGAATTTGTGATCTAGCTGGAGAGACAAAAGCCACCCTGTGCTCAAGTGGTGAGCGTGGCGAAGGATTCTGTCTATGAGCAGGCCTGGGTCCAGAGGAGAGGAGGATGGCCAGCGCCCTGGGATGACCTGCAGCGTGCCATGTAGGACAGGTGAAAGTGGGGCCAGCTGTGCGCGACTCTCAGAGCTCCACGCCATCGTCCTGTAGGCTGCAAGCAGCTGCACAAGCGAGCCCCGGGGAGCGCCCCCGTGTAGGCCAGTGCACACCCCAGCCCCGCTGAACAGAGAGCAGAGGTGCCCTGTTAGGTGCGTCAGGACTCTGCAGCTCAGATGAGGTCCTCAGAGACCCTTCACATCTTGTTCCTTCTCCTGTTTTCCTAACCCCTTTGATCAGTGTCCTTACTGCTTCAGGCTTTGAACCTCAGGATTTTTAGCAGCTGATCATCTTTGAACATCCGGGTTTTACCTCTCCCTGCCACCCATCCTTTCCCATCCTGCCTTCACTCTTCTCCCTAGCTGTCCCATAGCCACAGGTTGGACCTCAGTCCTTTCTCCATGTTAATTAATTGAATTGCCATCATATGTATATAATTTAAATAGGCAGCTTTCTGGTCATTAGTAACTTTCAGTTATAATTTACAGTTAGACAAAGTTTAGGTTCCTTGGCCCAGCCCTCAGAGGTGCACACACACACACACACTGTTTTCCAGCCTCAGAGAGCAGGGACCTGTGCTCCTCCACCCACCTTCTCACAGTGGTCATTGAGCTTGCTTGAGCTGCCCTGTTGGCCGGGACGTTGTCACTGTCATGTGTCACAGTCTTCCCATTCTTACGGTGACACTGTCTCTTACGTGGTTTTCACTGTGGTCATTTACAGCTGCAGGTGAAGGAGAGCACTTCGTGTTCGGGGGATCCTTAGCAACAGCACCCATGGCTTCAGAGTCCCATGCACCCTTAGTTATCCCGCCTGCTGCTTGCTTACTCAGTGAATGGAGCTAACAGGTGTGGCGTACTTATGTCTTCCACAAAGACTATGAAACATAACATCTGGCCCACCAGGAGCCTGCCTCACACTTAATCCGGAAGCTGTTACGTTGATACCTAGAAAGCCAGTACTGTTTCTTTACCGAGCGGTCTGGAAACCTGCACCACGAGGTTGTGATTCTGGCCTCCTGAGGGAGAGATCCAGTGGCCCCAGTCCCTGCGGACTCTGCATCTGCTTCCCCCACAGTGAGCCCGCTCTCTTTCTCCAGGCTCCCGGGGGGAGGTTACAGTCCAGTGGCATGCCCCCCACGAGTGCATGCTCTTCTGTCACACTCCGTCTCATTGAACCCCTTGCGAGCCCTGCAAGATGACTGTTATTCCACTGTGACGTTTTGCACATTGCATTAATTCAGCCAGCAAGTACCGTGTACGGCTGTGTGCAGGCACTGCTCTGGGTGCTGGGGTAAGATAGTGAAAGCAAGGCCGGGTCCCTTCCTTTATGGAGTTGACAGTCTGTGGAAGAGACAGACCAGAGACACTGGATTAAAATCAAATAGGTAAACCGAGAGCAGTAAGGGGGAGGCTGCTGAAAATTATGGTCAAACGGCACCTGCCTGGCTTAGTCAGTGGAGTGCGCGACTCTTGATCTTGGGATCATGAGTTCGAGCCCCACGTTGGGAGTAGAGATTATGTAAATAAATAAAATTTTTAAAGAAATAATGAAGTTGTGGTCAAGAAAAGCATCTCTGAGCAGGTAACATGTGGGCAGGTAACTGAGTGAAGTGAGAGATGGAGCCATGCGGACAGGGAGACGCAGAGCCCTAGGCCCTGGAACAGGAGCTTAGAGAATGCGGGCAGCAGCCGAGGTCGCAGGGAACAGGGAGAGGGGCCAGGAGATGCAGCAGGCACAACAGTTAAGACTCAGGAGCTTGGCCAGGGCCACACACGCCAGGGAGGTGACAGGACTCTCTTTAGTGAGCATTCAGAATGGTTTCACGGCATTAAAACCTTCACGTGCTTTGGATGTGATCTTGTTCAAGCCCTACGACAGCCTTACAGGGCCTTTTTCATCCCTGTTTCACAGATCTGAGGAAGGAAATTCAGAAAGTAAACATTCTGTTAGTGTCACACCTGAAATTGATGGAGCTAGGATTGGAACTCGGTCATTATTGCTCCCTAGATGAGACTGTCTTTCAGTGCCAGTTCAGAGGAGTTTCCCTCGGGTACAGACGAAGAAGCACTTGGAAGGTGGAGAAAGTGGAACTTGCCTGACTGCCCTGTTTCTGAAAAGTTCTTACCTGGTCTTCAAGACAAGATTCAGATGTCACCACCTCCTAGAAGCATTCCCTGACTACTCCAGGACTCCTTCCTCAGAGTATTCTAGCCCACCGTCCGTCTTTCTGTTATGGAAAGTCTTTAGATGGATGTGATCATTTTAGAAATTGTCTTATTCACTAGATCACAGCCCCATCATCAGCAAAGACGTGTTCTGTTTGCTTATTGACTGGGACATCAGTACTTAGGAATTGTTTTTAAGTGAGTTGATGGATGCCTGAGCAAGGTGTGGAGACAGGCCAGGACCTAGGAATGCAGTTCCAGGAGTGGGAGCAGAAGGAAGAAAGGCAGGAACACTCTGAGCTCGCAGGGACGAGAGAGTCACTGGGCTCTCAGGTGATGGCATGTGAGCTCATCACTGTGAATTGTTTGGATGCTTTCTGTGGAGGTTTTGGGCAAAGGGCATGGACGCTTGCCAACAGGAAGAATGAGGGTCTAGATAACCGAAGACCGTTTTCAACTCTTGTTGGATCCCTGGTTGGGGAATAAAGCAGAATCCTGACTTTGAGAGAGGAGGTGCCAGGCACTCATTCATATTTTCTTGCAAAGTAAGTGTCAGTACTCAGTCATCTTCATTAAGATCACAGTTGAATTCCATGTTGAATTATGGAGAGTTTATCTTTGAAATCTAAACAAAGTTGCCCTATGAAAATAAATGTAACGTTGAGACATTTAAAGAATAACGGCACATTTCCCTGGGCACATTATTCTGAGGGCCTGAAGTAATTTCTTTTTAGCCTAATTCTTAACTTTTTAGGAAACATGCATATTATAGAGCTCAGTTAGAGCTCAGAACCAAGAGGCCAGTGCTGGCAGGAAGGGGGCTGTGAGTATGGTAGGGAGGGGGATGGCCTGCATTTGGGACAGGGCTTGAGCCTGTGTGTGTGTGTCTGTGTGTCTGTGTGTGTGTGTCTGTGTGTCTGTGTGTGTGTGTGTGTGTGTGTGTCTGTGTGTGTAAAGGCTCCAGGAACATGGTTATTTCCAAGGAAAGGCAGTGAATGAAGCTGAATTTTAAATGTTTTGAAGGCATGAACTCTGGTTTTTTGTTTGGTTGGTTTTTGTGTTTTAGGGGGGGTTTTGGGGGCTTGTTTTTTATAGCCAAGCCATAAAACCTTAGTATGACCAGAAGTACAGGGCCACATGTGGTGATGATGCCACCACATTATGAACAGGGTCCTCTCAAATGTTCCGAGTACATAAAATGGGATCAGAAATTGTAGAAGGTTTTTCTGTTTTTCTGTTTTTCTGTTTTTCTGTCTCTGCCGTGAAGACCAACGTAGTGACCTTTTTCTCTCAGTAGAAATGTTTGGTGTGATCGTTCCTGCTGAGCCCTATGTGATGGTACTTTTTCAGTATTGCAATTTAAAAATTTTTAACTTCATAGCATTCTTTGGTTTAGTTGTTTATCATGCATCATCCTTTCCTTTTCTACTTTTAGGTTTTTCAAGTTAGTGACTAGAAATTATTCTAAAGTATATTTAACAAGATGAATGTTATTTGCTTTCAGTTGATTCGTTATAAATTTCATAGTTCGCTTATATATGCAAAAACAGTTTGTAAACTATAAAGTTCTGTAAACTACAAAGTGGTATGTGCATAGTCCATAATAATTATGGTGCTTTTCCTCTTTTTCCCACGGCCTCTGAAATACTAGGTCTGTGACTTGTTGCTGTGTCACAGCCTTGTAAACATAAGAGGTATTTATACACGAACGAGGCCCAGAGACGATGCCAGGCATGTTCACGTGCGTTATCTTGTTTAAACCTCAGGACACTCTTCCTCGTGCTGTTTCCAATTTTACAGGTGGGGAAGTTAAGACTCAGAGTTGAGGTGGCTTGGCCCAGTTCACATAGTAAGGAACAGAAAGCCTGATTGAAACACACATCTTTACATCAGACCACACTGAATCGTTCAGAAGCTTAGTGACTTTCCTACGTGGAAGGGAGGACTGCTTTGGAAGAGTCTGAGTGTGGTTGCATTGTAGTTTATGTCTCCATTTGTCAAGAATTAGTACTGACTCATTTCTGACAGTCTTCTGCTAAAATTCAAAAGTCTGCCCTATACTCAGGTTTGAAAGAGTTTCTTTTGTCTGGTTTGCATGCTAGCTTCAGTTTGACAGTGCTGTGATTTATAGGGTAGTCTCTGTTGATTGCTGAAAGCTTGATTTTAACACTAGCTTTTAGGAATTTTTTTAAGTGCCCTAATTTAGAGTATTAGCACCTGGTATATGCAAAGTTAATTTTTGTAAATTAAGTGCTCTGTGACATAATTTAATCAAATTGATGCTGCTGATTATTTTTATGTGCATGAAGTGTAAAACAAGTTTTACTGACTTGTTCCTAGTACCTGGCTTACTAGAAATTCTTCTGATTTCAACGATCACGAATAGGTTTCTATAATTAGTCTCATGTCAGGAGAGACTTTTAGCCACTGAGAGGTTCGCAGTTGTGTCTCCCTGGATATGGTCAGTGGCTAAAGGTGCTATGCATGAATGGCCAGAGCACCCCACCATGCTGGCTTCCCTCCACCACCATTATTAGGGTCCTTTGAACTCCCTTTGCCTTTGCTGGGATTTGGGCTACTGAACCATCTGCCTCTCCTCTCTGGCTTCTAAAGGCATTGAGAAAAATACTCCAGTGTCACATGGGTACTGAAATATCTACGTCGTATGTTGTAAAGTAGTCTCCAGAGCTAAACTGGCTTCCTAGTGCTGAGCCTTGAGTTGGACTCGACCCCCCAGCTATAGCACGTGGAGGCCCGCTGTAGGGAGCAGTCTGAGACACTTCCCAGTGAGAAAAAGCCCACGTGAACAGCAGAGCAGTGAGTGCAACAGCAGACTAAACAGGGTATTCACTTTTCCACACTTACCAGGGCACATGCATCTGTTACCTTAGCCCTGTGCACCTGTTTCCAGAATGGAGAGTATGCCCACCTTCCCCCTAATCATGTCCACTGATAAGGGGCAATGCAGCACTTTAATCTGTTGAAGAAATTTTGTCACCTACACTGTTGTCCCCCACGCTCTGGGTCTGGCTGGAGACACCTCTGTGACACTGTGCTGAATGTGCTTCTCTTGGGCCCCTGCATTCCTGTATTTCCCATGCACTGCTCGTTAGGATCAAGGGAAGTTTGATCAGATTCAGGCTCAGTGATTCTTTTACAAGAATACACCACATCTGGCTGTCTCTCTTCATGACATGAAGACTGACTAGTAGATTTGGTTAGTGTGTGACCATCCGTTATAAAGTTCCTGTGAGCATTACACCTGATGGCCTTCGCAGCCATTGACTTGCGTGCCTGGATTCTATCAGGGGCTGCAGAGTGGCGACACGTGACTTCAGCCATGTCTTCATTTATTTAGCTGTTATACTTTAAAGACAGCTTTTCCTCATCAGCTATTCATTTACCCTGAGAAATGCTTCTTCCTGGAAAGACAAGAAAACTGCCTTGTTCATTCCCTTTATTTTCCAGTTTTTAAAATGATGAGTTGCCTCCCTGGCCAGATCTTGTTCTTCTGTGCTTTCCTTTTTTGAGCATCATTAAGAATTCATGGATTTTTGGCGTTATCCGGGGCAGGGGAACTCCCACAACTGACCCAGGTTGGATGATGGCTAGGGCAGTTTCCCCCACGCACATCGTCAGCCCTGGCCCCGTACCGTCTGAGCAAAGGAATGTGCCTGAGAGGTATGGTCACGGGGACTGCTGCTTTGCTTGTGTAGCTAAAGACGAGCAGGAAAGCGCTGATCCCCTCAGACTGACCCCAGGTGTGCCAGCTCCTTGAGAAGCACCATGTGTCATCTCCCGCCCTTCACCTGTGTGTAATCCACAGCGTCTCCTCTGAGCCTCTGCTCACCCCCCTACCCAGCACTGGCCCCTGCCCTGGGGGCGCCGCTGTCCCTCCGTCCTCATAGCCATGACCATGGCTTCCCGTCGGAGCCATTGCCCTACTCGGCCTGGAGGTAAACTTAGTATCCTTGGCTTCTTGTTACCCCTTCCGGACTGTCCTCCCTCAGAAACCCGTGTATCAGAACAAGACTGCATTCCTGGCTCACTGCCACCCCCAGGCACCCCTCAAAGTTCCAGGTGATTTCCATGCTCGTGGTGGAGGATTCTTCCAACCCCTGGCCCCTCAGAGTGGGGCTCTGGTCCTCTTCTTGTGTCCCTACAACAGAACTCTGCACAAGAGGCCTGTGTCGTCGCTCTGCTCCTGGAAATGGCCCCTTCCCGGCTTCCTGCCTGCCTGCCTCGCTGCTGCCAACCCTCTCTCCACAGTGGATGACCCCCGGTCTCAGTCTTCGGGCCTCTTCCCTGCCACCAGTCACCTCCTTGGGGACCTTACTGTGTTTCATGCCTTAATTATGCTGGTGACTCCCAAATTGTCATCTTAATCCCAGAAGCTTCCCTGAACTCAACTCTTGCAGCCAACTGCCTCTTCAGCTTGTCCACTCTGGGGACTCATGAGTATTTTACTGTGCTCGAAAGTGAACCCCTGGTGTCCCCACCAAGCATGCATCTCTCAGTCTCCCCTCTCAGTAAGTGGTGGCTCCTTCCTTTGGCTGATCAGACCAGGGTCTCCGGGCCTGTTCTGGTGCTGCGTTGCTTCTTCCTCTCTGTTCAGTCCATTGGCACATCCTAATGGGCTCAGTCCTCTCAATATATTCAGTCCAGCTTCACAGACTCTGTGCCTGGATTGTTGCAGTAGCATGGCAGTTCTCCCGCACCCTTTAACAGCCCCCCAGGAAACCTTTAAAAGCTAAGGCCAATCACATCACATCTTTCTCATGTGCATCCACCCCACGTCATTCAGAGCGTCAGCCAGAGCCCTGATGTGGGCTCCCAGGTGTGCGCCATCACTGGCAGCATTCCCCCTCTCCCCCTCACTCTTTCTTCACTCTGCCTGATGTCCCTGCTCCTGGGCAAGTGGCCCAGGCTCACCTCTGCAGAGCTGGGCCCGCTCAGCTGCGGTGTGTCTGCCCAGTTGTTTGTATCGCCCTCTCCCTCGGCCCCTCAAAGGCTTTTTGCAAGTGACTCCTTCCGTATTTGAAGTTGCAGCCGCACTGGAAAATATTCCCTGCCCACTTCAGCTCTGTTTTCCTCTGTGGCACTAGGTATTGACACACCAGGTAATTTACCTTCTTGTTTGTTGCTTTTGCCCCATACTAGAGCATGAGCTGAATAAGGTAGGAGTCGGGGGCCGGTCTCACTGCTGTAAGCCCGGCATCTGCACAGTGTGCCCCGCTCATGGTAGGTGTTCAACAAACGTAATCATCCTGAATAAAATAACACCCTAAATAAATGGGAAGAGTCCTCAGAGCGTTTTTATTTAAATGGGATAATCTTGATATTACTAAAGGAAAGTTATATTTCTAAAGAACTGTTTGCTTTTTAAGTCAATATAAAGAGTACTCAGGTCAGTTTAGAAATAAAATAAGCAGTAGAAAAATGGGACTAGCTTGCACTTACTCGATGGCTGCTCCATGCCAGGTGCCTAGGGAACCCCATGGGACCCTCTCCACAGCTCTCTGTGAAGGAAGCCTCTGTTGCTGCCTCATTTTACAAATAAATCAAGTTCGGTAACTTTTCCAAGGTCAAAGCATGAGTAAGGGAGCCAGCATCTCATTTCAAATATGTGTTCTTTGTATTTTTTATGTTTCCATAATTCCACACCTAGAGAATGAGTTTAAGAACAGTAAAATGAAGTCTCTCCTCTTCTTTACTCAGAGTCGCTGTTTCTATTTTGGCCCGCTTCTCTTCGCTCAGTTTTTCCCCCTGGAGCCTTTTGAAAGCACTTGCGGGCATGGTGTGCCTCTTTACTTACAAATGTTCCGATGTGTATTTCCTAAGACCAGAGACGTCCTCTTACACAGTCACAGTATAGTTATCGAAATCAGAAAACAGAGTCCTGACGCAATGCTGTCACCTTCCGTGCCATCCGGGTTCCTGCCACACCGTCACCTCGCGTGAAGCCCCTGCCCCTGCCCTCCTCCTCAGCCCCAGGTCGGGGCTCCATCCAGCCTGACAGCGCGCATTCAGGCTTCGTGCCAGGCCCCTGTTCCTAACTGACAAGCACAGGGAGCTGCACCCTGCTACGGCGGTGGAAGGTGAAGCACTCAGTAACGGGGTCGGGATCACAGCACGGCGTCCCAAGTATCAATACGTTGTATGTTTCCGTTTCTCTCGCTTCTGTTCCTAACATGTTGTTGCCGTCTGTAAGTCCCTGCCATCAGTTGATCCTGGCCCTGCTCTCCCTGGGCCGCTCCTGAAGTCCTTTCTCGAGGGGAGCCCATGGGATGCAATTAAATGTTGCATGTCTCCTGTGTCTTTTCTGTCCCGTGTTCTCACTGCTGTGTCTTCAGGAGCTACACGTCCCCTGCTTTGACTTCACCTGGACAGATGCCCACTGTTCCCGTTCCACACTGTGACTGTCACTTCTCTGTGCTGCTGTCCTGGCGGGCTGGGGTGCAGCCAGCGTTCAGGGCACAGACGACTGTCACAGTTTCCAGTGCCTGAGTGAGGCAGTGAGTGAGCAGATGATGCCAGGGTGTAGGGGGCTTTGCAGCCTGGGTATTCAGACATCGTTATCACTAGTTTTTATGTTAAAGTCATTCTTTTAGGGTGTACACTTAAGGTCTGTGAGTCTGTCTTTGTTGATGATTTGGGGAAAATTGCTCGTAAAACTCACAAATCAGGATCTGCTAGTTTCTGGCAATTTTTTCTTTATGGTTGAATGTCCACAGGATTCTCGAATTATTTGTTGGTCTTTGTTTTTTGTCCTGTTTCATTTTGTTTCAGTTTTGTTATTTGTAAAAATATCTGTAATATCTTCACTTGGCTGGCTCTGCAGAGCTGGGAGACTGGTGTGGCTGGCTAAAAGTTTCTATATCTAGTTCTAATCTTTGCTAAAAGAGGAATTTGTATTTTAAAATATTAGTATGTTTTTTAAAACTCAGGTCAATCAGAGTAAGAAATAAGGTGTGCCAGTAGTCAAATAAAAGCACCTCAATTTTGTATTTGCTTTTATAGAGCTGCCTTAAAATGTAACTTAAGTTTTCTTTTGTATTTTTGTATGAAATAATGTGTTTCTATTTTTCTCTTTCTTCCTCTTGCCTCTTTATAAAGGAGTCAGTCCCTGCCAACATAAAGTTAAGAAAGCTAGGCGCTTTCTCCCTTTGGTCTTCTGTTCCCATGAGCCTTCTCCTACGGGTACTGCACTCGCTCGCGCCAGCTCTCACTAACCGCCGCACCCCGGCAGTGAGCCTAACCGGACGCTTGTAGATTGTCCTGAGCAGAGTGGGCCTAACTGGGTGTCAGCGTGCGTGCTGTTTGCTGCTCAGCAGCTGTACGGGGGCGACGGTTCACGTGGCCCGTCTCGGGGCTGCTGTCCAAGAGAAGACTTTTTGTTTGCCTGTTTGCTGGTTTTTAAATGCATGACAGGGCGAGGCGTGGCTTCCTGGTTTCATGTGTGGGGCCAGCAGGTACCTCGTTTACACTGTGGGTTTCCCAAAGTAGCATGCAGCCGAGTGAAGGATGGTCGAGTGAGCCCCAGTCTGCTTTTCGTGCTTTGCTGGCAGGTACTCGGGGATGCTGCAGAGCGGAGGCAGCCAGGCCGCTTGGATCGTTTTCTGGAAAGCAAAGGTTATTTGTAATAATCAGAACAGGAATTTCTCCAAACACTGCATAAATTTAAATGGAAACTTGACTTGCTGTACAGCTTATGTGCTGGGCCTGGCCTGGGGCTCCGTGTAATAGGAGGCCACGGCTCCCTGGGGGAGGCTCGCCTTCCCCAGGCACAATGATGACTGCTGATCTTCATTTTAATCTGACAGGATGCAAATTCCCTTTGAGGGGGCACAGGCTATTGTTAGCATTTAACTGTGAGAGCCTATCAGATTGATTTTGCTCAGTATGGTAGAGACCAGCCTTACAGAACTGCCGTGGAACTTTGTATGACGTATGGACAGCTGGAAACTTGGCAGAATGCCCTTACACCAAGTAGACACACTCACTACTGCAATCGCTCTTTCATCTTTTGAATTAGGCCTTGGGGGGGGTGATTTTTTGTTTTCCTTGTGCTTTGACTTACTTGTCTTTTTAATAGTGTGTCTCCCTCTCTCCCCTCCCCGCCCTCCTTCCTCCCCCACCCTCCCTTTCTTTGCATGCTACCTGGATCTACAGATGAAATTAGTGGGGACGGTAATATTTATTTTCACATTTGTGTTACTAATATGAGAATTATTTATTCATAAATATCGTTCAGTATTTAATGAAAGGCAAAATGTGGTTTTGATCCAGCAAAACAATTATGAAAAAATGATGATGTGAACAAATGATCTCTTAAAAATTGTTTAGGGCTTTGCCAGTTTCTCTGTCACGTCTCAGTGGTAAATTTGAGTTGTATGTAAGCATAGTAAATTTTCTAGATTTCATGATTAAAACTTTAGATTTCTAGACAGTTGTCAAAAACGGTACTAGTCAACAAGATTAGTCACACTTGAAAGCTGTAAATGATAGAAATCCATAGAGAATTTCCCAAGTGCGGTGTGTGTGTGTGTATGTATGTGTGTGTGTATATATATATATATCATAATTCTTAGTTTGGGAGTGGATAGTAGGAAGGAACAAAAAGTGATTTTTAAGAATCACATAAACTAGTTAGAGAAATATCAGCAACAGTGATAAGGATGATTCTTCAAGTGGTTGAGGGTAGCACTTAAAAAATGAGAAATTTGAAAGTCATGTATTTTGTTTTGTGTTCCCCACGCCATGTGCTGCCTGCATGAAACTCTGTGCTCTTTACACTAAACTCAGATGAGGGGGGATTGCATTTTTCCTCATGATTAAAGGAGAGAATGCTTCTACTGAAGATTTCCCCTATGTCATTTTCATGATAGGCTTGATAACCCGAGTAGTGAAAGATCTTAACTACACATGACTGGGAAAGTGCATCTGTTCCGTGGGACTGACAGCGTGCATGTCCAGTCCGTGGTAGTTACCACTTAACAGCCGCTGCTGGCCCGGAGCCACCTGTGAGCAGGCATGTGACTCCGGGCCATGTCCTCTCTGCGGAGCCCGAGAGGGGACTCAGGAACCCAGGTTGGAGAGCCTCCCGAGGCCAAGGCCACTGCAGGACGCGTGCTCAGGAGGGAGACTCCAGCCTCATGCTCCCCCCACTGCCCCGCCATGTCGCCAGCAGCCTAGCTGACCGCTCCTGAGCAAATTGCTTCATCTCGTGTGTCTTCATCCATAAAAGATCTCAGTGGTTGTTGTGAGGATTACTGTGAAAGCATGAGAATTTGAACAAATGTTCATAAACATGAGGTTATTCCCACATTCTCTGTGTAATGAAACCATTTTCCCCACGTTTGGCTTTCCCAGTTATAGCACTCAGATGGGGCAAGTACTTCTGTTCCCATTTTACAGACGAATGAGCTGGGCCTTAAGGCGTTAGTCACTTGGTCTAGGTCAGGGATCCACAAACTGAGGCCCATGGCCAAAATACCACCCCCTCCTCTTGTTTTTGTATTGCCCTGGGAGCATAGAATGATTATTACTTTTTTTAACGATTGGGGAAAAATCAAAAGAAGAATAGTATTTGTAGCATCAAAACTCTCTGAAATTCACATGTCAGTGTCCATAGGTAGGACTTTATTGGAGCACAGTCACACCCACTGGTGTACGGAGGGCTGCTCACGGTTGGACAGGTGCTGCAGAGATGGTGACCAGCAGAGTCTGAAAGACCCGCTATCTAAGCTGTGACAGAAAAGAGCTGCCAACCCTGGTCTGGGTCATAAAGCAGTTGATGTGAAAGAGCACAGCGGGGCCCTTCCTGGCTCCCCAGAAAAGGGCTCTTTCCCTGCTTGCCAGGGCCTCTGGGCCGGCAGCACAATTACCAGGTGGGAGGGGAGTCCCACGGAATTGCCCAAGGAGTCTTGTCACTGTAGAGATGTTGCTCTGTGGGATCAGTGCCTCGTTCCGACTCCCTGAGGGCAGCAGGGAAGACAGCCGAGGGAGCGGGTTTTCAGCACTGAAGGTGTCCAAGCCAGGGCCCAACACCACCAGGGGAAAGGGGGCCCCATTTTCTGCCAGGCTCATAGAGATGGTGCAACAGAACCACCCCATCGACCCCCTCTTCCGTGGGAGGTTGAGCAGATGGTCAGCACTTGAGAAGCGTGTGAACCTGAAGGCTTTGGTACAGTTGTCCCGGTACGCACTCCCCAGACCCCAGCAGCATCAGGCTGGGTGACAGAGCAGGAGACTCGGACACCCGGGCCGCTGTGTCTGCATCTCTGTAGCCACGCAACTCGGCCTGTTAACCTTGCTCGAAGATGAGAACTTGGCTCTTCTCTCCTAATTTCTGAACTCTCAGTTTCTGTCCTTTTTACACGTCTTCCTCTCATTTTGATTTTACCACATATTGTGATACCCAACCTTTCAAATTATAATGTTATACAAGATTTTAGGAGTCTCCTTTTTTTAAAATGTTTATTTTGAAGTATTGAGTTCATGGACCAGATACCCTAAAACGGTCTCCCAAACACACAGGCCCCCATCTTGTGAACATCCCTGGAGCAGAACTGTGCCCATGTCGGGGGCAGGGGGGAGGCCCCCAAAATATCCCTAGAGGAATGTTCCAGAGTTTCATAGCATAGGGTATCTGGTCTCACAAATAAAAAGTCCCCAGGGGCACCAGGCTGGCTCAGTCAGTGGAGCGTGGGACTCTGGATCTTGGGGTTTTGAGTTCAAGTTCCACATTAGGTGTAGAGATGACTTAAAAGAAAAACTCTTTAAAAGACAAATAAGAGTCTCTATAAACACTGTGGAAGATAATACGGGTTGTGGCTCTGTGCCCGAGTGCTGCTCTGAATACCAGTCCACCACTGATTGGCACTGGGACCTTGAGGAGCTCACGTGTGCCCTGAGAGCCTCCGTTTCCTGTCTGCAAAGCGGGATGATGATGGCAGTACCGCTTCATCGGATAAGCGCTCACCGTTTCTAGCAGCGTCTGCAATATGGTGTGTTTTCAGTAATGGGGCTGCCATCATCCGTAAGAGGATCTGCCTTCCCTTATTTGTGCCCAGATCTGGAACCTGTTTCCTTTTTTTATGTCTTTTTTCCTTGTATCATGCCAATGTTGCGGGGGGCGGGGGGAGAGAGGAGCAGGCAATTTCAGGCTGGGCTCCAGTTTTTCAAGGGCCCTTAAGTGTGTAAAAATACCTCTCCTGTCAGTATCATAAAATCCTATAATCCTAAAAACCAGGAAAGAAAAATAGAACCAAATCAATATCAAGAATTCTTGGAGAAATATGCTAAGTATTGCAACTTGAGAGCCCCTCTGTACGTTACAATGACACTGGTAAGTCTCTGTCCCTTCAACAGCAGTGACTCTGCTCCCGGAGGTCACGGGCATTGGTAACTGCAGTAAAACTTCTCCAGTCCTGTTGCACCACAGGGCACACGCCCACACCCCAGATGTCATCCTGAGTAATTCCCAGACAGCTGTGATATCCCCGGAAGATTTTATAGAGAATTCCATAGCATTGAGAGGGAAACATTACAGGCTCTTTCTTTCTTGTGATTGTGTGAATTAATTAAAGCATCTGCAACTTGATTTTTCCCAAATCAGTTTTGTATGCTAGCCTGAGATCTATTAGCCATTTTATATTTACAGCTTCAGAATTGTTTCAGAGGTTGGTATTTCAAGGGAGGTATTTCAAGAGGCAGTCCCAGAAGCCATTACGGTCACACAAGAGGGCCGACCGAGAGGCTCAGCAGGCAGGAACCCCTCCGCTGCCAGGTTGCTCCTATAGAGCCCTCAGAAGAAGCAAAACCAGCAGGAGCTACAATTTTGTGATCATCTGTTATGTGCAGGTCCACGCCTCAGCTCTGTATGTATCTCCTGTAATCCTCATAACAACCCTGCGAGGTGCATATGTGTTCCCATTGTCCATGTGAGGGCACAGCTGCGGCACAGACAGGCAAGGTGACCTCGCGGGAGGGCGCAGGCTGCCCCAAATGCAGGGGCTGTGCCTGTCCCATGCACCGCGGCTCCGCCCCATCCCCGCTGCCCGGCCCTGCACAGGCCACATCGTGTCTCTGCCTCAGCTGTAGTCCCCTCAGCACGTGGTTGTGGTGAGGTCATCTGTCAGCCAGTGCGGATCTCGCCCCTTCTCTGTGCCAGGCACTGTGCTGATGCGGAGAAGAGCTCTGCTCCCCTGGGCTCTCCGTCTGCAGCGGGCAGACAGTGGACAGCTGGCTGGCTGGTAGTGGTGGGTACTGAGGAAAGTAAACCAGGCAGCATGATTAAGAGCGATGGGGGTGGGGGGCAGGCCGTTTGGAGGTGAGGTCTCTGACTGGGTGACACTTCGACTGAAACCAGAGTTGGGTGACCAGCATGCGCAACGGCACGTGGTAAGTCCTGGGGGAGGGGCTGCTCTGACGGCACTGGCAGCTCGTGCCCTCCTCCGTCAGGCAGGCACTGACCCCCACAGCCACGTGCTGTCTACCGATCCATGCTGTCTCCTCAGTAGAAGCAAGAGCCAGGGCAGCGGGGGCAGCATGCCGGGGCCGGGGGTCTGGCAGCTGTCACAGCCAGGGTCCTGCCACAGGCTCACCCACTGTTTGTCATCTACACGTGTGTGCTTTGTAGGAAAGTGGCAGTGAGGGTGGCATCTGTGGCTTGTGGAAATTCTGCCTTAGTTAGCTTCCTGAAGGGAGGGCATCCATCACAAAAGAAAGAGAGAAGACCAGTAGCAGATGCCGGTGTGTGACGTGTTGCTTCTCTTGTCTCAGCTACTCGTGTACGCTCCTCCCCTGCTTGGTCCTTTTTCTTAAAGTGCCTTAGTAACTCCCTTCTGTCCCCAAATATCATTTCCCACTGTCCTATGTTACGTCAGCCTACACAAAAGCAAAGCTGTAGGCCAGAATATGGCAGTTCACGGAGAATAGGATAAGAGGGAGAAACAGAAATAAAAGAATGTAAGCTTGGGGTAGATTAAATGTTTTTCTTTAATCCTGTAAATAGTGTTCCTTAGAACATGTAAGAACGATAGAGATTATCCACCTTTCATGTAGGATTTAGGAATAGTTTACAGTTACTAAATGCCTTAAGGAGAATTGATTTATTGACTTTATATTCTGCCAGCTGAATTTTTTTTTTTACTTTAATCACTTTTAATTAAGAACTAAATTCTTCCAGTAGCTCTTGGGTCTGAACTCAGTCATTACCATAGCAATACATGGAACGATCGATATCCTAAAGAATGTAGACTATATATATTCTCCCTTTTCTATAATTTTAATACCTGAATAAAGTAGTAAGAGCAGCACAAAAGGAAGAACATTTAGCTTTTGGCTTTTCTGGGGTTAAAGGTAGATGTGTGGGCAGATTTTCTCTTTGAAGAGCTCTCCTCAAAGATAATTCAGGAAGTACTGCCCCTCCTTTCCTGGCCCAGCAGCTTAAATCCTTATGCCAGGAGCAGCTAAAGCGTTTCCTCCTTACGGAAAAAGACAAACAGGCAAGGCATAAGTCAGCCTAATTGTTGTCCAAGTGAGGGTTGTTCAAATGAGTTTTCCCCCATTGATACGGAGGTGGATTTCTAAGTCACTGTATTACTGAAAGGAGTAGTGGAGACACTGCAAGTCCTTGACGTCACCTCAAAAAAGAACTCATTTTAATATGCCGTTTCCTATTTCATTCTTTTTGTTAGATCTTTTACCCTTTCGACATTAATGTGTATTCTCAGACATCTGAGTGCAAAGTGACAGGAGAGAAATTCCTGGGCTGCTTCCACTCTGGACAAAGGAAATGCATTACCCAGTTAATCTCCTCACCGGTCAGGCCCTTACTTTTGTTTTCCAAGAGGCCAGCATTCAGATTCTGCTGTAGAGTGTAGTTATGAATAATGTCAGATGCTCAGTCTTTGAGATACTGGTCTTATTTGGAGACATCCCAGGAGACAGCAGTGTGGGTTTAAACATGTATTTGGTGCGGTTGATACGGATGGGCAGCTTTGAGTCCTGGACCTAGTCGCTCCACGTCTTTCCGTTCTTCACAAGGGCCCTCTGTGGCAGCTCTGTGTGCTCCCTGAGAAACAAGTCTGTGTGTTGTAACAGAGTGCACCATGATGTCACTTTCATTTCCATAAATGACTCATGTGTGAGCAAAAATTGAGTAATAGTGTTTTAAGACTATGTCGGCATAGTAGGGGATTTAGACAGCTCATTTTGCCTTTTCTAATTCTATTGAAGGCCAGGAGGTCAAACATTTAACCTCTTCCAACATATCTGCTTCCTTTCCTACAGAAACAGATGATTATGCTGAGATTATAGACGAAGAAGATACCTACACCATGCCCTCAAGTAAGTAGGCTTCTGATTTTGTTCTCGTTCAGATTTGACAGTATTTAACTTTTAAATATCTCACATTTAAAAGTTTTAGCTATTGTTTTTTTTAGAACTATCTTTAATAGCTCATTGAGCGCACGACAGAAATATTCTCTTCAACCTTTATAATTCTGTTTCATATTTGGTCAGAAACCTAAAGTTCAAATGCCTATAGTACGTCTGCTTAGTTATAGGTTTTTCATAATCTTGTTTCCTGGCTCTTTGGTAATACAACCTTTATTGATGACAGAATAGTCTCTCCGTAAATGATTGTATTATTTAAATTTATATACACGTGTCTATTCACTTCTTTGAATACTCATACTCAATTAATTGCATTTCCTCTTTGAAGTTTTGTTCTTCACTGCCCTTCACTAACCAGTTACAAAGAGTTTCCTGCCTCCAGTGCATCCAGTCCTGCAGCTCGGAGTGGAAGGTGTGGAGAGAGAGAGCCTTCAGTTATGCCCTTCCTGCCACCTAGAAACGCCCGCATTCTGTTCTCTCTGTTGTGTGCTGCTGCTGCTTGACTGAAGAGAACCAGGGAGCCCCAGATCTCGTGTTGGAGGATATAGTCCCAGACACACTTGAAATTTCATTCACATTTAAAAAAAAAATGTTTTAGGGGCGCCTGTCTGATCCAGTCAGTAGAGCATGTGACTCTTGATCTCGGAGTCGCGAGTTCAAGCCCCACATGTGGCAGAGAGTTTACTTAAAAAAGAAAAATTTTTCTTTTTAATTTAAAAAAAATGTTTTAAACCCACCTCTTAAAGAGGCCCAATTATGAGTCTACCTTATAGCCTCAGAGGCCTTAGTAATTCAACAGCTGATGTCCTGATTTCACTAAAGCCATACAGATTTGTAAAATAAATGTTTCAGGCTCTTATTTACCCTGTTGTGTAACTATCTTAGAAGGTGTGCTCATTTAGATTAACTGTACACGTTGAAGAGGCATTACCAGCATCAGGCCTGCATTATCCTGGGTGCACCCTGCATCCCCTTGTAAGAGCTCGTCCGATATCAGACAGTGGTTCGAAACAGGAGGAGCTGAAACGTGGACATTTTGACTTGCAGTGGCCACATGGAAAATGTTTAAATTTAGGTTAGCCATTTAGTCATTTGTACATCCCTGCAGACTATCCAAGTTTGTGTTTGTGTGCTTACTATTCAGTGTTGAGTAGTAAAGGTCCAGACCCCACATGCATGAGTTCTCGTGCAGGAATTGACAAGATGGAGATTGAAAAGCGTTGTTGACATCACAGTGGGGTGATTTGGAAACATTCACAGTTCGCCTCTGTCTAGTCCCTCTTTTGTTTTTTTAACTGATGTTTGTGGTTTAAATATTTAGCAAAGTAATGTTGAAATGTACTCTCGGGGTTTGTTGTTGTTAACCTAATTGCCATTAGTTATTTCTAAGCAAGGTCTTCAATTTTTTTCTCCCTTAATTGCAATACAGAAAGCTATGGAATAGATGAAGGTAACAGGATTCCTTTGAAATAACTGCATTTGCTTGCAATTGCAACCTGTGGAATGATGTGGGATGTTTCAGTTTTCAGTTAACTTTTATCTTTAAACTACTTTCCATTGGTTTATTTATGCTGTTAAACCAATGGAACTACTAGCTAAAGTGATTTTAAAGAGGAACCATCTAAAATTCGGGTTGGTTATTTCTGTACGGTTTATAATTTGATAAACCAGGGAGAGACTTTTGAAATATTTGGCTATCGTTTTATTCTATTGGCGGCTACACTAATGGAATGCACTCAGTGTAGGTCGTGCAGACAGGTTTCCTGGCCAGAGGAAATCAAAATACTAAGCGATTAATTGGATTAGAATCAGTTGACGAGGTTTCTAGTGGGTCTTTTACTTCCGTGTGCCTCAGCAGCCTACTCAATAATTGGTTTTGTATAAAATCACAGTAATTTAATACATTAATTTGAGGCAAATGCTCTCAGAAATATAAAATACTCATCATTATGATGTGATATGTTTAGTCTTGATTCCAAGTCACCTGATTTTGAAATTAGTTTTTAGAAGCAACCTCTTTAAACTCTTTTAGCTCTGTGAATAATATAGATAGGATCATAAGAAAGTGGAAAACTCTTAAACATTTAAAACAGTTTCTCGTGACACAGTTTTTCTGTTGCCTCCATATTTTCAAACTTCAGTGATTTGTTAAATAATTGCTTTAAATAACTGTGTTTTTTAGCCTTTCATACATTAATACCTAAACTAATAGCACTGATTACTTAAACATATAATTTACTACTTGGAGAAACTACTTAGAAAACTATCAGACAGATACAAACTAAATCGACATTAAAAAATATGAAAAATAATAGAACTCACATGGTTTTGGTAGTTCACGCGATGCCATAACAGTTTATGTAATTCCTTTTAAAATGCCATTTAAGAGCATTCCACTCTGTTTAAAGCATTTTTGTACAACGATGTGCCACCAGTGCGATTTGTACTCATGGATGATAATGAAACGAAATGCATCAAGTGTAATTTCGACATTTGGAATATTGTACTTACGTGGACCGTGTTTTGCAGCCAGGGATTATGAGATTCAGAGAGAAAGGATCGAGCTTGGACGGTGCATTGGGGAAGGCCAGTTTGGAGACGTCCATCAAGGTGTCTATATGAGCCCGGTAAGTCCCCTGCAGTGACCAGAAGTCTGCACTGCTTCTGACTGTAGCCTCTTGTCTGTCTTCATGAGTCCTCAGCTCTTTGCACTTGTGTTTTATAAAGCTCGTCATATGTCAGCCTACTTGCTCTGTTCGGAAGCAGAAAAATGGCTCGCTAAGCTCTTAGAGGGCTGGTCTGTCTTTTATTCATGGTAATCTCTCAGCCTCTCTCCTCAGTACCAGATCCCACAGTGATCATTCCATTGCACAGAATCGACAATAGATGACCAGCGTCAACAGCAGATGGCCGGTACTCCCACTTACCTGTGTCCTCAAAAAGAGAACATTAATTTGCCCCAAACTGCCCTCCAGAAGAGATAAACACATTTTTAAAATTATTTCTTTAATAATAGCTTTTGTGAGGTATGAATCACATACTATAAAACTCACTTTTTTAAAACATACAATTCAGTGGTTTTTTAGTGTATTGCTAGAGTTGTACAGTCCACCACCCGGTCCATTCTAGAACATTTTCTTTGCCCCAGAAAGAAGTCCCCGCATCTGTTAGCAGTCACTCCCATTCCACCCCCACTCTCCACCCTGATTCTGTAGATTAGCTCGTCCTGGATGTTTTTTGTCAATGGACTCATACGCTGTTTGGCCTTTCGTGATGGGTTCTTCCAGCTGGCCTGTGTCCAGGGGTCATCCATGTTGTAGTGTTTACCAGCACTTCATTTCTTTTCATTTCTAAATAATATCCGATTGTGTGGATAGGCCACTTTTTGTTTGTCTGTTTTTCCGTTGATGGTCATTAGGTTACCAGGTCATTGTTACCAGGTCTTAGCTATTACGAATAATGCCTCTGTGAACACTCCTATACTGGTTTGTGTGTGTAGTTCACAGCTCTCTTGAGTAGATATCGGGAGTGGAATTGGTGGGTCACGTGGTAACCGTCCTGCTCTTTGACTCAGAGGTAAACTGTCTCCGAAGAAGCTGTCCATTTCCATTCTGAGCAGCAGTGTATAAGAGTGCCCATTTCTCTGCATCGCTACCAGCACTGCTTATCCTATGTGTTTTTATTAGATCAGTAACTTTAAAGCAGCATTTTAAGTAATAGTACAGGGGCACCTGGGTGGCTCAGTTGGTTGAATGTCCAGCTTGATTTCAGCTCAGGTCTTGATCTCAGGGTTGTGAGTTCCAGTCCCACGTTGGGCTCCGCACCTAGTGTGGAGCCTACTTTAAAAAAGAGATACAATAATAGTACGTTCTTGCTCAAGAAACTTATTTAACTAGAATAATAACAGGTGTATACACATGGTGCTAATAAGGGTGTGCAGACTGTCCCCAGCTTATGATGGTTGTACTTAAGGATAGTTCAGCTTACAGGTTTTTGACTTGATGATGGTGCAAAGGTGACCTGCATGCAGTAGGGACCATCCTTGGAGTTTTGAACTTCAGTCCTGTTGCAGGCTGGGGCTGTGCACAGCCCCTGTGCTCACGCAGGGTGGCGGCCACAGTCGCGAGGGCCCATCATCGACGCTCACAGCCATTCTGCGCCCACACAGCCGTTCTGTTTGTCACTTTCAGTAGAGGATCCAGTAAATTGCACGAACTGTCAACACTTCATTATAAAATACGCTTTGTGTGGAATGGTTCTGCCCACTTGTGAGCACGTGTAGGGTAGGCGCGGCCCGGCTGTGGTGTTTGGGGGGTTAGATGTATCACACGCGCTTTAAACGGAGGATAGGTTTATCCAGACGTAACTCCATCTTAAGTCAAGGAAGGTCTGTGGTAACACAGATGATTGACCTTGTGTGTGACCCCTGCTTTAGAAACTGCAAATGGCATTTTTCCCCAGTAATTCCATATCTATCACTTTTTCGTATCCTTTACACATGCACTAGTGACATAGTGATCATTACTTTTGTGACCAAAGAGCTAAAAGGTGTTTTTTTTTGTTTGTTTTTTGTTTCTGTCAGAAATAACAGAATTGCCCCCATGTCACTAAACAAATACAGGTTCCATTTTTTTAAAACTTGAGTTTTGAAAGCCTTTACCTTTGTGCTTATATACAGTTCTATCATTTATTATATATTTCTAGCTATTAACCCTCTTTAGTTGTTTTTTTAACTCTGCGTTATCTTCCTAATTCTCTTAACTCTGTTCTTTGAGGCAAAATGCGGTAGAAAAAGCCCTGGATCTAAGGTTACTCAAAGACTTGCTAAATTTTAGACTTGGCTGCACCCAGCTGAGATGTGAGTGAGGTTCAGCTTCTTGACTCGGAATTCTGGCAGTTGAACCCGGTGGTCTCGGGGCTCCCTGCAGTCTCTAGAACTCTTGATAGGCAAGTGTTCTGAAGTTCCTACAGTACGGTGACTTACCAGGGCCACATAGGTAATGGCAGGGTTAGTGGGCTTTATTCATGCATTTTTAAAATAACGAATCCATTTTAGTTGTGAAAATACAAGAGAACAATTTTTTTAATACCCATCGTCTAGTATATTAATTATTTGTTGAGTGAGTCCCAGCCCCCAGAAAAATACCAGGGTTCACACTTTTTTGTTGAGTATCTTCCTTATATATGTTGTACATGAATGTTTATTTTGTTTTTAATGTGGGTGTCTAATTTTATAGTGCAAAGGAATCTATTCATTTCCCGGGCTTCCTGTTAAGTCCTTTTTCTGGATTATGTTCTTTAATGTTCTGTAAGATCAAGTAACATTTCATCAAGGATTTTTAATAATCGGTCAGAGTGCAGCTCAGCACACATGTCACGGCCAGGAACCTGCCACTGGAGACTTAAGTAATGATTTCAGAGCAGTTTCTCGTCACCTACCATGTGACAGCAAAGTGGCGGGGACATAAGAACGAACAAAACAGCTGGTGATGGGTAGTAAGGAGGGCACATATTGCATGGTGCACTGGGTGTTATACGCAACTAATGAATCATCAAACTTTACATCAGAAACCAGGGATGTACTGTATGGTGACTAACATAATATAATAAAAAAAATTATTATTAAAAAAAAAAAAGAACGAACAGAACAAGCTCAATTTCTGCCCTCACGGAACTTAAATTCTCTCTGAGACAGAAAGGGACAGACAAAAACAAATACACTGAATGTCGAGTGGGAAAGAAATGCTTTGCGAAAAAAGTACAGGCAAGGGAAGGTCGGGATGCTCTCCCTGTAAGATGGTCGAAGAAGGCCTTCTGATAGGTGACCCAGAGCAGAGCCCTGAAGTAAGAGGGGAGCAGTCCACAGGAGGCCAGTGTGGCTGCATAGTGTGCAGGGGGAGGACCATGGAAAGAGAGGAGGGGGTCGGGTGGGCCACGCATGGGGACCTCTCATTCTAAGAGTCGGCGTACACAGAGTCTGTCTAGAGGCTCGTTCACACGCACTGTTGTCTTCATTTGGCAAGGTGGTCGGGCTTCTTTCTTATTATCTGAGCATCTGCTGATCACTTGCATGTCCTTTCATTGTTTTCCTAGCCTTAAAAAAACCAGCGTTTAAATCTCTTCCTCTCTAAATTAATCCCAGAATAGCCCTTCTCTGGATTTATTTGTTAAAGTCTTTTAAATGTCTACTAGTTGTTAGTAATTCAGAGCCTCATCATATCTTTTATGGAGGTATAGTGGATACCAGTGTGGCATTTTCATTGAACATTGAAAAGACTTCTCTCTCCCCTAAATATTGCTTATATTTTAAAGGTTTTTAAAAGTCATACCTTGAGCAATAACCCAGGTATTTTTGAATCTGCCTCTGTTTAAAGGTTTTTAGACAAAAAACAACTTTGCTCAGGTTCTGGTCTTGCTTACTTCGAACTGACTTCTCCAACATTCAAGTCTCTGTGACCAGCCCCTCTGACAGTTCAGCATTCCCCAGACTTCTGCTGTCCAGTTTGGAGGCCGGCAGCCACAAGTGCTGCTCCCTGGACTGCTGACGAGCCCCTGGTTCTGTTTGCTTGCGGTGCTTTATACACGTGCTGCCTGCAGAACCTGAGGTCCAGCATCTGTTTGAAACTAGCAGTTTTAGGGAGCAGTACTTTTTTTTGCATGTCTTGCTTAAAGCACCATGTACAATATTTGAGTATGAATTCACAAGATTGATGATGGTTTTGTGGTCTTACAGAAGTTTTTATTGTTGTTACTCAGAATTCCTGTTAAAAAGGACATTTTGTGTCATTTCCAGAGTATACCAGTTGGCCCTGTGTTTAGATGGAGGTAGAATTCGCGGTCCTGGTCCTGAAGAAGTTTACCATCCAGTTAAGGAAAACAAAGACTATAAGTCATTCAAAGCAAAGTAGTTACATATTAGCGTGGCGTATGGCTAGCAATCCTAAGAAGGCTCGAACATTTAGCAGACAGATATTCTGTGCTTCTGTTCCGTTCTGTGCCAGCAGGGACTGTCCTGCAGGGACCAGACACCATTACCACCTGGAATCCTGCGTGAGCCACGTCTCCTCTGCAGGTTAAGACGGGGACCCATGTCTGCATTATAGTCATTTTGCTATTTATATTTCTCTTTTTTTGAAAATATTTAATATTTTGGAACCATATGGTGTGCAATTAGTGTAACACCTAAAATTAACACAATTGAAGATATTTTTAAAATATACCACAGCTGGGGCGCCTGGGTGGCACAGCGGTTAAGCGCCTGCCTTCGGCTCAGGGCGTAATCCCAGCGTTCTGGGATCGAGCCCCACATCAGGCTCCTCTGCTGTGAGCCTTCTTCCTCTCCCACTCCCCCTGCTTGTGTTCCCTCTCTCGCTGGCTGTCTCTCTCTGTCAAATAAATAAATAAAATCTTAAAAAAAAAAAAAAGAGAAATGTTTATTCTAAAAAAAAAAAATATATATATATATATACACCACAGCTGACTTGTAAATGGCATCTGCATTCAAAAGAATGGTTTTAATAGCATTCATTAACTCTGCAAGTATTTAGCACCTACTATGAATTTTGTACTGTTGTAAGGGGAACTTTTTGGCAAACAAGACACCAAGGTACCTACTGTCTTGAAACTTATATTTCAGTGAAGAAAAATAGCAATGATGGAAATGACAGTGTACATTATGTGTATATTGTAATGTGTCCTAAAATATGTAGAATAATGACATTGTAATAACGTGAGAGGCCTGTCGTGGACAGTTCTGTGCATGGAGCTTGTGGTGAGGGTTGTACAGAACAGCAGGGAGCTGGGGTGCAGGGCAGGCGGCTAGGCACCGTTTTAGGCAGGATGGTTTGGACAAGAATCTCAGTGCAGATTTCTGGGGGAGGAGCTTTCCAGTCAGGCAGAACAAGAAGGGCAGCCACAGGAAGTGATGTTGGAGTGTAGAAAATGAGGCTGGATGTGAGAGGACTGGGAGAAGGGGGCCTGGGGGGCCATGGCAGAGGGCTGGGCTTGTGGGTGCAGAAGGGCACGTGTTGCCACTAGGAAGGGAGCTTTGGAGCGAGTGGCGGTGGTGTCAGAGCCCGTGAGTGAGCCTACAGCAGTGGCAGATTCCAGATGCACGCTGTACGTAGGAAATGCAGGTCTTGCTCCTGGGTTGTTGGATCCGTGGGAACTGTGGGAAACTGAAGAATCAGAACTGGCCACTAGGTTGTCGACCTTGAGCATCTGTGTGACTCCGTGTCTCCAGTGAGGCGGGGAAGGCTAAGGAGGAAACGTGTCTGGTGGTGGGCGTATTAATAAAGGCTCCGCAGGAAGACAGAAGCCCTAGGCTGTGGTGCCTTCAAGACAGGTGTGTTAGGAATTGGCTTCTGTGACCATGGAAGCTGACGCTCCTCAGATCACAGCTTGCTGGCTGGAGACGCAGGACAGCTGATGGCTTCTTACTTCCAGTCTGTGTCTGAAGGCCTGAGACCCAGCATAGCCAGTGTAGCTGTAGTTAAACGGGTAGGGGAAAAAACAGTGTCCAGCTCAAAGGTAATTGGGCAGGAGGAATTTCCTCTTATTTAGGAGAGGAACAGCTTTTGGTGCTACTCAGGCCTTCAGCTGATCAGATGAGGCCCACCACATTAGGGAGGGCAACCTGCTTCACTCAGTCTATCAATTTGCATGTTAAATCCATCCAGAAACACTCAGAATATGCTTGACCAAATATCTGGGCACCCTGTGGTCCATTCAACGTGGCACATCAAATGAACCATCATAGTGGGGTATCTGGAGTTTTGTTTTGGTCGTATGAGGTTTAAAATAACTTCTCTACATCCTTGTCAAAACAGGGCATGGGTGGGTTGGATATCAAAGTCTGGGCTGAAAGGCTAAGTGAGGACTAGAGAGAGAATTTGGAAGTTGGCGTAGAGGTAGGAGATGGCGCTCAGTGAGGTCGCCTCTCATCGAGCTGGCCCTGGGATTGAGCCCTGGGATGTTCCCGCCCTGAGGAGACAGGAAGCAGTGTCTTGTCTTCCCACTGTCCTCCTGGGCTAGGCTTTTCTGCCCAAGGCTGCTGTTTACATGGACAGCGACTCATGATCCAGTAGCAAGGACTCTTCTGAGAGAGCTTGGCAAATTCAGGCTTCATCAACACTCGAGAATCTAGCGTGGGCACCATTTCAGAGCCAGATCTTGTGACAAGCAACAGCTCCACTCCGAGCTGCTGCCACTCCCTGCTCCTTGTCACATGTGCACACTGCCCCAGTCCCTCTTGAAGTAAAGCCCTGTTGCAGAGGGGACATGCCACTTACCAGCAGGGTGGCCTGGGACAAGCCGCTAAACTGGTTGACCTCTGCTGACCTGTCTATAAAATGGGTATCCTGGAGCCCTCTGTACCTTGTCAGGCTATCTTCCAGATAACCTGCAGACCTAGTGGGATAATTTACAAAAAGGACAGAAATGTTCAAAACCTATTGAGAATAAAGACAGCAAGACTATACAGCCCTCGTCTAGGGCCTCGTGCCTAAATGCCCCTCACACCTGTGTGACGTCTGACCTCCTCCCACTGGGGATCCTCTGGGGAAGATGGGGAGCCTGATGCAGGGAGGGAATCAGGGCACAGCAGCCGTGGTGAGGTGACCTGAGGCGGTGCTTCCTAAACCTTTGTCCATTCGCCACGTTCTCCCACTTCTTTCTCTCCTATCCTGTCCTCCTCGTCTTTGCTGCCTCCTTAACAGAATGCGAGGCACCTTGCGAAAATCTCCAGTATGAAGAATACATGGTTCTGGCAAAGACCACACAGAGCCGAGCGCAAGATAAGCACTTAAGTTGCTAATTACAGTCATGCGTGGTGTTTCATCGAGGCTTGGAATGACCTCATTTCTTGTCTTTCTTAAGCTCTGTCTTTTGAACTCTTTCAAGAAAACATCGGCTTCTTTGGCAGGCAGGTCTGCGTACCTTCTTGGTTTTTCTCCACCTTGCCGGTCACCCCCTTAGTCCACTGTGTGTCTGCCCTTCTCCCTGACCTCCTGCGCTGCAGGGCGCTCGGGTGCCGTGCTTATGCCCCTGTCCCCCGAGGATCTCCTCTAGCCCGGATCTGACCCTGCACTCTGCCCAGATTCTCCTGTGTGCCATGCGGGCTCTCTGCCATTTCATGTCCCTCCTGTCTTCGTCCTAGCGGAGCTGCTTCTTCCCTTGGTCTCACCAGAAACCTGAACTCGACATCTCAACACCCCATCCTGCCCCGCCTGCACTGCCCCAAGTTTGTCCCAGCTGCCAGCCCGTCACCACACCTCCCCTCAGGTCCCAGAGCACCCGTGACCCCGGCTATGCCCCTGGCCAGCTCTCAGCCAGTCCCTCCCTCCCTTCTTTTTTTTTTTTGTCCTGGTCTCTGCCTCACATATCCTGACACACTGCTTCCTTGTCCACAGCACTGTTACCCACTAACGTACCCTGTGGTCAGCTGGTTTCTTCTGTGTGTTGTCTGTTCTTAGCGGGAAGGTAGCCTTGAGCAGAACAGGGAACTTTACTGCCTTTTGTTCAGTGGTGTATCCTGAGCACCTGGAAGGCTGCCTGGCAGGTAGCAGAAAGTGAATGTTTGTGGCACAATGAATGAATGAATTACCTACAACATGTTGACGTGCCTGGACATTTCTTCTGGGGATTTTGTAGGGTATTTGAAGAGTTCCTCTCTTGAGATTTTCAGTTCTGATTCTGTCTGGTCCAGAATCGACATAGTTGCCAAACACACAGCTTTTCATGAACGTGCGCATTGATTCATAAAGAGAAGCTTTTTTTGCATGTGTGTGTGATTCTGAAATTTCCCTAACACAGGAGAATCCAGCTTTGGCGGTTGCAATTAAAACATGTAAAAACTGTACTTCGGACAGCGTGAGAGAGAAATTCCTTCAAGAAGCCTGTAAGTCTCTAGAAATTTCTGTGGAACTCCATGTGACTTTTTTATCCGTGAAATACAAGCTGTCTGTGAAGAAGTAAGAAAAATATTATTCTGACTTGTCTGTGACAACTGCAATTACTATCTTGCCTTGCAAATTAATACCCGTATCTGTAGAGGCACATATCCCCACGTTGCTCCAGGTAAGCCGTGATGTTTGGGGTATAAAGGTAGACAGATTTACTGTCCCCGTAGCCTTCGGTACCTTGCAATTGAGCATCCTGGCAGGGGAATCCGGCGGATGTAGAAATGAGTCCAGCCCGGTGCCACCAGGCCCTAGAGTTGGAGGTGAGCAGGACAGATTCGGTCCCTGCCTGAAGTAACTCACAGACCTGGGAGAGAGCCGGGACCACAACCGGTGCCCCCCCGCCCCCGTGCTGCACTGCCGCCCCTTTGGCTCTCCACTCATCCCACGTCTGGGATGAGACTGCAGGGAGGGCTATGTGTGGGTAGTTGTTCTCTGCTGAGTGCAGACTTGGGGAGAGCCAGGACCTGGCCATGTTTGTCTGGATACATCAGGCTCTTTCCACCTGCCCTCAGGCTGGGATGTCTTTCCTGCTTTCGCAGGGCTTGTCCCTTCTCATCTGACCATGTGCTTAGAGTAGTTTCTCCTCAGGAGGCTTTGTCACAGGACCAGGTTTTCTCCTTCCCAAGTATTTGAAACTAAGTAAACATCGCCTAGAAATTAGTGTTGCCCTTCTGTAGGCTTTAAGCTCCACAGGGCTAGGACCATGTCTGCTGTGCTCTCACCGCTCAGGCCCAGTGCCCAGCACAGGACAACCCATCAGAGGCGCTCAGTAGACACTGGTGGTATGATTGAATCTTGATGTCCTTCATTACATGGACATGGAACGAATGCCTTCTACCCTCCGTTTCAGGAAATATTTGCCACCCAACAGTCCAATAAATTAATAAGTCATACAGTAAGTCATATTGACTTTATCAGTATATTATCATTTTCATCAAAATCGTATTATACTTTCATCAAAAAAAAGTCTGTCTTTAATCCTCTTCCTGTATCTCTGTATCTAGTGTCTTAAGGACAAGACAAATCCTGGCAATGACTTCTGTCTCACCTAGTTTATTTCTACAGAGTGCCTAGGCCAAGAAAACACAGAGTACTTCAGCCGCCCTTACCTACTACTCTGTCAAAAGAATAACCGTGGACAACTGTTTTTCCCTAGTAACAATGCGTCAGTTTGACCACCCTCACATTGTGAAGCTGATTGGCGTCATCACGGAGAACCCTGTCTGGATAATCATGGAGCTGTGCACGCTTGGAGAGGTACCCTGATCTTCAGACCTGGCCTGTCTGGGTGGACCGCCAGCCCATTTGTCACAGTGACAATGAAACAATAGTCTCATGCTTGGCATTCGTTCAGCCCACCCTGGGTGTTTGGTGTCCTTTGTTTAAGAAAGGGGAGTATGTGAAGGGTACCTTTGTGGTTTGGGTTCAGAGACTATAACGTCTTCATCATGAAATTCCCAAGTCATGCCCTAACTCAGTCCTGGAAGCAGTGGTGACCGAGTGGTACTTTCTTCCGCTCTGGTGCTGCTGCCTAATGGTAGTCCAGGGGTCCAAGGTTGAAAGAGGCACTCCTAGTGGAATTCAGGTAAATTAATGCTGCATTTAGGTCGGTCTGCAGTTCCTTACTCTGTTTGAGAATTCATTTTATGGCGTCTTTCAGACCAACTGATATTAGTCACAGTTTCTTTTGAAAATCTGAGTAACATGTGAACAGATCTCCTTATTTGACTTTCTCCGGAACACAGAAATTCCTTGCTTACTGTGTCACCATCACCTGGAAGCTTGTTAGCAGCCAGATTCTTGGGCCTTCGCCCAGACTAGTGCATCAGACCCTTGGGAGGGCAGGCTGGGCCCAGCACCTGTTCTCCGGGCCACACCATAGCCTGCCTGCTTGCAGATGAACACAAGTCAGTTTTCCAAGTCTCTCCACTTCACTCTCTGCTATTAAAGTTCAGTAATTTGGCCTGAAACATTACTTACATTCCTTGTCTTTTAAAGGACACCAAACACAGTTTTGTTTTTCGTGGCGATTAGGGGTTCTGGTTAGCGGGAGTCAAAGACAGTTTGGATCCTTGTGCCTCTGCATGCCAGCCTCCGCCTCCCTTCCTCTGAAAGGGCCCTGCCTGCTGGTTCGCTGCTGGTCTCCTCTGCACTCGATAACGTAGTCTGCTGGATGAAATGACTTCAGGCCTCTGCAACAGCTCTTCTTCCTCTGCCCTACCTTTCCAAATGAAAGAGTGTTTACATATATTTTTTGTTCACAGTATTTTTCTGCTTTTGCTTTTGGAGAATTTGCTAATTTTGCTGGCTTAAACCATTACTGAATCTTTCTCCTCTATGTATTGATTTTGTAGAATTAGAGTTCAATTCATCTGCCTTCCGTTGCCATGCTAGCAGTTAACTGAATTGATTGTGACAGTAGTAATAAGGACTGATAAGTCCCATGGGGTAAATACCCAACACCTTTCTGTTCCTGAATCTTCCTGGAGGGGGGTGGGAGAACGTCTTGCTTCCCCTTCCTCCTCGTCACCTTATCCTCAGGTCTGCCTAGGATACAGCGAGGTGTGGGGTGCAGGCATGCTGGCCGTGTGAGGGCTGACTCTCTCTGTTTGTCCTCCCAGCTTGTACCTAGCAGTAGTTCACACTTTTATTCATTTCCTTGCAGCATCTTTTTGTATTTTTTCGGAAATTTGTCTACAATCATAAAGATTTCAGTTTTATGATAGGATTCAAACAAAGAACAATAAACTGTAATTTCTGAGCTAGTCTGTTTCATTCTGTGCCTTTGTTTAGGGGAGAACTGAAGCCATTCTCATAAAAGTGTGTTTGGAAATGGGCAGCGTTGTTGAATGTAGCTCGTTTGCTGTTGATTTCTGTTCTCTGTCACTAATTCTCTTTTATCTTGGTCACTGTTCCAAAGCTGAGGTCATTTCTGCAAGTAAGGAAGTACAGTTTGGATCTAGCGTCTTTGATCCTATATGCCTATCAGCTTAGTACAGCCCTTGCGTATCTGGAGAGCAAAAGATTTGTGCACAGGTAAGATCCGGTCATAAAGCTGGTAAGCTACCCTCTGGGCGGGAGAGAGGGTTGGTAGTGGAGAAACCGGGGGGAGGAGACACTGCCCTATGATCCTTTGTACCCCTGGACTCTGTTGTGCAGAGACAGTCACACAGACAGAGAAAGTCACACAGCAGCTGTCCGGGTCTGTTAGTACGCACAGTCAGAGGGTTTTCCTCGCATGGACCGCGAACAGTTGTTTGCTTTCAGGCCAGTTTTCTCTTCCACAAAAGCTACTGAGAGCCTATACACGGGCTTAGAGCAGTGAGCATGTGGACCTAAAATAGACACTGTCCTGGGACTTCCCCCAACCCCAAAGGGTCATGAGTGACATCTGTTGGCATTCTGTGGAACTTCTGTTTCTCATCCGGGTCCCTAGTTTGATTGCAAGGGAAAGCCCTTACAGTTTGCCCACTACTTTGTTACCCAGCATGAAAATAAATTCCATCAGCAAAATCATTTACGAGGGTTTAGATGATGACTTTTATTTTAGGTGATGAGATCTCTTAGTAGCAGCAGGGTTACAGATTCCAGTCGTGCATCCATGTCTGTTAATGCAGTTGGTAATATGATTGTATGAAAAGTAATGATTCATTTTTTATTCATTCTCAAATATTTGTTATTTGAGAATATACTTTGCTGCCATTCAAAATACTTACTAATCATCATATTAATGAGTAAATATCTGCCAAAAGGAATATATGTGAAGTAAAATCATAAAAGTGTCTTTTCTTCAGTGTGTAATAAATCTGTTTGCATTGTCTACAAGCTGTCTTTCAAAGTACCTGTCAATATGTCTTTAATATAGATGAGTTTGCAGGTTTGTTTTTCCTCGTATTAAAATTTATTGTCCCAAATTCTTCCTTTTCAGGGACATTGCTGCTCGGAATGTTCTGGTGTCCTCAAATGATTGTGTAAAACTGGGAGACTTTGGATTATCCCGATACATGGAAGACAGTACTTACTACAAAGGTAAGGAGTCAGAGCAATGAAGAGGCAGTAAGCTCAGAATCTTGAACGATTTTATTTCTTAAAAAGGTGTGTCCTAATAAGCTCAGCTGATTTTTGACAGAGGCATAAAGTAGATTCAGTAGAAGAAAGACAGCCTTTTCAATCCGTGGGGCTGGAGCAGTCAGATATCCAGAGACAAAAAAAGGACCTAAGCTTGACTCACCCCATGTTAACTCAGAGTGGATCATAGGCTTAATTATAAAACATAAAGCTATAAAACTTTTAGGAAAAACAGGAGTAAATCTTTGGGATCTAGGGCTAGACGAAGGGTCCTTAGACTTGACACCAAAAACATGATCCATAAAAGGAAACACTTGATAGATTGGACATCATCAAAATTAAAACTTAGTTCTGCAAAAGACCCTGTTAAGAAGGTGGAAAGGGAAGGTGCAGACCTGGAAGATATTTGCCAGGCACAGTATCCACCCACAACCACAAACCATTCCATAAAGGACTGGTGTCCACAGTGTGGAATGAGCTCTCAGAATTCACCAGGGAAAACAGAAACCAAGAACATGACACGGACAGACAGTGGGAAGAGAGGCTTCACTGAAGAGGATACGTGGAGGGCAGAGAAGCCCAAGCAGAGGCTCAGACCGCAAGCAACAAGGTATCATTGCTCACTTGTCAGAATGGCTAAAATTAAAAATAGTGATAACACCAAATGCTGGCAAAGATGCAGAAAAACTGAATTACTTACAAATTGCTTGTGAGAATGTAAAATGGTACAGCCACTGTGGAAGAGTTTCATAGATCTTTTAAAAATTATGCAACTACCATACAATCCAGCAATTACACTTCTAGGTACTTCTCCTAGAGAAATGAAAATTGACATTCACACAAAACCTGCATGTTGAATGTTCATTACAACTTTATTTCCAGTAGCCAAAAATTGGAATCAGCCCAGACGTCCTTTAACTGGCAAACATAGTTAGACACCTCATACAAGCGGGGTTGGGTACGTTGACTCATCAGAAGCAGTCAGACTGAAAAAGCTCCAACCTGCTAACTCCAGAGACTTTGATGAATTGGTTTTAGAGCTGAAATCCAGCTCATGTGATTCTTCTTTAATTTTGCCAATTTTGGAATCAGTTTGACTTGCTTCTTTAAATTATTATTGAACAAATATTTTTAATAACAAATGTTCATATTCCTAGTATTTCAGCTAAGGTTTGGATTATAAATCCATATTATGCTCTTAATGTATATTCTTTTTTTTTTTTTAAGATTTTATTTATTTATTAGAGAGAGACAGCCAGCAAGAGAGGGAACACAAGCAGGGGGAGTGGGAGAGGAAGAAGCAGGCTCCTAGCAGAGGAGCCTGATGTGGGGCTCGATCCCAGATTGCTGGGATCACGCCCTGAGCCAAAGGAAGACGCTTAACGACTGCGCCACCCAGGCACTCCAATGTATATTCTAATTCTTACTACCACTTCAAAAGGCCAGTTTCTTTCTCAGTTTTTTAAAATTTTTATATTGTGGCAAAATGAGCCCAGAGTTTTACATACAAAGCTAGTTTCCTTCATTTTATACCATGGTTTATGACTATTCTCTTTCCATATGCCTTCTGTATACTACAGCCTGAAACTATTTTAATAGATTTTCTGCTATGTGAAAAGAGAATTCTTTGGTTGGTCATTCAATTAGTCATTTAACATAAAAGTGACCAAGCCAGCTTTCTGCTGTTTTAAAATACATTTCCTAACCAGCTCAAGCCCTGACGGGTCCAGGTTCTAGACTCCCAGTAAAGAGCTGACCTCCAAACAGTGTGATGACTGAGGCTTTATATCACGTAGACAGCATTTAAAATGAGCAGTTGACAAATTCATGCATTTATTGTCATCTCAGACAGGTTGTAAGTGCAGATTCTGTTAGGCTTCAGGAGAACACCCCCTAAAGGTTGGGGATCCTTTATTCAGGACACTCGTGTAGAGAGTTTGTTTGGAAGGAATCAAACAGAGAATTTGACTTCACTTGTCATGAAGGTGCTTGAAGTTAAGTGGGAAGAAAGAAATGACCCGAATTAAGTTGTCTCCTGATTGAAAGTACTCAGGCACGCGTTGCTCACAGAGGGAAGTCCAGACAAGGCAGGCAGAGTGCAGGCACCTCCGTGAGCCAGGGCTCCCTCCCCTGTGGACTCCCACTCCCCTGCGCCCCTGCTGCCTTCTCTGACACACCGCTCAGCCGTGGGCTTCCTCTGCTCCCAGGGCATCCGGCATTTACTCAGTGTCTGTGTCACACCCCATACCATACCTTTTAGAACTAGAATTCCTTGAGGAAAGGTGCTCTGTGGGCTCTTCATCTTGTAACCCAACAGTTGAAGGAATGTTCCATGAGATGGTGAGTTAGACCTCAAGAGAAGGATGAGTTAGGCTCACCTAAGAAGTATACTTTTTCATTCCATCACCTGTCCTGCTCTTCACATATCCATGAAAGTATAGTGGTGAGTCCCCATTACTTATTTCGTATTCACGCCTTCACGTAGTCGCTAAAATTTGTAACTCCCGAAGTCATACTCAGAGTGCTTTTCCTAGTCACGTGTGCATAGGCACAAAGCAGTGGAGGACTAGAGCCTGTCTCAATGGGAGGATGGAGACAGGAGGGGGCGAGGCAGGACAGCGTGAGCCACTCTGGCCTTAAACCCCAGCTCGGACACCTGGCAGTGGGGTGGCCTCAGGCAAGTCACATAACGTGTCTGAACCTTGTTTTCTGAAGAAAAGAGAACCTACCAGGATGAGTTGTTTTCAGGGTTTAAGATTATAATCTGTGTGAGATGCGTATGCACATGTACACATTTCCCTAGGAACAGTGGTTCAGTGCTTGTAGGACCGACTGTGTGTCGTCAGCCGTGGTTCCGGCCGGTGGGCCAGGATCTGTTGCATAACCAAGCTGCAAGCTAGGAGCACCAGTTAACGGGGCTCCCTCTTACTCCCTCGTCAGCCCCTCTCCACACAGAGGAGGGCCATAGTGCATTATTTCCCTGCCGCAGTCGAACCAGACCACACCAGATGACCTCACCACACCAAGCAAACAAAAAGTAGGTCTTCCAAATAAATGAAGTCCAAGGGGTCAGATATTTAAAGCTTTTTATTTTGATACTAAAAATCTCAGCTAGCTGTAACTGCTAGATTCTTCAGCAGATAACAAGGAAAATTCACTTTCTAAAATTAATCTTCTAGCTTCCAAAGGAAAATTGCCAATTAAGTGGATGGCTCCAGAGTCCATCAATTTTCGACGTTTTACCTCAGCTAGTGATGTATGGATGTTTGGTGAGTATTTTGAAAAGTTTTGTGTTTTTAAATTATATTTCATATACTCTACAAAACAGACTTAGTATTAGCTCTTTTTGGAGTATTTGGGCTAATCTGCCATCCTTTGCCTGAGCGCTCCTTCACAGACGTCCTTCTGGTTCATTCAACAGTCACCGGGCGCACACACAGTGCCAGCTTTGTCTGAGTCTCCCTCCCTTCCCCACTCCTCCCTGTCTCCCTGTACCATCTCTGCATCCCTCCCTGGGAGCAGTCTTAGCTCTTTCCTTCCTTCTCTCCTCTCTTTCTCTCTGCCATCTCGTTTGTTCCTTCTGTGTGAATGACTTTAAATGGTTGACCTGTCCTCTGTTCTGTGCTAACCCCTCAGATGCAGAGTATCTCCCGTTGTGCTTTACTCATTGTCCTGGAGTCCAGCCTCCTTCCTGACTTGTCTCAAGGCTTGAAAGTTTGATCCTTTGTCTTCTGTGGCTTCTGCTCTAACGCCTACTCTCTGCCTTCCCGCCGGCTCCAAGTCAGTCGCTGTGTCCTCCTGCTTTGGGGTTGTTGTGGTAGTGGCCGACTGGTGTGATGGTGTGGCCCTCACTCGTCTGCACTCCGTACTTCAGCTATGTCATTCAGATTTTAAACCGCTCTCCCCTTTCATATGGATGATACCCCTTCCCCACCCCACTCTTCTGGTGTAACTCTTCCTCCTGAAACATGTTGTCCTAACACCCTCTCCTCCGGTGAAATTCTGACCTTCGGGTTCATCTGACGTGTCCCCTCTTCCATGAAGCCTTATGTAGCTGGTGTGCCCTCCAGACATAACCTCCCTTTCTCCGTGTGCCCTGCACATTCTCTGTCTGCCATAACACTCACACGTTGATCTTACGGACAATCTTGTGTGCGTGTTTTCTCTGTTAGGTTTTAACTACTTCAGAAGAGATGCCCCAATAAGGTTATGTACCTTTTTCCCCTATAATTAAAAATAACTTCATATACATCAAGTATGTGTTATTTTTTCTTCTGTTCACTTGGTGTTGGTTTCATCTAGTGCTCTAAGTGATAACAGGTGAAGGAAGGAGCTTTTCGCCAGAGCAGGAAATACTGTGACATGGTTTAGAAAGGGCTCTGGGGTCCGACTAACGTGGCTTCACCTCCCGGGACCTCGCTCATCAGCTGTGTGACCCAGAGAACAAGTTGCTTATCCTGTCAAGGCAATTTCGGTTTTCAACGATTCTAAGATGCCTGTTTCTTCACTTTGTAATTTCTCTGATTCTGGTGTCGTAAATCAGTGGCATTTTGTAGTCGGTGTTCGTTGGGGACATGTCTTACGTGGCTTCCTTGGCCGCACTCATGTGGACTTTGTCTTGTTTATCCCGGCATTAACTTCCTTGTCTGAATGAGTTTGGAAGTGCTCCTTGGTAAGAATAAAATCATTCTAGGAGGTAACAAAGGATGGGGCCATAACTTAGTTGGCAGTATTTTCCCCCATTCTTGGTCATACAAAAATAATGTTGTGTTTTATAATCAGTGGCTTCTTAGATTTGATAAAATACAGTATTTAAAGAAATGTAAGGTATAAGGATAACATGTATAAATTCAAAGTGGGGATGCCAGAAACATATTACGGTCTGGAGAGATGATGCCTGGCGCTGTTGTTGGTAATTATGTCATAATTTCTGGAGAAAAACGCAGAACTAAGGTGTTATTTTTGTCATATACTCTTCACTCTGGAACAACTAGAATTCAGAAAATGTCAGAATGTCGTTCACATTGGTAGGATAACGTGCCTTGCTTCCTCTGAGGCACACCCTGCTGTAGGCACCGAAGACACCGAAGCAAGGTGCCTCTCCTCGCCTCAAGCCCGTGACACGGTGTGCGGGGAGGAGGGGGGCCGCGCCGGGGCTCGCCCCGGGGGTCAGGAGGCACCCACACAGAAAGAGGAGCGCTCGTGCAGAAGAGAAGGAAAGGGGCACGGAGTGTGGGGAGGCTAGCACAAGCAAAGTCGTGTGAGCAGTGTGCGGGGGTGGCAAGGCCTCCAGAGCAGCCCGGGAGAGTGCGGAGCCACCCCCTGTCCCCGCCAGCCCACGCGCTGAGTCCCCAGCCGGAGCATGTGGTCCTCGTTCTCCACCTCAGGCTCTATTTACTTTAAAGTGGGCTTTCAAGTGTTTGCAGATGACACCAAGAAAGCGTGTGGTCTGCAAGGGGGGAGCGTGAGGGAGGGGTCTGTGGGCAGGACCACTGCAGCCCAGGGAGTCCCGAGCTTGCCCGTGGGGACAGGGACCCCCTGACCAACTCGTGCATAAGCCGGATGACAGTGCCTACATGCACCCTAGCCAGGCATGGGCTGCCTCGTTAAAGGAGTCTGAGTATTCCGAAGGCATAAGGCTTAAATTTTAGCATTTTCTATTGTTAGGCCTCAGGTCAGCTGTCGTAATCTTCAGCAGGCTAGACTGCAGTGCGGGGCAAAGTAAAATTCCTTCGGCCCATTTTGAACTGGTTCATTAAACCATGAAGGATCACTGTACCTGGTGGGCCATTTTCTCATATAGTAAACCTCTTAGAAAAACTTGGGGGTTTTTTAGATAATAACTTAGTATTTCAATATTTGCATCACATTTAATTAATATTGCTGTTCTTATTGATAACACCAGAGTTCATTGAATGCTGCTTTATTTAGTCGATTTGTCCAAAATCACACAGCTGGTCCTCTTGTGCCAGCTATGAGGTTACTCCTGAAACATGGGCATTCTTCTCTTCCCACCAAGTTCACAGTTCTGTTTTCATTCCCACTTCACAGGTGTATGTATGTGGGAGATCCTGATGCATGGTGTGAAGCCTTTTCAAGGAGTGAAGAACAATGATGTGATTGGTCGAATTGAGAATGGGGAGAGATTACCAATGCCTCCAAATTGCCCTCCTACCCTCTACAGCCTTATGACGAAATGCTGGGCATATGACCCGAGCAGGCGGCCCCGGTTCACTGAGCTCAAAGCTCAGCTCAGGTAGGAGTGGGGGGAGTGAGGGCCGGGGCTGGGGCAGGCTCATGCGGCTTCTCCCATGAAGTCGTAGCATTTGAGGTCGTTCTGTCAGTGCGGCTAAGGCTAACCTCTCCTCTGGCAAACATAATTATTTATTAATTGGTTTGCATTTATTTATGCCTTGCTAGAATCCTCAGGAGATTATGTCTTAAAATCTTACTAAACTTCAGATTATGATCGGGTCTCTCATCCCTGGACTTCTGACTGAGCATGGCTTCCAAGATCAGGAGAACGTAGTCCCTCGCTGCCCACCCAGTCCCATCTCCCACTCCTTGTCCATCTCCAGCACGCTCCCAACTGCTTACGCTTCTCCCGGCACGGCCACCGCCTCTTACGCGCAGCTGTGCCACCTGCTAACCACCTGTGTGGTCTTCAGAATCCAGCTCAGATGTTATCTCCTTCAGGGGACTGCCCTAGTCGGCCCTGCCCCCAAACAGATAGCCACTCTCGGACACCTTTTCGATGCTTCTGTTTGTTGGAGTCAAAACATCCACATGACCTGTTCAGCTGCCATTTTGTGGCTCCTGCTTTGTGCCAGCCACTGCCAGACCCAAACTTCCAGTAGTTCCCGGTCCCCTGTTAGCATGCTGAGCCCCTCAGAGTGTCTGCACAGAGTTGACCATGCCACCCAGCCTGGAGAGTTTCTCATTTGCACGTCTGAGTCCCCCGCCGGGCTCTAAGCTGTCAGTGGGCATCACTGTGTCTTACTCATTTCTGTGGCCCTGGCGCAGGCACCTAACACATGCTCAACACACAGTTGTTGAATGGAGACTTCATACTGTAATAAATAAGATACTCGTTGTGATACATACACAAGGGGAGCTTTATTGTGTAACCAATACCATGGTTTAATGTGTCTCTATCACCTGTCTTCACACTTCACTGATTCTGTGTGAGATTTTTAAAATTTGGTCTATTTTCGTCTTTTTTCGTAGAAAATTACCAAATATCAAGGTCTGGCCCATCCTTGTCCCCCAGTGCTTGAAGTCTGTCTAGACTGCCTGTAGCCCCACCCCGTCTTCAGGCAACTCAGCTTGCTAGCCACGGCTCCTGCCAAGGAGCATGTTTCACCAAAGAATGAAGGCTGATAGGGAGAGATATAAAAGATTCATCCAGCCAGGAATTACTGGCTAAGCTCCCACTTTATCCTAAGTTAGCTTCTGTGGATTCAAGAGTGAACAAAACACAATCACGCCCCCAGTGCTTGCAGCCCGGTGGAGGAGACAGGGCAGCAGTTCCTCGCCATACAGTGAGCAGCGCACTCTGGAAGGGGGCTCTTCCTGGGGCCCCGTGCTGCGCACCTGCAGGCCTGGTCCCATCCTCTCGGCCCCATAGACAGCTCAGCTCTGCCTTCCACGTGCCAGTCCTTCAGGTGTTTCTAGACAGCTTTCTTGCAGCTGAAAATCTCCAGTTTCTTAATTCTCATACAGCAGTTCATGATACATGCTCTCGCTTACTAGAGCTGGATTTTGAAGGTGCTTTATTTCATGTTTTGCTCTTACATTTTTTTGTTCCTCCTTGATCTTTCCTCAGAATTTGTCAGATTCTGTCCTTGAGATTCCTCCCCTCTCTGACACCAGGTCCATCGTTCCATCTGCCTGCCTCCCAAACACTTCCTTTACCCCCGACCTGCTGCGCCTCTACGGTGGCTCCGTGCCAGGCCACCTCCTTTCTCTCAGTGTGCTTCTGGGGCCGTCCTGACCTCTCACCTCTGTCTGTCCTCAGCTTCCATCCTGCCTTTTCTCACAAGGCCCAGAGCCGCGTTCGCGCTGCTGCTGAGCGTCACGTTCACCCTAAAGCACGTCTGCTGCCCGGCCTCCCAGGCAGCCCCTGACCCCCACCTACGACAGGCTCCAGAGATGCCTTTGCGTTCATCTCCATCTGGGAGTGAGCAGTAATTCCTCACTGCCCCTGGCTGGGCACCCCCTACCCCGCTCCTCCACCTGGACTGTCCATCCATCTGGCATAGCCCCTTAGTGGATCTTCTGACGCATTGCTGTGGACGAGTGGCTCCCTTGCTCAAACAGCCCTCGGTGGGTTCCCGTGACTCCCATGTTAGGTAGAGGCTTCCGGAGTAGATTGAAGATTCCTTCCATTGTGGCCCTAGGGAGCGTTCCGGCCCCTTTCTCACACTGTGGCCACACTGACCCCCTCGGCCTAGAACGCCCCCTTCTCCTTCTGCTGAAATCCTGCCCCATCTTTCTTGGCTCCTTTCACACGCTCTTCCTCTGTGGCCCCACAGCCAACAAGCCTCCACCCTCGGAGTCTCCAGAGCACCTCGTTCTTCTTGTCGTGCTCACGCTACGCTGCCCCAGATGGCTGCACCTGTGTTCAGCCCGTTCCACACACACTGTGAGCAGCACGAGAGCTGAGCCTGGGGCCCGGTCTCGGGGCAAGAGGACTACAGCACCTTTCCTGCCCTCGAGGAGCTCACAGTCTAGTATGTCTCAGCCCTACTAGACTGAGGCTCCTTGAGGGCAGGGATCGTCATACTCGCCTCGGTGCTGTGCGCACCTGCAGGCCAGGGGCCTGCGCATAGTGGGGGCTCCGCGGCCTCTCGCGTTATGGCTTAGTGCGTGAAACCTCACGTCAGTGTTCATTGAAGGACCGCTTCTTTAGGTAAAGTAGTTCCAAGAAATGTCCAAGGTGAATATTTAAAACTAAATATAACGATTTCAAACACACATGCACATGACTACATAATATAGCTAGGCTGTGATTTACGGCTTTCTATTGCATAGTTAGCACAGGCCACTGAGCGTTAATTTGTTCTGTGACTTTCTGTTTCGGTCAGAAGTGGAGTTTGACTTTGCATTTTAAACATGTATAACATGGCTATCAAAGAGGCCAATAAAATTTAACTTTGTAATAGCTTGCTTGGACATTTATATGTAACAGTGTGTCATAGTAATTAAATAGACTCTTTTATTGAGTTTATAAAATTTTTACTATATTGAAGATTGTTTAACAAAGTACTAAATTTCAGATAGTCTTTACCCCAGGTCAGTTAAAAATATTTCCCGAATCCCATTCTCCATGTCTACCTTAAAAGAAAATAATTCAAAAGGACTCAGATCACCATGGGATCCCACGCATCTTCGGGCCATGTTTGTCTGTTATAGTGAGTTGAGAGAAGTGGCTCTCGGGATGAATCTTGTCCAACAGAGTCAGACAACACTTGGGTCAGCCTTCCGTGCGTGGATTTCCAGGACTCCAAGCATCTGTTCTCCTTACGTCCCACTTTCTTATTGATAGGTGTGAACCCACAGAGAAGTACAGGGAGGTGAACCTGCGGGTGGCCTGGTAGCAAGTGTAAATGCCCCCCAGTTGGAACACCTGGAAAACGCCTCGTACCGTGTGCTGCGGCATGCTTGTCCTGTAGGACTGACAGGTTGTAAGAGGGCCTCATGCAGTTTTTGAATGAAAAAGTCGCTCGATCCCTGGGTAATTCAGGTAATTCTTTGGTAGATGCTGTGTCAAGGAAACCAGCATGAACAGCTTTAGTATTTGACCTGTGAAGCTTGTGCTTCTCAGGAGCACAAGTAAGGCTGTCTGTTCTAGCTCAGTCTAGGGAAACAAGTTCAGTTAGCTCGTGCTTTCTTAAATCCTTTTTAGACAAATGAGGGAAGTAAACTAATAAAATTATCAATTTAAAGTTTTATACCATATTTTTAAAACGTATTGACCTACAAAGATGTGAACGTATAAATATGCCAAGAAGTAAACCGCTCTTTGGATCGTCACAAATTGGGCACACACGTGTAAGCAGCATCCGGAATAAGAAAACAACACTGCCACCGCCCCAGAAACCCACCAGATGCCCCTTTCCAATGACTGCTTGCCCTCCGAGGGTAACCGCGACACATGCGTCAGTTCCGCCTGCTTTTGAACTTCATGTAAATGGTACCACTCAGTATGTGCTTATGTGGTTCAGCATTTAGTTGGAGATCATCCACGGTATCGGAGAATTATCCCTCTTTCTCCTTGCTCTGTGGTGTTGTGTTTGTGAATATCCCGTAGTCTATTCATCCGCCTGGCCGAAATTCAGATTCTTTCCACCTCACAGCTGTCAAGGCCACTGCAGTGTCTTTCGATGCGCATAGGTATTTGGGTGTGTATCCAGGAGCTGGCGGGTGTGCCCAGGTGTAGCGTCAGGAGCTGCTGCTGGTTTTCCAGAGCGGACACACCAACTCTGCTCCCAGCAGTGAACAAAAGCCCCAGTTGTTTCAACCACAGTGGTTTGTAAACCTTTGGAAATGATCCGTTGTTTCTAAGCTGACTGTTTTCACATACGAAGGTTAGGTAAAAGAATGTAAGTGGTAAAGAATATCACAGTTTACCTGAGTGTTTCTGTTCTAAAGAACAACAACCTAGTTAAGTAGTGCTTTGAAAGGCGCTCCATGATTGGAGTTGGTCTGTGCCACCGTGCTTTTCAGGAAGACCTTTCAGACCAACACCATGTTCCTTGACAGCCAGGCTCTGCCCTCTGTGGGTGACTTTACTAGTTGTAACACTGAATACCAACACTTAGTACGTGCTTTCCGTTGCCAGGTGTTGTGCCACACGCTTCCCCATGTCACTTTGTCTTAGCCCTCACGGTCCTTGGAGATGTAGGTAGTATTACCACTGCCCGTTCACAGAGGAAGAGACTGAAACTCTGGGGTTAGGCAGCTCACCTGAAGTCCGAGAGCTGGGGCTCACAGCAAGCCCACCTGAGTCCAGGGCCCAGTGGCACGTTCTGGGCCTTGACCTGAGACAGCTAGATGTCCATGTGTGCTCTGTCTTCTGATTGCAACTGGTGAGCAGATTGTTAATGCTTAGTTAAAAAAGGAAAAGAAGGAAGAAAAGATACCAGTATTATAAGGAATTCCTGAAGCTGGTTTTCTTACGTTTGTTTTGGCTATCAGCCAGAGAAAGTCCCCAAAGGGAATGGCAGCATGTCCGGCATTGGCACAGAGGCCCTCACCCGTGGACTTGAAGGGTGACCCGGCTGCCATGCGCTGGCATCCAAGGATTTGTCCTGTTCTTTATGTTTTGTTGTCACCTCTCCAGTGTGCTGCACTTTGCCGCTGTGGCCCTCCAGAGCTGCAGGTGTGGTAGGGCGCCGTTGTGGAAGCTGTCTGTGAGGCTCTGCTGCGGTGACGAGGCCAGCCGTGCCCGTGCGTGCGGGTGGGGTCTGCGGCGTGGGCCTTGGGGGAAGGGGGTTGTTCGTTTGTCCTTTTGAGTTAATATTGTCGTGTTTGCTTTTTAACTTTATCAGGCAGAGCTGGCCTTTGAGAGGCCTGTTTGGTTAGGACGTAGCTTGGAGTGGCTGCAGTCCCAGATTATGACACGTTTTTCACACTCCATCTTAGCATCATTCGCCAGTGAAGTCTCAGAGCTCCTCAGGACACAGACTCTGTGAGGCTGCCAGCACCTTTAGAGGAAGTGGGGGGGCGGGCAGTAACCTGGGAAAGTACAGGCCCAGACAGCACTTGAGTTGGGAGGGATTTAACTTTCTGTTTAGAGTTATGTGTGTTGTGTTATGAAGGTTACAGTTTAAAAAGGAATTTGAAGAGGCTGTGTGACCTTGAGCAAGTGACTTTACCTCCCTGTAGGAGCTGGGTCACACAGCCCTCCCACCATCTGGTTTTCCTTGTTCCGTGAAATGATGTGAAATGCTTCCAACTGTATGTGGCTTGGGGTCGGTGCACACACTGTTACGGCGCCGTAGTAGTAACAACGGGGCTTTTCCTGGAGATCCGGAAGGGACCTGGCAGGCTTGGGGTACAGAAGAATTATCAGTTGCTGTTAAAGGAAAACCTGGTTATTTGAATTCAAAAGTGTTAGCTATCATTATCCAGATACCAAAATACAAAGACAGTTTATAGACACATTATGGAGACACGGATTTTAGATTTGTAGTCTGTGAACAGCATCTTATACAAGTCTTTTTAATCCTTTCTGATTCTTTACTTATCCTGATGTGTGGACTGTGGATTAAAAGCTCTAGGTTTGATGGATGACATGAGTTATTTGTGCTTCTTCTCTCGTATTTTTTTAAGTGGCTATGTATTTGCTTCCAAAATTCCTTTCAAAGGTGGTGTCAGAATTCCTCCTTAGTCATCATACCAGTATTTTTCTTCCCCTTGGTAGCCTGTTGGGTCTAGATATTATCTAGAAGAGTAATTGGTTTCTCGGTTAGTCCTATAGACGTTTTAAAACGTTCACGGCATCTGGGGGCGCCTGGCTGGCGCAGTCAGAAGAGCATAAGACTCTTGATCTTGGTGTCATGTTGGGTGTAGAGATTACTTAAATTAATCTTTAGAAACTTTAAATAAAAAATTATAAAAAACATTCACGGCATCTGAACTTCAAGGGTTTTTTGGTCCTTAGCGTTACCAATAATTAAAAGTAAAGAGTAAATTGAAATTTAATAGTAATTTGATATAACATTTGCATTCTTTCCACTAGGAGTTATGTCTTCACTGTTTACATGAGGATCCTTCTGACCTGTCATTGGCTCCCACCCACGCATAGGTGTTCCCGGCTTTTCCATGTGTGTCTGTATTATTACACCTTCACAGTTTGGGTTTGTGTGAACAGGTGTCCAGGGAGATTTAAACATGCATTTCATAAAAATTAGTCCTTTGCACTTACATGGCCTCACACTTCATTTTCACATGTATTGCCTTCTTTGACTTCATAGCAGTTCTTAAGAATGAGTTATTATTACCCTTTTCACTGAAGGAGCCTGAGGCTCAGAAAAGTCCTATGACTCGCCCTGGATTGTGCAACTGACAGGGTGCCCCCTCCACCCCGGCCCCAGCCTTCTGTATTTCCCCTCGCAGTGTTCTCCTCCCCTCACTTGTCCTACCTTTAAAAAGATGCCTCTGGCCAGATGTCGTCGACATGTCCATCATCCATGTATTTACAATCGGAGCCCACGTGAAAACCCTGACAGTTACCCTAGTAGCCACCAGAATCCCTTCCCTTCAGTTCTCTTTCTGCGACCAGTTTTGTTTTCTCTGCATCTCTTCTTCCTTCCCCTTCACTGGATTTTGTCTCCATGGTTATTATCCTCAAAAACATGAGGGGAGAGTGGAGTAGCCATCTCCCTTACCCTCTGGACAGCTAAGGGCTGGTGGCTGCACATGGCTCCCCTCGACTTCAGGTCACCAAGGGACAAGGAACTGTGGCTGGATGGAGGGATGTAGGAAACAAATGGAGAAACACTGGCCTCGTACCACTTGCAAGTAAACATGTACCTGTGGCCTGGCCAGGAGGGAAGCAGAAACACTGGGTGCTCGGGCCGTCGGTGCTTGGCCGAGCGTTTGGCACTGGGAAGCCAGCAGCCTCTCTGCTGCACCTCTTTCTCCCTCTAAGCCCCAAATCTGCATTTTAGCAATACTTTTTGCATTATAATTTTAGTGATTGCTCTAGAGATTACAGTACGCATGTTTAACTTTTCCCCATCTACTTAGAGTTAACAACTGTGCTGTGCTTACAGTGTCAGGTTCTTGCAGCCGAGAAGGTCCCTTTGCCACCACCTCAGTCCTTTATGCTCTACATGTCATATAGGTTACATTCGTGTATGTTAGTAATCTCACAAAATAAGATTCTTTGTGTGTGTTTTAAATAGTACTCTACTGGGGCGCCTGGGTGGCACAGCGGTTAAGCGTCTGCCTTCGGCTCAGGGCGTGATCCCGGCGTTCCGGGAATCGAGCCCCACATCAGGCTCCTCTGCTATGAGCCTGCTTCTTCCTCTCCCACTCCCCCTGCTTGTGTTCCCTCTCTCGCTGGCTGTCTCTATCTCTGTCGAATAAATAAATAAAATCTTTAAAAAAAAATAAAAAAAATAAAAAATAAATAAATAAATAGTACTCTACAGAAAGTAAAGAAACAGTCCTTCCTATTTAACCCCGCGCAGCACTCTTCATTCTTCCTTAAAGAGGCTTTTTCTGTTCCCATTCACCCAGAGAACTTGTTGAGCATTTTCTGTGTTCATCTGTTGGTAGTGAATTCCATTAGTTTTTTGGGGTTCTTATCTGAAGATCAGTTGAACTTAATTTCCCTGGAACAGAGTTCCAAATTGACGGTGGTGCTGTATTTTTTTCTTTCGGCCCTTTAAAGCTATTTTTCCACTGACCTCTATTATTTCTAATAAGAAGTCACTGGCCTTTCGAATCATTGTTCCTCCGTCCGTGCTTTGTCATTTTTTACTGGCTGCTTGCATGGTTTTCTCTTTGTCTTTGAATGTTAGCAGTTTAGCTGGGATGTGTTGGGTGTGGTTTTCTTTGAATTGGTCATACCTGGGGTTCACTGACCCTCTTGAGTCTGTAACTATATGTCTTTCACAGTTCCCTGCTCAGGTATTTTTCTACTCCATTTTCTTCTAAAATTTCAGTTCCATGTGTGTTAAGCCTTTTGATAGTGTCCTTCAGGTCCCGGGGCTCTGTTCTTTTTCTTTTCTTCCAGTCTTTTTCCCAATTCTTTCAGGTTGGACGATTCTGATCGATCTGTCTTCAGGTTCCCTGTTTTGTCACGTCCATCCTACCAATCATCTGATTCTGTGGAGATTTTATTTCAACTATATTTTTCATTATAGTGAGTTTTCATTTGGCTCTTTCTTAAAGTCTCTATTTCTTTGCTAACATTTCTCATCTTTCCATTGATTATGAACAGATTTTTCTTTATGTCCTTGAATATACTACTCTTTCAAGGCCCTGCCTGCTAATTCCAACTTCTGAGCCATCTTTGGAGTCACCTCCTTTACATTGTTTTTTCCTCATGAGAATGGATCACGTCTTCATGTTTGTTTATCGAGTAATTTTAGATTATGTCCTGGACATTGTGAATGATGGATTGCAGAAACTTTGGATTCAGTTAGATTCCTCTGAAGAATGGTTTGTTTGTTTTAGCAGGCAGTTAACTTGGCTGGTCTCAAATCACAGATTCTCTCCCCATGCTGTGGGCAGCAGCCCACATCTCAATTCAGTTCTTTTCACCTTAGCTAGGCTGCTTGGAGCCTGTCCTGTGTGTGCATGGTTCCAGATTCCACTAGAGATTTGGGCAGATTTTATAAGACTAGGGTCTGCTGTCTGGTGAATGGCCATTTAAAAATGGGGACTCCTCCGGGCCCCCTCGCCCTCGGTGCCAGCCCCGCCTCAGAGCCCGGCTGCTGTGGGTTGGTCTCCTGTTCAGTCACAGGGTTGCTTCCTGTGTCATTGTCCGTAGTTGCTATCTGCCAGAGGGTTCGTGAAATAGTTGCTATGCAGACTTGCCAGAAATAGAAAGAGGTCACTATTTTTAAAGAAAGACTTTAGTAGAAATCACATTTTTTAAAAATAATTTTGAGGGGCGCCTGGGTGGCACAGCGGTTAAGCGTCTGCCTTCGGCTCAGGGTGTGATCCCGGCGTTATGGGATCGAGCCCCACATCAGGCTCCTCCACTATGAGCCTGCTTCTTCCTCTCCCACTCCCCCTTTGTGTTCCCTCTCTCGCTGGCTATCTCTATCTCTGTCAAATAAATAAATAAATAAAATCTTTAAAAAAAATAAAAAATAAAAAAAAAAAATAAAAATAAAAATAAAAATAATTTTGAGATGGGCAGCGCCACAACCAAACAAAAGTGCATTATTTTCTGCAGTTTGAGATACATAGAAGAGAAATGCAGTTTTGGTGCATTCATGAAACTAGACGTCCAGTCCGCTCTGCCCATTTGTAAGAGAAAAAGAGGCATATGCTGTGGTTCTGCATTTAGCCACAGGTCAGCCACTTACAGATATGCCATCCGCGACTGCATCTCAAGGCTCCAGACTTGTTTTCTGCAAAGATATCAGGCGGGGTTTTTTGTTTAAAGGTCAGTTCCATTCCTTTGTGGTGAGGCAATGTTGGGTAATTATAAGAGATCATGTTTCAAAACTGGTATTCCCGAGAACTTGCCAAAACGATCTCTTTCCCTCTTGGCTTTTTTCCCTCCCAATTTCTTGCTGCTCTTTCTCTGGATGTTTTCCAGGTTCGCCTAAGTAGTCTATAAAGCCAGGCTGATTTTGTGATGTTTAGGTGAATAAAGTCCAATCTTTAAGAAAACGTTATTCGAGCAAAGAGTATTTCTTATATTTAAAAGAAGAAACGGTTTGTAGTTTCAGAGAAAAGAACGGTAGTGCATCACTCACAGGGGAAATGCCACAGAAACGAGTCAGAGAAAATCTCCTTTCTTTCCTAGTAGTAAAAGTCAGGTTAAAGTACGGAGCTAACTAACATTTACTTCAAAGCTTTACTGGTTTTTCCACATACTTTATTTCCCACACTAACGATGAGTAGGGTGGACAGTATTATTCTCATCTCTGAATGAGCAAACACGTTGGAATAGGCAAGGCGGCGTGCCCCACGGAAGCCGGCAGACGTGCGGCTTCTAGCTTGTTGCCCACAGCTTGGATGGCTCGATCATCAGCCACTCAGACCGATTGCCCTTTTCCACTCTAAAGCTGGTCTGGGTTGAAGATTTGTTTTTGCATCTTAGCTCAGTGCTGGAAACGAGGAACCTATTTAGACCCCTTTCTTACTTTCCGTGAAAATACCTTAGAAGTGAGATCACATTTTGTCGCTCCAGAACGGAAATTTCATCAGACCTCTCCATGCTAGCTGGTGGAGGGCGTGAGAGCAAGTTTTCCTGGAAGCGCTGCAGGCCCAGAGAACAGTCAGCAACCTCTACGCACGCTGCGTCCTTGTGCTCCGAAGCGATGACTTTGATGACTGTTTCTATTGACGTGAGGGAAGTGAGGAAAAAAAGAAACACTACATAGGGTCCTGGTTTCCCCTTTCACGTGCCTCACTAGATGGGACTGGTGGGTGAACAGAGGCAGGGTGGCCACGTGTTCTAATGTCTGGACAGGAGAAGCCCGAGCTTTCACTTGGAAGTAGGCTCATCTGGTTTTAAGTTTGAGACCTAGAAACTGCCGTCCCAGGAGAAACCATGGCGGCTCATTGCCAGCTCACATCAGGCAGCCGGACTCTTTCACATGGAATGTATTGCTACTAAAAATATTTGCAGTTTGGGAAAGTATGTTTAAATTTGACCTCCTTGACCCTCTGCACATTCTAGTTTATTGCTCTGGGTTCTGCAGCAGCTTTAAAGAGAAAAGTTCAGAAATGTCTCCATGTGCACTCGTACTCCATGTATGGAATAGTCCTCCCATTGTAAAAACAGATCTTTTATGAGTTATTTATACTCCTGACTGCTCTGAGCAACAAATGATGGTTTCTCAGAAGCATTTTATCATGTTATTTTTGGTATGAGAACCAAGTACTGAGATCAAAGTACTCCCATCCCCGTTACCACTGTTCTGCCAGGGGCACGACTGGCAGGTTCAGGGAGAGATCGGTGCCTGTCGTATTTACACGGGGAAGTTGGATCCTAGCCGGACAGCGGCAGGACGCCAACAGTCTAAACCCCACAGAGCTGCGAAATGGCATACATGGTTATGTGATAGAAGGCTGCCCTGAAGGACTTGGACAGTAAATTCAGTAGGTCGGAGAGCAGGGAAGAGGGACTATGGGTGGAAGAACCAGGGTGGATGGAGCCCAAGAGGGCCTTCTGTGGCGAGGGACCTCACGGGACGTTTTGGAGGTCTTCATGGGGAACAGACCTTAGGATCAGGGTGGCCATTTCACAGAACAATCCTTGTGACATAAACTGCCTTAATGGGACCTATTTAAAATGCAGTTCCCATTGCGTCAAAGAGGATGTCACACTTGACCTTCTCAGAGCTTGCCTGTTTTTCAGTTGTTCAAGAAGTTGATAAAAAGGACCAATTCCTTGATTTTTTTTGGTCTTGATTTTTATGGATTTTTCAGTTGTTAAAGCTATAAGATGTTTGGAAATTTCGACCCCAGGTCTATTATTCAGGGCCCTAAATGAGAGCAGAGTGCAGCAAAACTGAGCAGGGGCAGGTCCTCTCTCAGGCCAGTGATCTCAGATGGACTCCTGCACCCAGTGTCCATCTCGAAGAAAGTGGCCTGCAGTCCTTCCCTGTTGACCGTGAAGTAGGCTTGGTGACGGCTCTTGCTGGCTACTCAGCAGGTTGACTCTGCTGGTTGTGGCTTCACTCTGCTATCACCTGTCATTGTTAATGCGCACAGCAGTGCTCTGGCACTTGCACTAACTCGGGGCGTGAGAGTGGCTCTCGGGTCGCCGCTCTCAGCCCAGTGGGAGCAGAAGGCAAGCAGACGGTGCACTGTGACTGGAGTCCCCATCCCTGGGGCCCGGGCCCCGGGGCCCAGCAGTGCTGGCTCCATGCGCCCCTTGCCAGTCTGGAGCGTGGGACTGATTCCTGAGCCTTGTCAAGGTGCCGTGTTCCTTTGGAAGCTGGGATCGTCCCCTGGAGCACGAAGAAAACCAAACTCCTATTTTCAGGAGGGAGTAGAATCTTTTGGCTGAAAGCTTTCCTCTTAAAACGCTAATGTCATCACGGGGGAAAACATTGCTGTGCCTTTAAAAGAAAAAAAAAAAGAAAGACCCGTACATCTGTAGTAATGGTTTGCTGACTCAGAGCAATTACGAAGGGGTTTGTCCGTCCTTCCCTGACTTCAAGGTGGCTGCAGGAGTTAGCTGGTGGGAGAAGGCGCCCGCCCGGCCTCCAGTCAGGCAGGAATGCCTTTCTGAAACAGTTGAGCACATTCCCAGATTAGAAAGGGTCTGCTGCAGCTGACCTCACTCTTTCATGAGTAATTCTGGGTGGTTATTGACGGCGCTCCACCCGGAGGCTCGGAACCCTGAATGAGCCTCATTCCCAGAGGCCGAGCGAGGGCTGGCGGCGGGCAGGAGAGAGCCGCGGCCGCAGTGAGGACCAGGGTGCGGGGACCTGCCGCCCGCAGAGCCCCCGGGGTCCCACGGCGGGGGCCCGCTCTGGCTGCGTTCCGGGTGGTTGACGGGATGGCAGGCGGCCAAGACTGACGAGCCGCGCAGCAGTCCCCGAGGAGTGGTCCCTGCGCAGCGGTCCCGGAGGAGCAGCGGCTGCGGGGCCCGGCAGGGCGGCAGGTAGCCTCTGCGCCCCCACAGCGGTGAGGAGCGGTGGCCAGCTGCCTGTGTCCCCATTTTCCCGGTGAGATACAGCGCTGGCCAGGCTGAAAGTTAGGGAGATGGTAGTGAGCAGGGTAGGGAGGTTATTGGCCAGATTGCGAATTTGTCACCCAGCGTGCAGATGTGATCACAGGACGTGTGGGGGCCTGTGTGCGCGTGAGGAGCCCGTCCGGGAACTTGGCCGTGCTTGACGAAACCTTGCTTGGGATTTCTCAGGGCAGTTCTGTTCTGCTCAAAATAAACGTGGTGTACAAACATCTTCCCTGTACAACCCCACGCCCCCCACCCGTCTTTGATTTTCCACAAGCTCTCCTTGTCTTCCCAGCTGTCCTTTTCTTACCTGCGGCTGTGCTGAAAACGGACTTGCCACTTGGGACTGAGGCTGTTCTAGAGTCATCGTGTGCAGAGTTAAGAAATCTGATCCGCTCTCCCCTTCCTTACTGTTGTCCTCTAGCTACCAGCTGCTGCTGCTCAGACAAGCCCGGGTGGGGTCTGGTGTGTGCTCGCTCACTCTGGCTGTCAGCTCCCCTTAAACCATGTATTGTCTCTCTAGCACAATCCTGGAGGAGGAGAAGGTTCAGCAAGAAGAACGGATGAGGATGGAGTCCAGAAGACAGGTCACAGTGTCCTGGGACTCCGGAGGGCCCGACGAAGCGCCACCCAAGGTATCGAAGGCCCCTACCCCAACTTTGGCATTACTCCTGCTAACTTTTGAGGTGGATGGTGTAGGCAGCTGCTGTGTGTGGGGAAGGAGCCAAGCATCAGGTGGTTCTCGGAGTCGTTGTCACAGCCCCGATGTTCCTGCTCGTTTGTCCTGCATGTTACCCTCACGTGCGCTCACTTCCTAATTTGTACTTCAGCTGTCGGCTGGTGTCAGACTCAGGCCGTTAGATTAGGTGGGTGGTAAAAAAGCTCTCCCTCTGCTCCCCACCCCCCAGCCTCAGACTTCATTGAGCATGCCAGGTGTGGATGAGGGTTTTCCTTTGTTGCTTGTCAGGGACCTTGCTGAGGATCCAGTCAGGACGAAAACCTCAGATGGGCTAAAACCAGCCCCCTGAATGCTTTACATTTTGCTCTATTTTGAATTGAGTCAAATTGCACCTAATCCCATTCCTTTTGGGTTGGGCTTGGGTGAGTGCCTTGTGCATTCTCTGCCTGTCTGCTGTCTGTGGCTGGCTTCTAGGTGTGGGAACTGGAGGCACATTGCATTTGTGTGTTAAGATCTGCTGGCCACACCCCCAGGCCTTGCCTGTCCACCATCTCCACATCCTCGACCTCTGGGAGGTGGCCAGAGCCTTCCCCTGTTGCTCGGCCACACTGTGGCTGAGGTTTTGGACATAGTTGGCCCTTAAACATTCTCATGAGATTAAGAATTCTTGATACACCTTTTGCTTTTGACAGAGTGGTATTTTCACACAGTGGCTTACTTGCCATGAATAATCCAGTTTAGGACATTTTCTGGAATGTAAATAGGTAATAGGCTTTACCTACTAATTAATGTGCTAAAGATGGGTTAAGAAGCTGACAGTTCTTCATCTTCTTCTTGAAAAATGTTCAGAGGTCTATTAGCACAAAGTACTATTTAAATATTATACCTATTTTTTTTTATGATGCCTGAAAGCTTGTATTTTCTTGGTCAGTATTTTCAACTGTGTAATAATAAAGATTATCACACATTTAAGGTGACTGACACAGTTCTTCAGAATTTTAGAGTGAAGGGTTCCCTAGTCCAGCCTCCTGAACAGGTAGAAAAACTGAGGCCCAGAGGAGGAGGGCCATGCCATCTGTCGACTGGTGTTCCTTTGAGTGAGTTAGTGATAAAACCAGTACGCTTCTGCATGTCCTGGTAAAAGAACCATAAACCCTTAGTTACCCACAGAAAAACTGAGAGAACTGAGAGCCCCTCGTCCCCACATGACAGGCCCTTCACTTTGTGTATACATGTTTTCCCATTCCTTAACTCGGGAGCAACGGGACAGTGCTCTGGGCCTGGGAGGTGGGAGAGTCTTAAAGCTAGTTCCTCGGGCCTGGGGGCCAAATGAATCTCTTCCCAGGGGCTCTGTTGACTGGGCAGTCCCCCCGCCCGTTCCCAGCCTCACTCTGCACACTCTGAAGGGTGTTAACATCCCTACCCCTCTGGGGTGTGGTGTGGGTGGCGGGAGGTCCTGCATCTGCGGCCCTTGAGGGGGTCAGGGAGGCGTCAGGTGCTGCAGGCACTTGGTCGTGATCACACACCTTGCAGCACTCCCGCAAAACCCACAGAATTAAAGAACTTCGTCCACCTCCGCGTTCTCCTATATCTCAGTCTGTAGGATGTTTAATAATTTTCATTTGGCTAAACTTTAGAAGCTGTAGTATGAGATTAGGCTCTTTCTGTTTTAGCAACAAAGACATTTTTTTCTGGTTTTGAGATGTTTTCAGAGTGCCTATTTTGAGGCTCTTCTCTATGATCGGAGATTGTTCTGCCCTTTATAATGGGTCAGCAAACTATACCCCACTGCCTGCTTTTGTAATTAGAGTTTATTGGAATGAATTGCACGCTTCGTTTGTGTCTTGTCCCTGGCTGGTTTCAGCCTGCAGCAGGGTCGAGCAGTCGGTCAGAGTGTGGCTGCACAGATTAAAATACTCGCTCTTTGACACTTGGAGGAGAAGGTTGACAACCCGTGGATTCAAAGTTTTTGTGGCTAGAAAATCATCTACACTAGTTGAAAAAGACAGATGCTTGCTGAGTATGAACAGATACACTAATTATTTGGCTCCCTTGCCAATCAGAATCAGGTCTGGATGCAGTTTTTCCCTTCTCTGTGGTGGTTCTTAGAATCACACTCTGCTTTTATGGTCAGTGTATTTGACCCTTCTGCAAGTGCGTCCCTTGTCTCCAGGGGGCTGGCCCAGCATTGCATCCTGGAGTCTCCTCCACCTGTGAAGTGGGAACTCTGCAGTCTCGTCAATCTTTATCGTGCTGACTCTGCTGTCTTTGGACGACAACTTCCACTCTAGTTTCCTCAGTTCATGTAACATCTTGGGTTTTTGTAGATGAATGTTGTGTACTGATAAAACTTGTAATGGTTAGTTTTTTAAAGTGAAATACTTTTCTCTCCCACATTCAAGATTCAGAATTACAAAATTAAAAGCTTAGTCTGCCTTCAGCTCAGGTCATGATCCCAGGGTCCTGGGATTGAGTCCCACATCAGGCTCCCTGCTCAGTGGGGAGCCTGCTTCTCTCTCTCCCTCTGCTGCTCCCCCTGCTTGTGCTCTCTCACTCTCTCTCTCTCTGTCAAATAAAGAGAGAAAATCTTTTTAAAAAAATTAAAATCTTAGTTATAAGACGTAATGGCAAAAGTAGTATAACCGCAAAGCTAATTATTAACAACATGTTCCCAGTTTCTTCATCCCAGTTTCTTCATCCCAGTTATTGTCACACAATAACAATCTGCAGAGAAGTTTGCCCAAGAGGAGTGCAGCCTGGGTCATTTTGTTGCTGCGAGTTGTCCTGCATGTCCGCATTACATCAGTGGAGAGCCTCTGGCTAAAAACACCCTTTTCGGCAGTTTTCAAAATGTATTTCTTGGACCTCTGGGTCCCCAAGACCATTTCAGAGGGTCGTGAGAGCAAAACCCATTTCATAATAATGTCCACGTGTCATTGGCCTCATCCACTCTGCTGACATTTGCAGTCCTGTTGCAGACATAGCAGTGGACCAAGCCGCGGTCACTTTGGCACACGCCAGGGCAATGGTGCCATACCGTGCTGGTCACCACTATATTCTTCACCCCTGTGCTCACGCAAGAAGGAGACGCCAGGTGCTGAAGAATGACCTTGATGAAGCAGTCACAGGTCTTCTGTGGGAGGAAACAGCAAGTACAGGGAAGGTGCTTGCTGTGTGGCCGAGTTGCGGAACTAACCACTTTTCTCATGGAAAACCAGTTTTTCTTGAAAGTAGAGTGGTCAGACACTGGTGGTTCAGAGTTGTGCATTTGGTAGATAGACATTTTCTCAAAAAAGAAAGAAGTCATCAAGGAGGATAACTGATAGTGTTTATTGTTGATAAAATTTGAGTTTTCAAGCAAAAATTAGAATTTTGGAAAACATCCATCATCATGACCTTGACAAGCTTCCCAATTCTGAGATTTTCCTGATGAGCTCGGAGTGATATGAATAAATGTGATTTTTCCACGTGTCTATTGAAACGGGTCGGCATTGCGAAGGTCTGCACACCTCAGCGCCTCGTATTTTCCAGATGATCGCTGCAGGACGTCACAGAATGACACGCGGGTAGAAGATCCATTCACAGTACAAGACGGAGTCGTGGGTCTTCACATCACTGATAATGACACGGTTCCGGATCCCACACTGCGAGTCACCTTTAAGAAACCACCACTCTCTAAGTTGGGGTGTGATATCAGAAACCATGCCCACAACTGTGCCAAAAAACTATTAAGAGACTCCTCCCCTTCCCGGCTACACGGCCGTGTGAGGCTGGATTTTCTCTGTGCGCTGTAGGGAGACAGCACAGCAGACAGTGCGGACTGGCATGAGAGCCACCCCTTCTCTAGGCCTGACATTAAAGGATTTACATACACGCATGTAACGGGTGCCACTCTGCTTGCTGATTTTTTTTTTAAATAAGTATTTTTTTAACATGTAATTAGTTATTCTTAAGGGTCTGTTGTAATTTTAACAATGTAAATATTGGTAGATATATTCCAGCTGAACAAAAGCCTTTGGAGACCTCAGTGATTTTTGAAAACGTAAAGGGGTCCTGAAAATAAAGGGTTTCAGAGTGGCTGCCTCAGAAGTGTTTCTCAGCCCTGACAGGACCCAGCTCTCCACTTCTGTGAGAAACGTTTTGTGATATTCCATGGTAGCCCTCAAGTAAAATACAGAGAGAGTAAAATGACTTCCTAATTTCAAAATGCCAGTTCTTCCAGGAGACTAACTGCACAAGAAAGCTAAAACGCTACATGCACACCCGTGGGAGACACTCAGGTGGGGTCACCCCCACAGGAGTGGTGAGGTGGCATGGTGCTTGTGCCCACGTGTGGGCACGCCACGGGGACACGGCTACAGAGGCACAGCCCACGGGCACGACGGAGCGTGAATTTCACAGGTCGCGTGATGTGACCTTCTAGAATGGCGAAAAATCTTGGTCAAGTTCAAACAAAATGAAGAACATTGACCGTCAGAGAGTTACTATTCCAGGAGGTTCAGTGAGAAACTATGCCAAGTGTTACTTGGGTTGGGATTACAGGACTTCATTGTTGTTTTACCTCTGTAAGGTTGAGCGAGGCGTCTGAGAGGAGAGGGGGCCCCGCTGGTCAGACCCTGGATGCGGTGGCTGTGCCCACCAGTGCGCCCTCTCCGATACTCTGAGCGCCTGGCGGGAGCACCGCCCCTGACTCAGAACCACTGGTTAGGCTGGGTCAGTTTTTCCTTTCTCTTCCTCTTCACTCGGCAGGACTTCAACAAACACTCCTTCAGCTCCATCATTTGCTTGATTAAAAATATTACAATCCAAGTTTGTGTCTTTGAGGAGGGAGTGACCCTGCCAAGTCGTACTTAGTAGCAAGTGACACTTTAGGGCACTGGCACGGAAGCTGTCCGCAGAGAACTTGACGTGTTGTTTCATCTTCACGAGAGCCCTGTCCCCACTCCCCTGTTGAGAATGTGGAGGCACAGAGAGGGGAATGGCCCTGACCACAAACCCTGGCCCTCGGGTCCCGAGCCTGCCCCCGCCTGCTGTGCCGGCTCCCTGTTGGTAGAGAACACAGCACAGCTGTTGGATGGTACGTGTGTTCTCCACAGCCACTGCTTAGTAGATTTTGATTTTGTGGTACTCTTTGTGCAATAGTTTTGTCTGCCCTAAAGCTTGTTTTCATCTTTTTACCTGTTTTATTTTGAAATGGAACCTTGCACGTGCTCTTTTGCTACCCCCTGAAGTCGGAGACGCTCAGGGATGCTGTGTGGAGATTTTGCCAGTCTCTGGTCAAGTCCTTCCATTTCTTCTTTTTTATTTGTCGCGTCCAAGTGCGCTTGTTATCGAGCAGCATCCCCACGTAGTGGGTTTCGGAGTGAGCAGGTCCACCAGTGTGGCTGTGCCACACTGCCTGACTTCCCCGAGCCTTGGCTTCATCCTCCGTGAGATAGGGTGATAATATTCCTTGGCGGCACGCTCTTCAGCTTGTCCCATCAGTGCACATAGGCCACACTGAGTAGAAGTTTTCATTTGTGCTGATGTTACTTACATGCCCCCAGAGTCTAAGCCAGACGACACAGCTGTACAGCCGTCAGACAGCTGTGCTTACTGTCCAAATCCGTGGCCCTGCATCCTTGCACGCGTGGACTCCAGGAGGCCTTTCCTATAGCACCGTGCGATGAGTGCTGCCACTCCAGCGTCCTACAACAGAAGTAGTCGAACTTTGTTGTTTGTTGTTTTTCTTCACCTCTTTTAACCACTTGTTCAAATGAAATATAAATCTGAAGGTAGTCCCTTGGGCTTCATGGAACATACTTTGGAAATTGCCACCCTAGAACATAGGGTAAAGCCTAGGACACCTCCTTGATGTCCCTTTCCTGCTTCCAGGGGTCTTGGGGATCCATCCTCATATTTGAGTAAGCTTGGGGTAAACCACATCTGGGCCCCTAAAGTATCGGTTAAAGGGATGAGGGCACATTTTCCACCCTCAGAGGTTGAGTGGGCCCACAGTAGCAGGGCTCAAGCAGATATGCGAGTCATGATCGGGAACGTGTCACAGAGGAGAGCAGAGGACTGGGGTGTTATGTCAGGTGGGAGAAACCAGGAGATTTCAGGAAATGTCCATAGAAGACTCAAAGGATGGGCAGCGGGGACAGTGTGAGCAGAGTGGTGGGTTAATAAGACTCTTCCTGGACACCCAGACTTGCTCAGAACTGAACTCAAGCACAGCGTGTGTTCCTGCAGGACCATGTGTGTCCGTGGGAAGAGGCACAGGCTCTGAGGCCTTTTTTTTCCTCCCCTGGGCTTGCTGGCACCTAAATCCATCTCCTTTTGTTGTCTTCATTTGGCTGGAGAATAGTGGGTTTCTGCTCTGTTAAATCCATCAGCTTTAGAAGATTTTGTGGACTTATATTTCAGACTAAACCATTCTTTTGCTATGAACTTTAAATTCATGTAGGTTGCAAACAGATTGAGAATTTTAGACTGGAAGTGACTTCCCAGGCCCCGTAGCTCAGCTCCTGTCTGATCGATGGGGAAGCTAGTCAGCTCCCTCGCTTGCCTACAGTCGCACAGCCGGGAAGCCACAAAGCCAAATGAGCTCCCTGCTCTGAAAGCCTCCTGATCTTGCATTTCCTTGGTGCCGGAGGGTGTCGAGCATCTTTTTGGCCACTGATAGATCTCCCTCGGGTCTGCTCCAGTCCTTTGCCCACTGTTTATTCAGTTTATTATCATTTTATTGTTGAGTTACAAGAGTTCTTTGTATATTCTGTATATGACTGTCTCATCATACCTGATTTGCAAATATTTTCTTCCATTCTGTGGGTCGTCTCTTTCTTGGTGGTGCTATTTGCAGCACAGAAGCTTTTCGTTTGGATGATGAGAAATTTATCTTTTTTGTTCTCTCTTATTGATTGAGCTTTTGGTGTCCTAGCTACAAAACCATTGCCTACCCAGGGTTACAAAGATTTGCCTGTTCTCTAAAAGTTTTATAGTTTTTTCTCTTAGGTTTAGATCATGATCCACGTCAAGTTAATCTGTGTGTGTATCGTGGGGAAGGGGCCCAGCTTCGTGTTTTCACAGGGGGATACCCTGCTGTCCTGGATGTTTGTGGGAAGGACTGTTTTCCCCACTGAAGTGTCTGGACACTCTTTATCATTCTTTCCAACTAAAGTCTTTTAGAGAAATACCTTTTTCTGTTATTTTCAGTAAAACATAGATTTAACAAAATTTTCAAAATACTCATTCATATGATGCTCTCCTGATTTGTTCACAGCCCAGCAGACCCGGATACCCTAGTCCAAGGTCCAGCGAAGGATTTTATCCTAGTCCACAGCACATGGTACAGACCAATCATTACCAGGTATGCCAGTCATTACAGACATAAGACATCTTCTTTTATTCTTCACACTTGGGGGTGGGGAGGGACATTGTAAATATTTATATTCTTTATTTCTGTACGTAGGAGTATGATTTGGCAAGCAGAAAGCTAAGAAAGTAATCAGCCTAGTAATTGTCTAAGTGGTTGTTGTGTCAGCAGCCCAGAGGGCCGTCATTGGCCCCTCAGCCTTAAAGCGTCTGGGCAGTGCCCTGCCCCACATTCTCTACTCCATTCCTTTCCTCCGTTTGGGTGACGTGTGGCTCCTACTATATGCAGAGGTAGTAATGAACTGGGTGGTTTTTCTGGAACGCAAGAATAACATTCAAGTTTACCTTAAAAACCAGACAAGATGCCATATTGGACAGGTGTGGTTGGAGTATCAGACTTACAGTCAAATATCTTATATAAATTAGAAAAGACAATTCTTGAAAGAAAAGGACCAGAAGCAAAGTCAGTAAGGTTTTGGTTTTGAGGGGCGAGTATTTGCTTTTTGGAGGTACAATTAGAGTGAAATGCACAGGTGTTCTGACAGGTGTACACCGTGTCCCCTACACTACACCGACACAGAGAATATGTCTGTGACCCTGGAAGGTCTCCCCGCCCCCTGCCCCCCCACCAGTCAGTTGCCTGCTGCCCGGGCATGACCACTGTCTGACTGTTCCCGGCCGTTGGTGTTGCATGTTCTGGACTTTCAGAGAAGTGGATCAGACGGTATACTCTTGCTCAGCTGCTGTGCTTGGTGTGATTCTGCATTGACATCCGACGAGGGTGTCAGTAACTCACAACTTTCTGATGCTGAGGGGTATTCCACTGCATGACAGCACAGAGTGTGTGCCCCAGTCATGTTATTCAGAGAATAGGCCGCATCACTTCTAGGAAATAAAACCACGTCTTCTAATTTGTGTCGGCTGTGGCTGTCTTATAGCCACGCCTCTTAGGTAACTGACCGATACTCATAGCTGGGCTGACTAGGCTGGTTATGAGAACCAGCCTTGGGTAAAAAGCACTTAGCTGAAGAATGAGTCAAACGCAAAACAAGCAATGGGTAGTCCTTGGGTCTTTGTCCGGAGAGGGGGAAGCTGAAAGCTCCCTTAACTGCCATCTCCTTTGACATGTTTCTCAGGAGGAAAAGGAGAAGCACGCTTACTGGGCCTCCTTCACGGGGTTGCTAGTAGGGTCAAATGAAAGCATTTAAATTCCTTTACATGCCTCTCAACTTTAAAGAGGCCTTTAAATCTGGGCCTCTTGGATCAGTACGGACAAATACTCTTCGCTATTGGCAGAAGGTCCCAGGGAGAGAGTACAGGCCGTTTCATACTGGAAAGGACAGTGGTACATCGAGACACTGAAATTGGGTCCGCGGCAGGGTCTTCACCTGCTTTGCTGCCCCCAGATCCCACTGTACTAATTCTGAAGTGGGGCCTGGGAGTATTACTTTGTTAACAAGCACCCCAAGGGGATGCTGCATGACTGAGAGCCCTGTTTTGGGAGACACCCACATGCCTAGAGGAGGCGTGCATCACTGAGCCCCCCCAGATGTCTTTAGAGAAAGCACAACACCATATGCTGGTGAGACAGAGGTGGGACGCGCTGGCCACACCGCTTCCACCTCCTGGGCTCTGGTACGTGTCCGTGTGTGGCCATCGTCCCCCCCTGGAGTAGAAGCCTGTGAAGACAGCAGCTTGTCTCTGCTTTAAGGGCCTGGAACTGTATGTAGAACAGAGTAAGGATTCAGTGGATATATTAAAGCATTCATACTTTCATCAAGCAAAGGGATGATTAAGCTCTCCCTCGCCCCAAGTTTCCTTATCTTGTAAATGAGAACGGCTACAGGACATTGCCTGGTGTTACTTCGTGTTCCTTCTTAGCCGAAAGTGCTCAGCAGTCCTTTCACAGGGTTGGTGTTGTGTAGAAAACTGCCACAGAATATTTGAAATCTCTTTGTTGTGCAAATTCCTAAAAGTTCTCTAGCAGCAATGTATCCTTTCTGACCAAAAACAGTAGTGATGTGACATTTTATGTTCAGTAGAATTTTTTACTGAAATATTTTGATTCTAGTAAACTGTGAGAACCATCTGCACATCTTACATAAAAGTTTATTAGTTATATATTGTCAGTATGCATTTTGGTATAAATCAGCGCCTGGAGATCTCACGAGTGCACAGTCTTTGTTGAAGAATGCGTTAATGCTCAGTAGTGATGGATCTGGCTGTGCCTTATCTCGTTGAAACATTAACTGAGCACCCTGGCCCTCCAGTACTAACTAGCCCAGTGAGCTACAGAAACAAATGCTGATTCTGATCTCTCTCGCTTTCTCTCCCTCCCCCGCCCTCTCTCCCATGATTGTGGGAGGAAGCCATGTAAAGAAACTCCTCTTGTTTTCCTTCCGCCCTGGAATTTTTCTCCATGTGCATGTGAATGTCTTTTCTCTGGCATAATCATCACGGTTGGAACACGACGCCCGTGTCTGTCCTGGTCCATTAGACAGGAGCTGCTCTAGAGCGGTGCCCGCTGAGCCGCGTGCATGGCCCCTGGTGCTTTTGCATCGAGGGTGCAAAGTTGCAAAGTAAACAGTTTCTGATTTCCTGGTGTATATTTGCATTACTTATTTACACAGCCTTCATGGATTACTTTTCTTGACACTTTTGTTGAGAATCCATTTCCTTGCCTTTACTACCTTCCAGAGGCCACCTGCATCCCTTGCCCCCGCCTTCAAAACCAGCAGTGCTGTATCTCTCTGACCACTCTTTGGTAGCCATTTCTCCCCCCTCCCCTTCTGCTCCCCCTTGCACTGGTAGAGAACCTGCTTTTACATTAGGTCCACTCGGATGATCCAGGGTCCTCTCCCCATCTCAAGACGCCTAACTTACAACACACATGTGAAGTCCCTCTGTCGTGTGAACTCCCATAGCCACAGGCTCCAGGGATCCACATGTGGACGTCTGTGGGCACCATCTTTCTGTTTGCACAGTGTTCCCTGTCGTCTTAGTTGCTTCCTTGCATGTGGAAACCAGAACTGTGTGGAAGCACGCCGTGTCGGAACATGACCCTGCTGCCCCACATTTGCAGGTCTCTGGCTATCCTGGTTCACATGGGATCACAGCCATGGCTGGCAGCGTCTACCCGGGGCAGGCATCTCTTTTGGACCAGACGGATTCCTGGAATCATAGACAGCAGGAGGTATCAATGTGGCAGCCCAACGTGGAGGTAACCTGGATGCCCTTGGGCTTTCGTTTGTTAGCTGATGAAGCTTTGCCTAGAGTACCTTTTATTTCAGAATCCTAAGAGTTACTGATTTTGATGACCTAATTCTAAAATCAAGGCACTACATCTCAGATTCTTCCTGGTTTTGTGAGTCCTTTTTACTAAAAGAAAGAGACGCCCATCATTAACCCACCCGCCTGAAAGGCAGCATGTCAGGCTGATCATAATAGCGTGTGTGTGAGGTGTATCCCAGGGAGGGGCAGGGGGACGGCCTCCCGTTCTGTGGGCCGTGTTACCTTTTACCAGATTTGCCTGGTGAACCAAGAACCACTGTTGTGACACTAAGTGTTGTTTCCTTGACTCCCAGAGCACTTGTGTAGTCTGCTGCTCCTGCCCTTGCCCTTAGGGTGAGCACGTTTAACGATCGCCTCGTGCTCCACGTCACGTGTGGACTGAGCTTAATCCTCCTTCCATTCTGCCTCCAGACTGTTTTCACTTCACTGCAACCAGCAATGCATTCTCTGCATATACCTTGGATTATTTCTTTTTTTTTTTTTTTTAAGATTTTTATCCATTCATTTGAGAAAGAGAGAGAGAGAGAGAGAGAATGCATGCACACGAGCAGGGGGAGGGGCAGAGGGAGAGAGAAGCAGACTCCCTACCGAGTGGGGAGCCTGACACAGGGCTGGATTCCAGGACCCCGAGATCACAACCCAATCTAAAGTCAGACGCTTAACCAACTGAGCCACCCAGGTGTCCCAGACTATTTCTTGAGAACAAATCCCTGCAAGTGGAGCTGTGAGCTGAATGGCTGTGTACTTGTTAATGATGCTTGGCAGGTAGTAACTTGCAACCCCTGGGAAAGTCGCTTCCATGAGCAGAGTCCAAGACACCCTGTATCCACCCCTCCTGCTGTTTTGCTTCTTTTTTTTTTGGAAAAGCGCAGAAACAGTAAGAGCATCCTAGATTGGCCCCTGAGAGTGGATGTGCCATTCTGCTTACTCCCCCTGCTAGGATTCTGCTGCGCTGGACCTCCGAGGGATCGGACAGGTGCTGCCGGCCCACCTGATGGAAGAGCGGCTGATCCGGCAGCAGCAGGAGATGGAAGAAGATCAGCGCTGGCTAGAAAAAGAGGAGAGATTTCTGGTAACTATGTTTCTAGTCATTTGGATTTCTTCCACTTGTGAAGCTCTGTCAGTCTACTATGTTACAGATGATTGGAAAGGTTTGTCTTTCAGAATAAGAAAGATCCTTTGACATCCGGTCCCCAACACTTGCAGTCGTGGGTTATTTGCTCTTCTTAGATTTTTTCTGGCTAGATTTCTAAGATCTTAGTAGCAGCATTGCAGGCTCGGAGGTGTGAGCATTTCTGTGGTTTTCGCAGAAGCAGCTGCCCCTGGAGTGTCAGCTCACGTGTAAGGCTTTGCATCTTGCTCCCGCAGCACCTGTAACCAGACAGGTTAGAACCCCGGGTCTGCCTTCACGCATTCCTCCTTCTGTGGTCTGACAGGTGCCTCCTTCCACATGTATGTGGGCGGCCCGCATCCACAGCCCCTCAGAAGTCTTCTGCAACAGAGGAAGTGGTGAGGCAGAGTGGTCTCTGTGTGTCGCTTGACACAAGGGCCCTTTGGACTCATGGCCCTGCTGCCACACACTTCTGTGCCGCAAGCCCGCACGGCTAGTGCAGTCTTCCTGGAGTAGCCTGAAAAGGATGGCTGGACAGAGCCAGGACTCCTACTGTTTCCACATTCATGAGTTGGTACCTTTCCCTGGGTGGTCCACAGCTGGTCCCTCATGCTTCCATTCAATAAACATTCCCTGAAGCCTTGTCTGTGTTGAGCTCTATGCTGAGGGACCAGACACCCGTGAGTGTAGGGGACAGCTCTCAAATCACTTGCAGTCTTCCAGGCACAGAGACATTGAAACCAGCAATGAATGGTATAAGGCAACAGTGGCTTCAACCTGCACAGTTCATCAACATGCGACTCTGATTTCATCCTTTATATGTGGCTTTCATTTTTTTTTAATTGTGGTTGAGATTTAAACACTCTAGCTCGGTGAAGCCCGTTTTCACGGTTGGAGAGGCCAGTGCCCTCCACACAGAGTGTGCTGGGCTGCCCTCAGCAAGCCTGCCATCTCGGTGCACACAGGAGCATGGAAAATGCTCGGAGGCCTGCAGACATCACACGCACTCCATGCTCGGCTACCGCCAGCCAGGACTAGTGCACGCTTCCTCAGCACACGCCCCGCTCACAGGTGAACGCCTCAGATCCTATGTGACATCCTCCATGTGCCTGTGACCGTCTGACATATTTCTCATAAATGACGTCCATCTGCACAGCCCCCCACAAGGAAGAGACCGGGTCCAGAATCCTTTACCTGAAATTCTTGAAGGTTTTATGTACTTCAGAATTCAGTATTTTTTTACTTTAGAAAATCAGTGCCGTGTGCATGCCACAGATTAGGTCCCGTTCCAGTAGCACCCCAGAGGTAAGAGCGCCGATACTCATGCAGGAAAAACACGAATGTTCACATGAACAGGTATAAATACAGACTTCGTGTCAGTTCAGGTCAGGTTTTGCCATGAAATTAGCTTGCTTCAAATGCAAAATAAAATAAAGATTAAATTTCTGATCATCAGTACTTTTTAAAATTTGGAAATGAGGATAAACCTGTCCCTGTATCACCCTTATTTTACGGCAGAGATCTCCCGAGGTCGCCCAGCTAGCCTGTGACAGGCCCGGCATTCAGCCCGGAGTCCTGCCGCAGGGCCGGTCCTGGCCACTGGGCCGCACTGCTCAGCGCCCGCAGGGTGCGAAGCAACGTCCTGCCGGCAGTACTTTCAGCACTCACTCAGCTTGCCAGGTGTTCTTCTCTGTAGACGCTTACAGCAAGGTGTGTGAAATGTTGACAGGCACCATGAGGGACTGACTTTTGAACAGAGGTTTCAAACTATCAAAAATTGAAATGATTTAAATTGAAGCATACCTCGATGTAAGGCAAGCTGCAGACAGTGCTGATTGTGTACGGCAGTAATCTGAGTGGAGCCATTTGGATCTGGAGTGGGCTTCAAGAACGGCTGTTCCCTAGCCCGTCTTAGACTTTTATCCAGACAGCCTCTTTTCCTGCATTGGTATGGGATTTAAAAAGTCAGTATTACAAATTCTCCGAACTAGAGCTTATACATCTAAATACCACTGTCTTGTGTACGATGACGGCACGTGAATGAAGCGTTCTCTCTGAGTCGTGGCGTGCACCGCGCACAGCAATGGCAGACGAGGACCCCGCAGGTGCCTGGAGGAGTCAAGGACGGTGCCAGAGACCAGATACGTTGAGCCAAGGCTGAAAGATCCATTGGAATTTGCAAGGCAGACAAGTGCAGGGAATGCCACTAGGCAGAGGATGAGCGTGACTAATGACATGGGTAGAGACTGTTCTCAGAACTCCCCACCCACGCTAGACAGACCGTAGTAGTGGGAAGTAGCTACTGATTTCAACACCGACTCAGTCTTCTGAGTGGTTTCAGGTGTTCACGTACAAGGCTCAGGGCCTGGCTGGTTTGCTCGCTGTTGGGCTTTTTCTTGTCATTGAGATCGTTGACGTGCAGTGGACTGAACGGGCCCTCGCAGGTACAGTTGGGTGAGCTTTGATAGATGCCGAAGTCTGTGTGCCCCACACCCCGTACGCGGCACGTTTCCAACACCCCACGTAAGCTTCCAGGTTGTGTTCAAAGTCCATTTATGAAGCTGTATAAAATGCCCCCCAGGCTTCTGGTCCACACTGCACGTCTGCAGGATGACCTGAGCACGTGTGGTGTCCTCAGCGAGTGTGTCTCCACAGCTCAGGCCTTCCCCAGGTTTGTGCCTGGCGTCCTTTATTGCTCCCGTGTAGCTTTTATGATTAAGCGTGTGTCTCGCTTCCCTCGCTAACTTCCTGCCCATCCACTTAGAGCTTCCTGCTGCTGCTCTAACGGGGTCATTTTCATTGAGCTTGTTGGTGGTTTTCTGTGTGTGCAAATGCAGTTGGTTGGTAGACGCTTCTCTTGTATTTTCCGGTATCTGTCACGTGAACTCTGATTTCCTTGGATTTTCTGTTGGTTTTTCCCCCCATTTTTGAGGCATAACTGACACACATGTGACTTTTTAAAAAGCATTTTCTTTCTTCGTTTTCAGTGTTTGTTACATACCTCGTGACCTCGAATTTCTCTTCTGAAGTGTCTCTTGCTGACTTTCATATTAAATAGGTCTTTGCCTGCTTTTATGTTTAAAGATGTTGTCTGTAATAGTTTTTCCATTAAGTATAATATTGGCTCTGTATTTTTCATATATTATTTTTTTAAGAAAAACTTGAGAGGATGTTGACATGACGAACAATGTGGGACATTTTGCTTGGGTTTGGGCTAGCCCCGCGTTCGAAAGTCGAGTCCCTACTTAAGGCATAATTGATCATTTTTTTAAGGTCATGGCATATGTCATTGTTTCCCATTAGAGTTTAGTATTGCTGTCCATAAATGAGAATGACTTATTTATTGTCATTTTGGGCTTCAAGATCAGATCAGTTCTGGTGTCACGGGGGGTTGGATAATTGGATAATCCTGACCCCTCTTTGATTTGGGTGTTTGCAAGGTAGGCATTGTAGGTGGTAGGGCTGAGGGCAAGTTCACAGTCAAGACGGGGGTCTGCTTCTGGCGGGACTAGCAGGCAGAGATACAAAAGCAAGGAGATGGGGGGGGACATAAATGTCAATGTCACTGTTTCCTGCCACAGCCACAGAGGTACTTCTAAAATCTGATCCTGTCGCTGTTTGACTTAAAGTCTGCCAGCAGCTACCATAAGGTGACCACCAGTCCTGTGAGCTGACCCTCCGTCCTTCCTGTCCTCAAGGTCCAGCCTCAGTCAGCCCTGACTATGACAGAGAGGACCGGGCACAGGAGGGGAGGCCCAGCACACACAGCCTTGGGGGAAGGCCGAGCAGCTGAAATGACCAGCAAGGGCCAGCCCAAGGACTTCTGAGGAGGAACATTCCAGGAAGACAGCACACCAAGCACAAGGGCCTAAGGATGTCTGAGCACAGAAAGACCAGTGCGGTGGATAAATGGGGACAGGCAGGCTGGGGGGCCAGGGCCCGGGGCATGGAAGGTGGTAGGAAGATGGTGAACGCACTGCATTTTGGAACTTAGAATGATCACTCCTGGCTTGGACTCTCTTTTCAAGAAGGCATTACTAGAAACAATCCAGACTCTGGAGTCAGCAAATAAGAATTAAAAATCCTCGTTATTATGACCCTATATAAATTGTTTAGCCTCTGTACTTTCATTTATTAATCTGTTAATCTATAAAATAATTATATTCTCTATAAAGTGTGGGTAATACTTTTCTCCCAGGGCTGGGTTGAGGATTAGATGGATAGCACGTATACAGCGGGGCAAGTAGGGAATACACAGTAATTTCTCCAAGGGCTTTTCTTTCTCACTCTGCTTGTTCTCCATAGCACCTGTGAGAGCTGCCTTGCTGAGACTCTAAAGTCCAGATCATATCCTGCATACTACCCAGGGTTTCCAGAGGCCGTCCCGGAGTACCTTCTGTGTGCTCCTGACCAGAAACTAACATCATAGATTGAGGGAGAGATTTAGCCACTTGCGGGGATTCTGCAAAGGAGCATTGGTTTTATGAGATTTGCTTGTTATAAATAGTCCCTAATTCCTTTTTGCTATTGGTGGAGCTCCCATTAGTGAGTTATTTTTAGCAGCTAGCTAACAAGGCCCCTGCTTTGACTAGACCCACGTGTTCTCACAGGATGTGGAGTCTGGGGGCAGGAGGCAGCATTTTAGTCCAGGGCTCTCCACTGCAGGCTTCTCAAGCTGTCAGTGAGGAAGGGTCAGTTTCTGGTTTTTTCCTAAACCATTGTAGACCTGATATCCTTGTGAAATAAAATAAAAAGCAATTACTAGGAAAAAGAAATTTAAAAAAATATATATGCAAAATAGGAGCCACACTTGTTTACATGAATTCCAACAAGCCTAAAAATTACTATTTCAGATTGCTCTAGAACTTTCTAAAGGTGCTTGCCTTCTGTTTCTGTCTCATCATGACCTGGTGACACACCGTCCCCAACCCTCGGTGGTCCTTGGACCGCGCTGGGCACAGCGCTGCTGCCCCCTTCCACAGGGTAAGCTTGTGCACCCCGACAGAGGAGCTGTGCTCTTGTTTGGAGAATTAACTTCGAGGTCGCTTTGTCAGGAATGTTGGCCAAATTTTTTTTAATAGACGAGAATCAGCAGCTGTCGATGGTGCTCTTCTGTCATTAGGACTCACACCGCTGAGTGTGGTGACTGTTGTTGGTTAGAGCTGCTACCTTTCCTTGAGTACTTTGGGGAGTCAGGACTCTGTCACATTGTCCCCACGCTGGCACTTGCCCAAGGCCACCCGTCCCTCACCTGTGGCACTTGCTCCTTGCGGTGGACCCGCTCCCAGTCCTGCTAGTGAGCTCTCTGAGCCTGCCATGTGCCGGCGAACCCCCTGCCTCTCCCACACCAACGGGAGAGAGCCAGCAGCCTCGTCTGGACCGTCAGTCTGCTCAGAGCACTTTCCTTCTCACTGGGCACTGCTCACAGACAGACTGACTTTGGAACTCATTTGTTTTCCTTACAGCATGCAGTAGTCTTCTAACATGGCACTGTGCCAAAGACAGGATTTTAATTTTAAAATGAGAAAGTCCTGGGGCTCCTGGGTGGCTCTGTTGGTTAAGTGTGTCTGCCTTCGGCTCAGGTAGTGGGCTAGAGCCTTGCTCAGCAGGGAGCCTGCTTCTCCCTCTCCCCACTCATGCTGTCTCTCTCTTTCTCTCTCTCTCACTCTCTCTCTCTCAAATAAAATAAAAAAAAGAAAAGAAAAGAAAAAGTCCTGTCTATATAAAGCCTACTTTGTGTTCTAAAAAAGGAAATGAATGTTTGAGCTGTTTCTCCTCTCACACAGACCCAGTCAGTCTGAATGAATGATGAGTACCAGGCCAGGGGGCCGGGGGGCCAGGGGTTGGGATTTGGGGGCAGGGAGTAAGGACAGGGTCACAAGACTACCTCTGGCCCTTTTCTGCTGAGTCAGGCCATGTCCCACCTATGTTCCTTGCATCTGCCATATTCTGGGTTTGAAGGCAGTGTGGCCTACTTCAAGGAGAAGGGATTTTGAGTGGAAAGCCTTGCATTTGAAGTTTTCTAGAGTGATGGCATACGAGCATAGAGACCAAACTGTGGCTGTTGGTTCCTGTGTCCCCAGAACCTGAAACAGCACCTTCAGCCCTTAACCTGCTGCCCATGAGGTCGTGGGGCGCATGCCCACACGTAACACAGTGCTCACAGAAGTGTTTCTTTCTGCTATCAGGAACTGGAAATAACCCACTTGCCCGTTCCTGGAGAACAGATCAATTCATGCAGTGGCCTACTGCGTGACAATAAAAATGGGCAAACCGCTCCCCACATGCACAGGGACAGGGCTTACAGAGATAATGTCCACCAAAGACGCCAGACACAGGGCCGTGCACATTATGCAGTCCACTTGTGTGAGCTCTCGGGTTGGGGTTCAGAAGATCGGTCCCCTCAGTTAGGCAGGGTCAGGTCTCAACTGGGGCCCGCTGGGTGGGCTGCCGTGTTAGGTGGGTGCACACATATATAAAAATGCGCTGAGCTCGTACACTTAAGATCGGTGCACTTTGTTGTATGTGTTATACCTGAATTAAGAACGAAAGAAAAGGAGGGAGGGAGAAGGCATACCTGATGGGGGAACTAATCAAATAGCCCCAAACATTCTTTGTTTGTGATCTGTGTGTGTGTAAGATTTCAAATATAAGTCTCCTCTTTTCATATTACTGTCTTCAAATCTAGAATATTCTGTAAGAGGGAAGTGGGAGAATTTAGCTTCACCCAGGAGCAGAACCAATAACAGAACTCCTCTCTGACGGGCTGGTCTGGCTCTCTTGAGTTCCCAAGCTGGCACTCATCTCTCACTCAGACAGGCTGTGTCGGCCATGTGAGGAGAAACCTAAAATAATCCCATTCATAGAACACAAGAGGACTTTATATAGACAGGCTTTCTCATTTTAAAATTGAAATCCTGTCCTGGGGAAAGTTTTGACATGAGGGAATTACAGTGCATAAGGAAAAATAAGTCATTTCATATGGTTTATGTGGAAATACAAGTAGATAATTCATGTACATACATGAAACACAGCACCTAGTTCTGTAAGCAAACAGTAAATGTCATATGCTTTTGTTTAAGTAAAAAAGTAAAGTATTTCCTACAGGTCAGGGCTGGCTCAGTCAGAAGAGCATGCTTGATCTATGGGTGGTGGGTTCGAGCCCCACATTGGGTGTAGAGCTTCCATAGAGAAAAAAAAAGGAAGGAAAGAAAGAAAAAGAAACTTTAAAAAATATATATTTCTCACAGAAGTACTCATGCTCCAGCAGCTACAGGTGTACCTTATTTCATTGCACATCGCGGAGCTTGTGTCCTTTGCGTACTGAAGGTTTGTGGCACACCCTCCATTGAGCGAGTCTCTTGGTGCCATTTTTCCAGTAGCATTTGCTTACTTCATGTCTGTGTCATATTTTGGTAGTTCTCACAGCACTTCAAACTTGTTCATTATTATTACATTTATTGTGCTGATCAGTGATCTTTGAGGTTACAATTGTAATTATTTTGCAGTGCCATAAGCTGCTCCCGCAGAAGACGGTGAACTTAATAAACATTGTCTGTGCGCTGACCGCTCCAGCGACTGGCCATTCCCCAATCTCTGTCTCCCTCTCCCCAGGATCCCTATTCCCTGAGACACAACAATATTAAAATTAGGCCAGCTAATAACCCTACAATGACCCCTCGGGGCTCAGGTAAAAGGAAAAGTCATGCATCTCACTTTATATTGAAAGCTAGAAACGATCAAGCATAGTGGGAAGGCATATCGAAAGCCCAGACAGGCGGAAAGCCAGCCCATTTGCACCCCACAGCCACATCATGAGCACAAAGGAGAAGTTCTGGAAGGAAATCACACGTGCTTCTCCAGGGAACACGTGAATGGTAAAAATGAAACAGCCTTATTGCTGACATGGAGAACGTTGCACTGGTCTGGATGGAAGGATCCCACCAGCCACAGCATTCTCTTAGACCAAAGCCTCACCCAGAGCAAGGCCCTCGCTGTCTTCAATTCCGTGAAGGCCGGGAAAGGTGGGGAAGCTGCAGGAAAACAGCTGTCGGCCAGCACAGGTTCGTGTCGTTGGAGCAAAGACGTTGTCTCCATACCGTACAAGTACCGCATAGTACTTATACCGCAAGTACAAGACGAAACAGCAGTGCTGACGTAGGAGCGTCCCCAAGTTCTCCAGAAGATTGCACTCAGATCATTCACGAGGGTGGCTGCACTAACCAGCAGACTTCCGGTGTAGACGAAACAGCCGTCTACTGGAAGGAGATGCCATCTAGGACTCTGGTAGCTGGAGAGAAGTCAGTCCCTGGCTTTAAAGCTGCAAAGGACAGGCTGACTCCCGTGTTAGGGGCTCATGCAGCTGGTGCCTGTCAGATGAAGCCAGTGCTCACTGGCCAAATATTCTGGAAGTCCTAGGGCCCTTAGGAATCATGCTAAATCCACTCTCCCTGAGCTGCATCAACGGACCAAGAAAGCCTGGGCAACTGTCACCTGTTTACAACATGGTGTACTGAATATTTTAAGCCCACTCTTGAGACCTACTGTTCGGAAAAAAAGATTCCTTTCGAAATAGGACTGCTCACTGACAATGCACCCGGTGACCCAGGAGCTCTGATGGAGATGGACAAGGAGATTTGTGTTGTCTTCATGCCTGCTAACACAACATCTGTTCTGTACCCGGTGGATCAAGGAGTAGTTTTGACTGTCAAGTCATCTTATTTAAGAAGGCAATAGCAGCCATAGATAGGGATTCCTCTGATGGATCTGGGCAAAACCAACTGAAAACCTTCTGGAAAAGAGTCGCCATTCTAGATGCCATGAAGAACATTCCTGATTCATGGGAAGAGGTCAAAATGTCAATAGTAACAGGAGTTTGGAAGGAAGGGGCTCCAACCCTCCTGAATGACTGAGGGGCTCAGGACATCAGCGGAGGACGTCCCCGCAGATGTGGTGCCAACAGCAGGAGAACCAGAATCCCGAGTAGAGCCTGGACGCGGCCCGCACTGCCGCGATCTCGTGCTTGAACTTACGGATGATGGAAGCTGCTCCTGGTGAGGGTGCTGTGAAGACGGGAAATGACAACAGAGGATCTAGACTATTCCATGGCCCTAGTTGGTAAGGCGGCAGCAGGATTTGAGAGGATAGACGCCAGTTTTGGAGGAAGTTCTGTGCATGAAATGCCGTCAAACAGCATCACACGCTCCAGAGATACTGTTTGTGAAAGGAAGAGTCAGTCCATGTGGTTAGTATTTTTAGCAATAAAGTATCTTTTAATTCAGGTGTGTACATGTAAACATAACGCTGCTGCAGGCGTCATCAACTAGAGTGTGGTGTAAACATAACTTTGATGGCCGCTGGGAAACCAGACATTGACTTGACTCGCTTTACTGTGACACTAGCTTTCCTGCGCAGCATGGGCCAAGCCTGCGGTATCTCTGGGGTGTGCCGTTCTGCCTTCTGAGCCTGGGGTTCCTCAGCTGTGAAGCCTCTTCTCTACCTTGCATTTTTATGACCGCGTTCCTTGAGCAAGGATTTACTAAATGTCTAACAGGCACATGACTGTTCAAGCACATACTTAATCCTTATAGTTGCTGTTTAAGGCTGCCGACCTCTTTTCCAGCTGAGAGTGGGTTTGCAGAGGTTGACGGGGCAAGGCCGCTGTTCACAGACAGCCGTGCAGGCGCTTCATTCCCTCCCACCTGTGTGCCTTGTTTCTACCAAGTCATGCAGATAGTGGGAGAAGCGGGCAGCCCATGGCCTCTGTCCTCCCAGGGCCTGGCATCCCGTGAGAAGCAGCAGAAATGTTCTAACGTTTAGGAAAGGAGGGCAGATTCATACGGTGTTTTGTTTATTGAATTGGCTAAGTTTGAAGTGGCGGTGCAGTGCCGTCGGGCCGGAGAGAGCCCACTGACGGTGAATGCAGACAGCCCGGCAGTCGGGTAGCTTATACCAGGATGTTTCAAATGTTCCAGCCCTCTGACTCAGTAATTCCATCCTTAGACATCTGTCCTAGAGAAATAATCAGGGATTTAGTCAAGCATTTCTACACAAAGGTCTTCATCCACAACCTATTTATACAATTGAAATTTTGAGAATGGCCCGCCATTCAACAGACAGAACTCCTTGATGCTCTGTGGTACTAACTTAGTACTTCGCAGCATTAATTCATTTAATCCTCCCATCAAGCCCGGGCAGTGGGTACTATAACTGCCCTGAAGAAATTGAGGCCCAGGTCACACAGCTTGAAAGGGTTGGAGCCTGACCCAAACCCAGGCAACCTGATGCCAGAGCCCATTCGCCTCACTGAAGATTTCTGTTTATGGCAGCCTTCGTGCTGGGGGAGACTGTGCAGCTTTTTAACGTGGTTTTGACCAATTTCCACTATATAATGTTATATAAAGATTACATAATTATATGGCATGGTTGCATTTTTGTAAACATACATTTATAAGAAGGGAGAAACAAAGCTCACTGCTTTCTCACCACCCCCCCATCCCCTGCCACACACAAGTGCTTACGGGGTCTGTCCTCAGTGCTCAGCACCCGGCCCTTGCAGGTGTAGGTGTACAAAGACAAATCAGACATCAAGACGTTCTCTGTCAAATGAGGGAAGTAATTACTGCATGATTCTTGCCACGGAGGGGATCTCTGTAAGATACAGCAGACTGGCAAAGACCAAGAAAGGAGCAGTCCTATCTGGAGAGGCTGTGGGAAACGCACCCTGAGAAGGGGTCTGTGGCCAGAGTGCACGCCAAAGGGGAGGCAGGGGGGCAAAGGAGAGGCAGGGGTCGGCGTGGCTACTGGAGCAGGTGTCAGGCAGGTGGGAGGCCACCGCGCCTACTGGTCTTCGTGAGGAACAGACCTTCTGACATTCTGTGCACCATGATGGCACGGAACCTACGTTGCCTATTGTGGTGTTAGTGAAATTTGCATACTCGTATTTATATTAAATCCTGATTTTTCCATACGGTTTCTGTATCATGGGTGCATTGGGTGGGGAAAGGGGGTGGCGTGCAATTGGACTATTTGCTGCTTTGGTGATACCGCCAAGGACGTGAGAGCCTTATGTGCCAGGAAGCAGGAACGTGTACCTGCTCTTTTTCACCCTGAGGTGGAGTTCTCTCTGTCAAGAAGAAACTGTGCACTGCTAGGAAGAGAGGTGAATTGCAGGCTTTCCTGTGTTGGCGGGGCTGCAGGGCACTCCTGTTCGCTGTGCACGTGTGGCTTTGCTGGGGAGGCTGACCTGGGTTTGTCATCATGGGGTTTGAGAATTTTTCTGGAACTGGGGAACTTTTGATTCTTCTTATTCAGAGGATGATGGTATCATATGAGGCAGGAACTTAATACAGAATATGTCCATGATTTTCAAACCAGGAATGAAACTCTCTGGTTTTGTGTTCTTTGCTTTAGAAACCTGACGTGCGGCTCTCTCGAGGCAGTATCGACAGGGAGGACGGAGGTCTCCAGGGCCCGGTAAGCATTGCCGAGTTCTCGCCAGGATGGACGGAGGCCGTCACTTTGTGTCATAAGATACCCACGCTCACTAATCTTCGTAGCGTGGAACACAAGAATCCATCCTTTAAGTAAAGCAAACATTTGGCCAAGATCCTTAGAAGCTGCATTGCACAGCCCAGCTGTGCCTGAGATCTGGCCCCTGGAAGATGTGCTCAGTTGCCAGCACGGGAGGATCTGGCATTTCCCATCAGAATGTGCTGGTGCAGTGGGCGCGGGCTCTGGTTCACGAGCACGGAGTCACATCACCTGCCATTTAACATCTCCACACAGAGCTCCTTCCTTAGAATGCAAAGATTCACATGTGACCGGTAGTCTGTCCTAAGTTGGTAAGAATGAGCACCAGCGTGAAGGGAAACCCTATTCAAGGGACTGGCTGTTCAGAACACCTCTAACAGCAGGTTTGATTAGAAAAGGGAGATCGCTTGTATTCCAGTACGTGGCACAAAGCAAGCCCCCAAAGAGCATGTGGAGTGAGAGAATCAGGCAGTGAATTAGATGGGGAGAAAAGGGTTCTTGAGAAACCCTCTGTGGACAGGTCCTCTTGCAATCTTGTCGTCCAGGCCTAGGCGACAGTGGGAGTGCTTAGTACTGATGAGAAGGTACTTAGTGCTACAAGGTGCTATGCTGAGTGCTGTCAACTGCCACCTCCCTGAGACCCCAGCACTCCTGTCAAGTCAGGCCTGTTGCCATCTGTACTCCACAAAGGGGTAAACTGAGGCTTGTAGAAAGCTTGCTCAAGGTGACCTGTCACAGTGCCAGATGCTGCAGTAGGCTTGTGAACACGATGGCTCACTGCAGGGGATGCAGTTTGGGTTGTGGTCCCTTCCTTCTGGGAGGCCAGTAACACACTGTGACCACTCTGCTTCCCTCTTCCGTCCTTTGCTAAATTTAGGTAACAATGTGATTTGGCCCACTTCTTGAAATGCTCCAGCTTAACACTTTTGGAAAATGTGCCATGGCTTCAGGGAAAAGTTGTTCAACTGTTTGGGGCTTTGGTTTTCCAACTTGTTTGCTGAGGCTGATAACATAGCTAACACGCAGCAGACACGCAGTAGAACAGAACGCAGCCTGGTCCCACGCTCCCCCGTCAGACTTCTGAAAGCAGGGACATTTCTGTGCTTTCCTTCCCAGAGCAACCTGCGGAATGGCCTAGCATAGTACATTGTACATACCTTTGTGAATTAATCCAGGATGTTCTTAGAATAGAATTTTCTAGTTAATTGAATTTTCTTGTAACCTGGGTATCAACCAGAAAATTCTTTGTGTCTTAAGTCTTTTTACATTTGTGTATTTTGCTGCCTGGATCAGTGAACAAAGCACGGCTCACAGACTATGTCCGCTTTTAGAGTTTTGGCCGTGTTTCCTGCTGTTTTCTGCCCTCGCTCATCCTCCAGCTGTCCTGGCCGCCTGGTTTCTCCCATGCTGTTTGCCCCTCCTGGGGGATCCCCTATCTCTGGGCCACCCTTCTCCCAGATTTCTTCACAGCTTCCCCCACCCAAGTCCCCCACCCAGCATGCTCAAAGGTCACGTTCTCAGAAGGCCTGATCTTCCACTGAGACCTGCAGTGTCCTCCCCTCCCACCCCACCCCCATGGCCCTTTTCCACCAGGCTTGGCAATGTGCCGTTGTGTGCATCTGCTGTTACTGTCTCGCTGCCTGTGTTACACTGGCCACTCCACACGGTGGGGGTGGGGGGACTTGTTCTGTGCCTGGAACAAAGCAGGTGTTCAGTAACTGTCAGATACACGCTAGTTTAACTGTGAAGTGCTACAGAAAGTCAGCTGTGAAGGAGTCCTCGTTCTTCACACTGGCCAGCTCTGAGGGTTTGGGGAGGCGTCAGGATGGGCGGTGAAACAGCGTGTTGACAGTGGGTGTGTTTCCTGGAGAACAGCGGTTTTTGCTGTGTGCACACTGCACTGTCCTTGCATTTTACAGAGGTAAACCTGTTTACAGCAGAAAGCAGAGCACCTTAAAATATGTATTTCTTATCTAGTTTATTATTTTAAATTAAGCAAGGCAAGTCTCTTCAGAAGTAGAATGTAGTTCTAGAAAGACTTCTTTCCATTTAGTTACCTAGGATAGGTTGTTTGCAGCATGACTGCAGCCATGACAGCCCACGGCCGGGCTGGCCTTTAGGGGAACAGTCTTTTGTCCTCTCCCCAGGGTGGACATTCGGGGCTTGTGACTTGGCTTGTTGGCTGGGCCTGTGGCTTGGTCCCGAACGAATGGAGCGGTAGCAGCAGGTCCTGACACACACACAGGCTTCGGGTGACAGTGACAACACAGGCATACGGACTACCCCACGGCCACAGAGTCTCCTCCCATTGTCACTGTCCCCGACTGTACCCCTCCCGGTGAGGAGAACATCCAGGAGGCAGTGAGGCAGGTTCCTGAGCAAAGGACCCAGACACTGCAAAGGCCTGGATTTCACAGTCCTGGAAGGTGAACCGGAGGCATCTGTGGATGTCGTTTAATTCTCAATTGGCTGTGATGACTCCTGTCCGCGTTCCCATACCATCCCACGCTTGTCCCCGCCACAGCCCTCTTCCCACACCCTGCTGGCATTCTTGCTGTTTCTAAATCCCCCACCCCCAATTAGGCCTTGAAGGCAGCCCCCCATCATGTTGGTCTTTAAACCCAGCACTTGGCACAGATGTTCAAGGGGATGGAGGGGGAGGGGAGGGAGGGAAGGCCGTGGCCTGTGGTGTATGCTGGTGTGGTGATGGAGCTTTTCTTTTCCCACAGACTGGAAACCAACACATATATCAGCCTGTGGGGAAACCAGGTAAGTGAAGAAATGAGTTCTCTGTCAAGAAGTTTTTATAATTTAGAGGGAGCAGGTTTTAAATGTATGGAATTTCTTAGCTTTGGAATACCTCATGATTTTTTAACACATTTCCCTCTATGGACCAAAGCAAGTATGATGTTTACCAAATTCCACGATGACTAGATTATTAGAGAACAGGACTTGTTGCTGTAATGCATCGGAAAGGCCTCAGCAGGGCACCCTCTCCAGGATGAGTGTATGCTGTAGTGATGTGACCGTGCTTAGTGTTCATTGGGTGTTTCTGTTTGTATTCTTGTGCCTCACTTAACGGGACACCTCCCCTTTTACCAGATCCCGCAGCTCCGCCAAAGAAACCGCCCCGGCCTGGGGCCCCCGGTCACCTGGGCAGCCTCGCCAGCCTCAGCAGCCCTGGGGACAGTTACAACGAGGGCGTCAAGGTGGGCATCTTGAGCTCTGCTCAAGGCTCTGTGGAGCGTCTCGCTCCAGGAGTGGTGATCTGGAACATGGAGTGGAGTCAGTGCTGAGGACGGAATGAGCAGAGTGGCTGCCGTGGGCTCCAGGGGTCTGTTTGGTCGGGCTCTGCACCCCCTGAGAGTCAGGAACAAGCTTGACAGGAGCCTGTCTGGTCCTGGTTTTCTCTCACATGATAGTCTCGGGCCTCAGTCAGAGCCCAACTTCCTAGATAGGTTTCCTCTTATCAGGCAGAATGTTTCTTGGGAATAAAGTGCCAGGATGGCTTCTGGTTTTAAACATTAATTAAACCAGGACACCTGGGGAAAGGGAGCCCTTCTGCGGGCTCACTGTCTCTTAAGTGTGTTGGTGTGGCTTAGTGGAAAACTGCCACTATTTTCCACCTGGGGCAAGGACCGTATTTGTAGTGAAGTGACGTGGGCTGCGTGGAACCAGCCCTCGGAGGAGGGGAGCGTCCGGTGAGGTGCTCATGGCCTCGGCTTCTCGGCTCAGGAGCGCTGCACGCGAGGCCGCCCCTCCTGCGTGTGAGCCAGCCGTTGGGGCTCCTGACCGCCCCCCGGCCCCGGCCTCCACCAGGCCCTGCTGCGTTGGCCTCTAGGTCCCTTGGAAGCAGCTCTCCTCTCCATGAGAAGCAAAGGCAAGGGTTCTCCTTCTCTCTCATGCCCACTTAATGAGAGGATCTCTCTACTTTCCATGAGAGATCAGTCACCTTTCAAAATAGGTCTTGTTTCTTAATTCTGATATACCTTTTTTGTACATTTTAATATCTCTAAAATCAGAGTGATGTGTTGGTTTAATTGGCAGCTTTTTTTTTTTTTTTTTCCTTAGAGGAACATGAAAAAGGTGCCTCCTGCAGTGGGTGGGGTCTTAGACTCTGGTAACTATGTTACCAGTTAAGAGAAACTTTGCTTCACTAATAACCACCCTTGTGAAGTGCCCTCCCTGGACTGCGTGCTGTCACAGAGCCTGTCCTCACATTAGCCTCACAGGATTGGTGGTAGTATTGTTTCCACTTTTCACGTAAGATGGCAAGGCTCACAGGTTGAAGGGCATATTCAAGGTTACAGGCTCCCCAGCTGAGCCAGTATTTAGCCAGCAGGCGGGGCTGACTCAGAGAAGAGAGGTAGCCCTCGGCAGAGAAAATGCCATCTCCGGCCTGGAGGGGTCGTGAGCAGGGAGTGAACGGGCTGGCCCTGGCTGGACCTGCCTGCCCCCTGAGGGACGCAGCCCAGGCATCACTGGGCCAGAGGCACCCCTGCTCTGAGGGCTAGTGCTCAGCCCCCAGAAACCAGAGCGCTGGTCCTGGAGCCTTGCCCGGGGCTTGGCGTCCGGCGGCCCCCCCAGCTCAGGGGGCATCGCAAGGGGTATTCTCTGAGGAGGAGTGTAGGGGGACACGGCCCTTGCTAATGTGGTTTCTTGTCATAAACTTAGAAAGGGGAGAGGGAGAAATTGCGTTAATGAAGTTTGTCATTTACATGAGCCACAAGAGCAAACTTTCAAAACGGCTTGTATTACAAGGAAAAACCAACTTGGGAAGCAGCTCAGATACCAGCTTAGAATTCTGACATATTTGCCTTTGCATTTGTAATAACGTAAATGAATATAATTGGAAAATACCCTTAGAGAAGGTGTTAAGCAAGTAGAAATGAGGAAATAGCATGCTTAAAATGCATTAAGTAAAGATTTCTTTAATAATAATAAGTATGAAGCAGGGTTACCTGGGTGACTCAGTGGTTAAGTGTCTGACTCTTGATCTCAGGGTCGTGAGTTCGTTGGGCTCTGCGCTGGGTGTGGAACCCACTTTAAAAAAATAACTATGAAGTCTGTGTGTCTAGTTCTTCCTTATCCGGCTGTTCAGTAGAAGTTACTGAATCCAGCCTAAAAGAACAACCCTGTTTTAATACAGAAATGCTTCTCTCTAGGTGTAGCTTATGGAATTCATCCAGAGAACATTTAATCAGAAATCCTTCTCGGTTTCTCCATGGTGGCCTTGTTTCAATTCTGGATCATTTGAGGCTTTAAGCGCTCATCTAAGCGTTGGAATTGTGTGTGTCTCTTGGGGGGTGGTGCTTTATCCCAATTGCCTGCCAAGGAACCTCCAAGTGGTCAAGCCCCAGAAAATAGGAAACCAGTAACAGATGTCTCTCCAAACTAGGCTTTTGCTTTGGGGCTATTACTGTGAATGGTGGCTGCAGGACAGTGCTTCTGTGACCCACCTTGATCAGGCGCAGGGCACATACAGAACAGAAGCTTTAACTAGGTTAACGTAGAGCCACCTTTGCCTCCTGGAGTCTAGAGTGGCGGCGCTTCTTCCTGACGGAGCCCTGCCTGCAGCACCGGCTCAGGAGCTGTATCTTTGTGTGGATCCGGTTTGAACTGGCACATCTGCCTGTTCGTCCGGGGCCGCATGTGACTCACCGTGCAGAGAGGAAGAGACAGGGATGTCCTCTCGAAGTGATGCGTTTAGGAATGATCTCACTCTTCCTAACACAGGGAGAACCCACGGTGGAAGGTTGGGCCTTGAAATTTAAGATTCTGGAGAACTCATATACCAAAGGGTACACATGTTTCAGACGTATCTGAGGAGGGGGCAAGGCAGCCACCTTTCCCCAATTGACTTGGCGTTTTGTAAGAGGATGGCCTTGTTGTAAGCTGTAGAGGAAAAAGCATTAAATAAAACCAGTAAGTTTAAAATAAAGGAGCCTGAAACATAAGACCTGACTCAAAAGCAGGGTTTGTTGTTTGTTTTTTCAGTTTGTTTTGTTTTTGTTTTTAAAATAAGCTCCTGATGTCTTTACACAGAGCCCCAAGCCAGGGATCTTGATTATGGCAGGATAGCTAAGGACGAAGCCTGTTTCCAAGGATGCCAGGGGCGGGCGTGGGGAGCGACGGTGGGACAGTCTGTCCTGGTGGCCTGGAAGTCTGACGGGCAGTTCTCAGTGATGTCAAGCACATTTGATGGCCTCTTCTTTCTGAGGACCCATAATGCTTTGCTTCTCACACGGCCTCCAGGTTGTCCCTCTCAGGCTTTGCGTGTTGCTCGCCTCATTTCCTCACTTATGAAAACAAGCACAGCACGTGGCAGGCCTCCTATTGAGTGCGCCGGCGCCCTGGACCGATAGCCCAGCAGTTGTGCCTGGAGGACCAGGGAACCGGGGGCTGGCTCCTACGCAGCCTTCAGACTCGCTCCTTTTGGTTCTGCTTATGTGTTTTGTGGGGTTTTGTCTGCTGCCTTTATTAATACTGTTTTTCTTTTTTCCCTTTCTCTGATAAATTTCTCTAACTTTTCCTCACCTCCCGTTCAACAATAGCCATGGAGGGTAAGCACATTGTGTCTGTGTGTCTGTCCCACTCCTTCACTCCTAGCACTCTGCATGTGATTCTGGAGCAATAATCAGGAAGCCTGGGGAGGGCACTTTTGCTTGGCTTATCACCAGAAACAAGGTCTTTATTTGCCAGAGAGTAAGGCATGAACATCCTTGCAGGGACTGAACTATTCCTGTGTCTGTCGTGCGCCAGACCTCAACACCGGGCTCCAGATTCCTCAGACAGAGTCAGCCCGAGGGTTCAGAATGGGCAACTAGAGGTTCGGACTGAACGCTGGCAGCAGACCCATCGGCAAACAGCTACGATATGTACCGCGCTTTAGTTTTCTTAAAATAGACACACACGGCCCTTTCTGTGCCTGGTCTTACCAATGTGAACATTCAGATGCCGTTGGATGCTTTCTGCAAGCCCTGCGCGCGCCAGCCTTCAGTGCTTGGCTCTCGCGGGTAACATTCATCAGTGTCTCTGTGCCCGGGTGGGCATGTGCCCAAGAGCTCCTTCAGGTGCCCCTCGCCACGATGGCCAGGTGAGGAGCCGAGGCCCTGCCACGGGCACGTGCACCACGGGGCTCCTGGCGCCACCACCACGGCCCTCACTTCCGCAGCACGGTGCACGCAGACGGTGTCCGCTTGTTAACAATCGTGAAGGGACACACATGTCCGTGAGGTGGTCTGCTGGCAGCCACACTGAGCCATACGGTTCTGACTGCAGAAGTCAGACTAAGCAGGAATTCTTTGAGTCTTAACATAGAATGCTTGACCCCCTAGCCAGCTTCCTGTGAAATCCTCAGAGACGTAGAATACATTTATTCTTTACCTCGGTGAATGATTTGGGGGGGTGTCGAATCACTACTCTGAAAATCTGGGGCTTTTAGTGTCAAGTGTATGATTCCACTTCATTTCCTTTAACTGAGCTCAAAGTTATAAAAAATGATTGCCTCATTCACTTGTCACTTGGATGAATTACTTTACTGTCATCCTCCAACTGAGCTGTAGCCATACAGACAAGCCAATCAGTTGTGATCCGCTTTGATCTCTCTTAAAGACCCTCTCTAACCTAGCTGCGGTGCGGTGCCGCCACCGTGTGGGCACTGGGGGCATAACGGCTTCTCTGTTGCAGCTTCAGCCCCAGGAAATCAGCCCTCCGCCCACTGCCAACCTGGACCGGTCCAATGACAGAGTGTACGAGAATGTGACGGGCCTGGTAAAGGCTGTCATCGAGATGTCCAGCAAGATCCAGCCAGCCCCACCAGAGGAGTACGTCCCCATGGTGAAGGTAAAGTCCAGCCCTCCGCCGGTAGGAATGTTCTTAGAACCGTGGAGGCCGCAGTGCCCCTCAGAGTCAGACCAGATGCTTCAGAAGTGCGTGAAGGCTCCACGCAGTGACCTAGTTAAGTCAGACCGAACTGCTGTTCCCGACCCTGGCGCTAGGAGCAGCACAGGCTCTAACAATCACTGCTCACACTCATGGTCTTGGGTGAAAAAATCGAGCTGCAAAATGGCATCACACAAGCTTATGGTGTGATGCCATTTCCGTGAAGTTTGAAAGCATGCAGAGCCATGCTGTGTGTGTGCCTTTGGGACATGCGGCTCTGCTGTGGGAGCACCAGCGCACGGGGAGAGCACTTGACCTTCAGACGCTGCCCCCGGGGGAGGGGCCGTCGGGGAGAGGGAGGTTGGGATTTATCTGTGCTGTTTTCTTCCACTGAGGGGTGAATGCGGGTGCTCACAAAATCTTTTTTAATAAGAGTAAAAAGATGGAAATGAAAATATCATTCCCAAGCCTAACCTTTCCAAGCTATGTTCAGGGGCATGGTGTCCTGGAAGAGAGTACTGGAAGCTCTGTGAGAAGGGAGGCGCGGTGCCCCCTGAGCAGGCCACACGGGCGTTCGCAAGCTCAGAGGTGTTCTACGGTTCAAAGACTGCTATGAAGCTTTGTTTAGGCCTGTATTTCTGGAACGTATGCTTAATCACACTTTTTAAAAGTGTGGTAAAATACACAGAACGTAACATTTACCGTCCGTGCCACTGTTAAGCCTGTGGTGGTGTCAAGTACATTCACACTGTTAGGCAGCTTATCTCCAAAACTCTCCTCACCTTGCAAAACTAACACTCTGTCCCCATTAAACAACAGCGCCCCTCCCCCAGCCCCTGGCGCTCTAGCCACTCCCTGTCCCTGTGAACATGGGGACTCCAGGGTGCAGAGGAGAGGAGGAGTGGCGTCACGCTGTATCTGTCCTTTTGGGACAGGCTCGTCTCACTGAGGACAGTGTTCGACAGGCTTGTGTACACGGTAGCAGGTGTCAGAATGTCCTTCTTCTGGAAGGCTGACTCCTATTCCATCAGAGATCTCAGTCTTTGGAAGAAACACCTGATCACTTCAGATCAGGCTCAGTACTGAGGAAAAGAAATACAGAGATTTTCCTTGAAGTGTCGGAAAGGAAACAAGCCCTATAACTGAGAGGAGTGTCGCTGCTGGTGTGAAAGCCCTTTGTGTGTGTTCTGATCCCGGGTGTGGTCTTGTCTGCTAGGAAGTCGGCCTGGCCCTGCGGACGTTACTGGCCACTGTGGACGAGACCCTTCCTGTCCTGCCAGCCGGCACTCACCGAGAGGTAGGACACAGCACCGCCTTCCTGCACCGACGGTACAGGCGGGACACGCCCTGGGCACAGCCGGCTGTGATGATCTGGCTGCTCTGAGGTCAAGACCTTCCAGCCGGCGAGGCCCGTGGGTTGTGGCATACCTGCCAGGATGTGGCTGTTCACCTTGGAGGCCGTGTGGAGCGGCACCCACGGGGGCCGGTTATATCCCACGCCCCCCCCCACTGCCAGCTACTGAGCTGGGGGGTCTGGGCCCAAAGGACAGGTGGCTGTGGGGACAATGGGGAGCACAGGTGCAGAGCTGGGTACGGGCCATATCCTTCAGCACCAACTCAGAGGCCAAAGAGGAAATGAGCTGACAGAGGCAGCCTGCCCTCCCCTTGAATTTTTCTGAAAAAATTATAGTCTGCAAATGATGCTGGTTTTCCACATACAGCAGTGATTTTTTAAAAAATGCCTTTTAAATTAATACATGTATTTTAAATTTTTTAAGGAATCAAAGTTCACCCAAAATACTATCTCTCAACAATAATCTCATTTTTACCATTTTTGGCTATTTTGCATCACGTGTTGACTAACAGATGAGCAGACACACGTTGTTTTAATGGTGCTCCCAGCCATCCCAGTTTCCAGAGGTGCTCCCCAGCCGCCGGAGGTGCTCCCCAGCCCCCAAAGGTGCTCTCTGGCCCCCAGAGATGCTCCCCAGCCCCCGGAGATGCTCCGCAGCCCCCAGGGCTGTGTGCCCCCTGGACCACACTTGCATATGCAGCTGTGTCCCTTGGAGTCCATGACGGCCCTGGCCCTGCTCGCCCTTCTCACCCCCCTTCCGTCCTTGCTCCCACACCCACTTTCCTACTCTCTCTAGCCCTACAGCCCAGCGGGTGCTATTTTCCTGTGTTTTCTTAGTTTCTATTTGAAGTAATGTCAAACCTAAAGAAAAGTTACAAGAATAGTGCAGAGAATCCCCAAATATCCTCAACCCAGTTTCACTGCCTTTTAACATTTCCCACACTCTCCATCTCTGTCTACACCTGCAGTCTCCTTTCTCGGAACCGTTTGAGAATAGGTCGCCTGTATCATGCTTCTTACCTTCCGTGTTGCCATTTGTATCTCCAGTCAGGAGGCTGTTCTCTCACCTGGAGGGTTTGGACAGCTGGGCCGTCAGCACCCCCACGCGGTTCTCATGGGCGATCACGTCCCATAGCTTCATCCTCTAGTTCAAGGCCAGCAGGGCTGTGTGTCCTGCCCGACGCCACACGCCTGTCTGGTAGTGTGCTTCCGCCTGGAGCAGGTCCTCAGACTTCATGTTTCTGCCATCGGCATTTTGGAAGAAAATGGCCAGTTACCTTAGACAGTATTTATTCCTGAAGTGGGGTTGAGGGATGTTCTGTAACAATTACGGTTTCCTCCCAATGAGGTGGAGGCTGAGTGCTTCTCGGGACATTGCATCCGGGCTCCTCGTGTCCCGGTGATGCCTGTCGTGATGAACCTGGCACAGCTCCCATTCGTGCTTCCTTTGTAAAGGGCATCCGTTCACCTGCACGAAGCTACGAAAATCATTTTGGAAAACGCCTCACTGCTTGCACAGTGCAGTTTTAGATTTCTAGCCAGTTAGGGCATTAGCTCATTCCTCTGTTTCATTGGGACTTTAATCAGTCTTCCACAGTGAGCAAGAATTTTGCCAAAAAGTGGAAAAGTTCCATATGCCAGAGGAGAGAAAATGGTTTCCTAACAAGTAAATATTTTGGCGGGGCATTTCTAAATTACTACTTTAGCTGGTGAAGCCTGAGGTACTCTCTCCGTCCACCCTGATTCTTCTACCCGACTCACTCTCCCGTATAGATCCCTAATCATGTTTGAAAAGGAGAGGAGCTTGCTTTGATCTTGCTTCCCCCTTCCTCGGTCCCCCCTCCCCACCCCCCTGCTCCCTCAGAGAGCAGCCTGTCCTCCTCGGGCAGCTCATCCTCAGTTCTCCACTGCAGCTTCCCCGGGGACCGCCGGCAGCCGTGCTCCCCCAATCCCGGCTCCTCTTCCCTGCCGCCCCGAGCGCGGTCGTCGCCCACCCAGGTCTTACAGAACGCTGCTGCTCCTTGGCGGTTCTCCGCCGCTTCCGGAGAGCCAGTGTTTGACGCGTCCACCTCTGTGCCTTCGGCGGCACGTCTACCCGAGCTGGGGTCACCAGCTGTGTTGGATATCTGCCTTCTGCAGACGTCTTGCTGCCTCTGCTTTGCTTCCACAGTCAGTGGGACTACCAGGCGCTCGCCATGCCTGCCCCTGGGAACCCTGCTCTCCCACACACTCGTGCCAGCAGCCGCCCGGCTGTGTCATCACATCACAGACGGCCTGGCCTCTCCATCCTCACTGTCACCCTCCCCTCTTCCCTCGGTTCCTACAACAGCCTCTGAGCTGCCTTCTCTGCCTCTGGCGTTCCCGCCCCTCCATTCCACGTTCACACCCCGCCACCAGAGCCCTCTTTCTAGAATACCTCTGTGGAGGACAGTGTTCCCCTTCCTAAAAATCTCTTCGGCCTCCCCACTGGCATGTTCAGCAGGACGGAGGTCACTTGGTATGGCTCGTGAGGCCCTCCTCAGAAGAAGCCAGCCTCCTCTTACGGTCGAGGCCAATTTCAGATGACTTCTCCTCTGTGAAGTCCTCTGACCCTCTCCGAACAAATGGATTGCTATCTTTGTGTTGTAGGATTCATCCCAGTGTGCTCTAGGGAGTTGTGCGCGGGCTTCACACTAGACTGAGCGCAAGTGTGTCTGATTCAGTCTTGCGTCCACACCACCGACTAGCTCGTGTGTGAGTGCTCAGCGATCATTAAAAGATTGAGTGCAAAATCATTACTGGTTGGAGGAACAGATGAGGAAGGTCCTGAGACACCCGGGCAAAGCGCGCTGATCCTCAGGGCACCTTCTTCTGACCCCGCTGCCCTGCTCCCACCTCTCAGCAGTTTGGGGGAGTCGCCTCTTGCACAGCTGAGGCGGGGCCTGAGACACGTTTCAAGTCCAGAGCCGGGTGTGTGTGTTAACTGGAAGCCAGCCGCCTGGTCGACCTCAGCAACCGTGTCCCAGCTGCCCCTCTGACGGGAGGCCTCTGGGCTGGGCGGCCTCTGAGGTTCTGCCAGACTGTGATTCTTTTAAGAAGCAAAAGCCCTGCCAGTCACTGAGGCTGATAGTCACTGAGGGCTTTTGTGGAAGGAGCAGAACCCCGCTGGATGCGTGGAAGATTTGTCCGAGGAGAAGAAAGCGGCTTCTCCTGGAGGCATCCGAGGAACAGTTGATGGAACATGCCTCTCCTGACCTCTCTCTTGTCCTTCCAGATTGAGATGGCCCAGAAGCTGTTGAACTCCGACCTGGGTGAGCTCATCAACAAGATGAAACTGGCCCAGCAGTACGTCATGACCAGTCTCCAGCAGGAATACAAGAAGCAAATGCTGACCGCTGCTCACGCCCTGGCCGTGGATGCCAAAAACTTACTCGATGTCATTGACCAAGCGAGACTGCGGATGCTCGGAACGACAAGGCCGCACTGAGGGACCCTCTCTGAGGACGTTCTCCCGTGTTCCACCAGCAGTGAGGGGCTCCGCGGTCCCCGGCCGCCGGCACCGCGCGATCGGTTGTGACTGACAGCTGGTTGAAAATCTTTCATATAAGTTTAACCACATTTTATTTGAGTTCATTTTTTGTTTTGTTTTGTTTTAATCATGGTGTTCAGAAAAGTCCAGGATCCAAAATGTGGCATTTTTCTGAGAATGAAAATTGTTCGTGAGAAGCTTTTAAGAATCCTGAAGAACAGATCATGTTCACGTTAGGGCGTGTTTCCGTGGAAATGGCTAAGGCAGTGGCGTGCGGATCCTGACCCAGCTCGGCTGCGTGTTGGGAGACGGGGAGACGAGGCGGAGAATTCCGGGAAACCCGAGGGGCTGAGAATTCTTCGGCGTGCCGCAGAGTCATGGCCCAGACTGGAGTCTCTGTTGTGAGAACACTTTTGAGTTGCAATATGCTAACACCACTTTAAGAGAAGAATATCAGAGCTCTATCCTGAAGACTTGAGTCATTTCAGGAAAAAAACAACCCTTTTGTCTTTCCTGCCTTTTACTTTCCTGTTGGATATGTGAAGATTTGGTTGGAAGCTAGCTGTAGGACACACTAAAAACTTTGTCTTTTTTCACCAGAATAATGTGCCAGTTTTTTGTAGCAATGTTCTTTCTCTCAGAAGGAGAAATGCTTTGTACCAGAGCACCTCCAAACTGCATTGAGAAGAGGTTCTGGACCCATCCCTGTTTTCCAGTTTTATATAATTTATAAAGAAAGATTAAAGCCATGTCGACTATCTTGCAGCCACTGGAGCTAATTAACCCTTCATTGTGTCTGTCTTCCCAGGAGAGAATTAAGCAAAGCAGAGAGATTTGGTTTTCTTTTGATGTCCAGTTACACCATCCATTCTGTTAAATAATTTTGAAAAATACGCCCTCCCTTTAGTTTGTCGGGGGATATAAATTATTCTCAGGAAGAATATAATGAACTGTACAGTTACTTTGACCTATTAAAAAGGTGTTACCAGTTAAGTTCTTGGTGTAATTTCTTTTGGTTCCTTCAAACCATTAAAAATTTTTCAGATAACTTGCCAGATAACACACAAGAAAGCTCTCAGTAATTACTGGTTTCTCCTTTTTCTCTGTCTCCTGGACAAGTCAGGGATGTTACCACAGGAGGAGGGCTGGGCCAAGTTAGCCTTTTCATTCCGTCTCTGCTTACCACATGCTAAGCCATTCCCTCCACAGCCTTGGGGTTCTCGGGAGCTTTCCAGCCTCGAGGAACCGGCTCCGAGCCAGATGTCTCACTGGGGGAATTATCGGCATGCGTTCCCCCACCCCCCGCCGCAAGTCTCACCTGGAGCCCGGGAGCTGCAGCAAGCAGCACTGGGTGCGCAGACAGGGAGGAGCCAGGAGCTGAGCTGCCAGGTGGAGGGATGGAGGGGGCACGCTGCCCAGATAATACATGTGCTCGTGGATGCGAAGTCCATTCCTCCTGGGCCTGCAGGACTTTTACTTCCTCTGAGAAAAAGGCCAGCGGGTGTTACCCAGAGTTTCTCTTACTCTCCGGTGTTCTGCGGCCTCTCGAGTCCCAGTTCCTCACCTTTGCAGTGGTGACCTGTGGATGAAACAAGACAGGCCCCGGGTAAATGGTGAGGCCACCACACCCGCCACAGAGCGGCTTGCTCTCAGCCCGTCAGTGCCCCTGGGGGCAGTGGGTCCAGCTGCCACGAGTTAAGACCCGATGCCTCCGAGTGAAATCCTACTTGAAGTTGATACCCTTTGCCTCCGGATCTGGCTCTCCTCTAATACGAAGAATTGCCGATGGGTCTCGTGCATCCTCTGAGTCCAGACGTTGTGGTTGTGGGAATGGGCCGGCTCCTCGTGGACAGCGTTGCATCAGCATGTGAGGTGGGGGACAGGTGGCAACGGCCCACAGGGGGCTGGCTCAGGGGACCGAGGGGCCATCAGAAGGAGCGTGAGGTGAGGTGACTCAGCCGTGTTCTCCCGCGGGCGACAACTGTGGGCGATCGTGTGCGGCCTTTCAAAGCTGGTCTGTGTTGGGCGGGAGCAGAGCTCCAGTGCGTGTCCCCTGTACACAGCCTCACCGTCTGTTTCTCTCCAACTGCGTATTTTCTGTTTAACATTATCTGAATTAAAGAGTCCTCGAGGCGGAGCAAAGTAAGCTCCCACGCGGAGCTCACTGGGTGTTTCACAAAGAAACACACTGGTCACAGACACCCAGACAGAAACAGAATTGCGCCCGTGCCCCCAGACGGGTGGCAGGCACCGTCTTGTGTCCGCCTGCAGAGATCCAGTTCACAGACGGTAAGGACGCGGTAGGAGACAGGCACCTAAGCCAGCCTGGGACCAGCACAGAGCCAGGGACACACTGCGGTCCCTCGGCCGTGAGGCTCCGTCCTGCCTGGGCGCCGGCCTGGCCTCCAGCCCCAGACTTCAGGCCACCTCTAGGCCTGCGCCGCCCGCATTCCAAGTAACGTTTGGCAGTGTCCGTGTCACGTGTATTTCTAATAGAGTCCACGGCGTGTGGGTCACAGCCAGTTTCCTCGGGCCCCTGAGGCTGGTGACGCCTTGGGGCTGTTTTCACGTTATTGGGACTGAAGCTGCTGTGGGCCTGGGTGTGCCTCAGGGGCAAACAGCTATTAGCGGTGTTTCTGGAATTTGTGGCAAGCAGTATGTTGAACTCAACACTGCCGAGCCGGCTCAGCGCGGGCGGGTGTGCAGCCGCCTCTTCCCGTGTGGGTCTTGGTGCCTGGTGGTGTTGAGCGCCTTGCCCTGTGCTTGTGTTCCCTTCCTGATCTTTTTTGTGCAGTGTCTGCACAAGCATTTTGCTTTTTTTGAAATTGGGCAGTCTAGCATTCCATTACTGAGCAGTAGGACTTCCTTGCACGTCCTGGATACTGGTCTTTCATCAGATGCTCATCTTGCCCATGTTCTCTCCCATTCTGGAGCGTGGCTCTTTGTTTTCTTAGGTGGAACTCCCTCAGAGCCTCCAGGCACCTTCCGACACCTTGATTTCAGACTTCAGCCAGTTTGGGGTCCTTCTCTGCAGCAGCCCCAGGACACTAGTCCCACCTCCAAATGCTCCAACATGCATGTCCTGAGAGCAAGGACACGTATTTACATACACACACTATGAGCATCACACTCAGAAAATGTGATATTGTCCAACACGTGAGCCATCAGTAAAGCCCTTCATACCATATTCCCCCAAATCCAGAACCCTACCCGGAATCATGCCTTCCATTTAGTTGTCCTGTCTTTAGTGGAGATGTCCAGAAATTTTGCAAGCTCTTTGTCAAACACAGCCATTATTAGAAATTAAATTATGTACACTTACAATTAAATGATATTGAAAACAAAGATAAACACAGAAGTCAGCCCTTCCTCGTCGTCGTACTACATCTTACCACGGTGTAAGTTCGCGGGGTTGGGTGTGTCATGTCTGTCTGATGGACGCTCTGTGCGTCCCTCCCGCATCTGCGTTCGGTGACATTACAGGGGCAGCTTGAAATTGGCCAGCGGGAGAGGAGAAGTATTTCCACCCTGGGAAACGCTACAACTCATGGCCTTTCTCCCCCCGGGAACCTGTTGTTGAGCGCATGTCTGCACACCGCTGCTCCTTAATCCCCTTTGTCTTTTGGACTGTGGTTTTGAAGAATACAGGCCGGTTTTAAGCAATGGCCCTGTTTGGGTTTGCCTAGCGGCTTGTTACCAGGTTCGGGGTGGCCAGCATACTCCATCGTGGTCACGTGAGCCCATCCAGGGGCAGAGGTTCTGCTTACTCGTCCTTCTCCCAGCTCCCAGGGTGACGGGGTCAGTGGTGGCGTGGAGTGGCGCAGAGAGCTCGACTCGTGCCCCCAGCATCCCATGCGTTGGAGTGTGCGCTAGAGAAGCCGAGGGTGGCCCACTGGGCATCTAGCGGGACTGGCTGGTTTTCTGTCCCGAAGGAAGGCAGTGGCCCCCACCCACCGTCAGTACTGCAAGAACTTCATGAACGTTTCAATGGGTCAGGGACTGCTGGCTGTCAGATTTTCCCTGCTTTACATGTTTTCCCATGTGACACGGAGTGCAGGAGGGACAACCAGTTACACGTGGGCACCTGAGCAGTTCTCTCCGCGTTTCTGGAACGTGGTGTTGCCCACCCGTCCCACAGAGGGTGTGGCTTCACGGAGCACTGTGGGGCACACTCACTGTCCCCACGCAGCCTCACAGATGAGCTGTGACTTCCACGGGCACGTGGTGCACCCTCGGCAGCCTGTTGTGGGTTCCTGGGAACGAAATGCTGCAGCTCCGTTCTTGGAGACAGGCTCAAGGTCAGAGCCAAGGTGCCCAAGAAGGCCCCGTGCCTGTGGGTGCACCGGGAAGGAGTAAGCACTACGGCTCCTCCCGAGCACGGGGCCTCCTCACTGCTCTCGCTGCGGGTCTTCCGTCCCCGCACGAGATCAGCACAGAATTTAACTAACTTTCCCAGAAACGGGAGTGCGCATCGGGGTGAGGGAAAATCCTACTTTCCAGCAGAATCTGCAGGAAGCAGAGGGGCTTCGCAGCCCTCCCACGGTGAACCCCATTGTATCCAGCTCTCGGTCCCCTCCTCCGTGGCACCGCTGCCTCCGGTGTGTCCTGACAAGGCCCGCGTATTCATGCTCCCATGTGCAGTTACAGAAGCAGGCCTACAGGGCCCTGTTAGCTGAAGCTTCCGTTTTGAAGAGTAGTTCACCTTATCAAGTGCAAGGGACTTGAAACCCACTGATTTTACTGTATTAAGTTCGGTGCCTTGAGCAAATATTTATTTGCAGAGGAAGCAGGAGGAAGCATCTCCGGGATTGTGTGACAAACACACACTTTTCCTGTCTCCAAGAATTTTAATTTTTTTTTAATTTTTTATTTATTCATTTGACAGAGAGAGAGACAGCCAGTGAGAGAGGGAACACAGGCAGGGGGAGTGGGAGAGGAAGAAGCAGGCTCCCAACGGAGGAGCCTGATGTGGGGCTCGATCCCATAACACCGGGATCATGCCCTGAGCCGAAGGCAGACGCTTAATGACTGCGCTACCCAGGCACCCCAAGAATTTTAATTTCTTTACGGATTTTCACAGAAATAACTTAGTATTAACCCAAGACTCAAAGCCAATTAGGAATTTTAAAAATTATATATATATAATTATATAGTTCCCAGGGGGAGTATACAATATATGTATAATATATATATATATATCTTTTTTAACTAGGCTCCAGCATGGAGCATATGAGGCTTGAACTCACAACCCTGAGATCAAGACCTGAGTTGGATCAAGAGTCGGACACACTCAACCGACTGAGCCACCCAGCACCCCTAAAAACTATATTTTAGATTGAAAAGAAAGAATAATGCAATCACTGTTGGTATTAAACTTTGCCCAGATAAAAAAAGACATATTTTTTCCCCAAATCAATACACCTGTTATAGCATCTTTAAACATGACAAATAAGTGTGAAAAATCCTCCGGCATCCTGCCGTTTCTGTGGCGAGACGGCCTGCTGAACTGTCCCTTTTCAGAAGCATAGACACCACCCCAAATTTTCTGATAGCCTCGTTTTTACCGGTTGTGCCTTGCTGACTTTGATGCAAGTTCGATGTTGTTTCCTTCAAGAATTAACTCGTCTTTCTGGGCCTGAGATACAGAGCAAGCAACACCTGGCCTCATGAGAACCCTGAGGGTGTGTTTGTCACCCAAGAAAGTTCAGATTTCAATGAGAAAACCATCCTGGGTAACAACGTCGATGGGGTGGTGAGCATATGCGGACCTCATCGTGTAACGGAAGCCCAGCGTACCACCCTTGACCGTGTTCTGGGCACGACTACAGGCAGTGCGGACGGTAGCCAGGTCCTTTCTAGTTCCCAGCACTTGTCAGCTCGGAGCCTCTTTTTCTCTCCAAGGAGACGGAGTTCCGTGCTGATGTGATGCAGTCCCACCGCGGGGCTTGCAGGGCTTTCTGGGGCCCTTCGCAGTTACAGTGCGTCCCTTCAGAGTGACGTCGACATTTTCTGGAATGTCGACGGTCCAAATCCTGAGGCTGGTCTTTCTTCTCGCGGGAGAGGCAGCAAAGAGCAAACAGAGCATTTTAAACCCTCAGCCAGGGAAGGAAGGTGCTGTGCCGGCCTTAAAATTTACAGCCTGTCTGGAGTGCGCGAGACCCACCTACTTCTGTAAGGAGGCTCGTTGCCGCGGTTCGACTGTGCACGCCTGATGACGCCAGGAGGCTTAGACATTCCCTGCAGGTGATAATAACCCACCTCTCCGAAGACGAAGTGCAGGAGTTAGGACGGGTCATTTACCTGTTTTCTGTTACTTTTTCATTTGTATTAGATTCTTGGAGGAAAGTAAATTCAGAACAGTAGGTTGGCGGTGCGTTTTCGCACTGATAAAAGAAAACATATAGCGGACTGTTATTTTTATTTTTTGAGAGAGAGTGTGCACATGCTGTAAGGGGGGGAGGGACAGGAGGGGAGAGAATCTCCAGCAGATTCCCCACTGAGTGCAGAGCCTGGTGTCCAGGCTCTGTCTCATGGCTCTGAGATCATGACCCCAGCGGAAACCAAGAGTCGGACCTTTAACCGACTGAGCCACCCAGGAGCCCCACTCCCGGGTGTCTCCACACCACCAAGTAAGCCTCACTGGGAACACTGTCCGTTTGCATAGCACTGCATGTCTGTTGGCAAGGGTTACATGTTTCATATTTTCACAAATGCTGCTATAAGGGAAATCTGTTAGGTTAGGGGCAGATTGACAACAGCTTCCTTCCTACCTGTGGCCAGGGATTATGCGCTCCCAGGACTATGCACTGCAGCTCACTGCACTCCCAGGATTATCCGCTACAGTTGACCGTGCACGGGGATTATTACACACTCCAGCTGACTATGCACAGGGATTATTGTACACTCCAGCTGACTATGCACGGGGATTATTGTACACTCCAGCTGACTATGCACAGGGATTATTGTACTCTCCAGCTGACTGTGCGTGAGGATTATTACACACTCCAGCTGACTATGCACAGGGATTATTGTACACTCCAGCTGACTATGCACAGGGATTATTGTACACTCCAGCTGACTGTGCATGGGAATTATTACACACTATAGCCAACCATGCGCAGGGATAATTATACCCTACAGTCAACCGTGCTGTACACTATATACACTACAGCTGACCATGCATGGGGATTTTTACACACTACAGCCGATTGTGTACAGGGATTATTATACCCTACAGCTGACTGTGCACAGGGATTATATACTACAGCTGACCATGCACGGGGATTATTACACACTCCAGCCGACTGTGCACAGGGATTATTATACACTCCAGCCGACTGTGCATGGGGATTATTACACACTACAGCTGACTGTGCATAGAGATTATTGTACACTACAGCCGACCGTGCACTGGGATTATTATACACTCCAGCTGACTGCACAGGGATTATTACACACTATAGCCAACTGTGCACAGGGATAATTATACCCTACAGCCGACCGTTCACAGGGATCATACACTCCTGCCGACTGTGTGTGGGGATTATTATACGCTACAGCCGACCGTGCGTGGGGATTATTATACACTACAGCCGAGCATGCATGGGGATTATTACACACTATAGCTGACTGTGCACAGGGATTATACACTACAGATGACTGTGCATGGGGATTATATACTACAGCTGATTGTGCACGGGAATTATGCACTACAGCTAACCATGACCGGGGGTTGTATACTGCAGTTGACCATGACCATTATACACTACAGCTGACTACATGCCAGGGACCCAGTAGTACAGATTATACACTGGGAATTCAATAATACAGTAAATGATGTGCCATTAGATAGGAATGTGGGGGGCCAACTAGGTGAGGTCCTGGGAAAGGAAGGGATCACCAAGAAGACCCAGGGAAGCCCACAAGAGGGGAGTCAGAGGATGGAGAGACATGCTAGCCTGTTATGGGGACTATGGGATAGAGGTCGAAGTCCCAGGAGCTGAAATGGGATGCAGCAGGAAGGATGCTGTAGGGCTGGCAGTGGGTGATGGGAGGTGAGCTGTGTGACGGTGGCAGTCTGGTACTCGATGATTTACAGCATGCTACAGCGAACAGAGCCCTCACAGTGCCAGCGCTGCCTTTAGCTCACGGCCCCCCAAGAAGAACGATTCTCATCCCCTTTTACAGGTGAAGAAACTGAGTCACAGAGTTGTGCCCCAAGATCAGTTATAAGACAAGGATGCCAAATTTACCACTTCTCTTCGATCTAGTGCTGGAATTCTAGCCAGAGCAATTAGGCAAGAAAATAAACAAAAGGCACCCCCGTTGGAAAGAGAGAAGTCAAGCCTATTTTAAAGGATCCTATTTTTCCTTTGAAATACACATACACACAAACACACAATGTTAAAGGTGATAAACGGGCACCTGGCTGGCTCAGTCAGCAGAACATGCAACTGCTGATCCCGGGGTTGCAAATTCAAGTCCCACGTTGGGTGGAGACATTACTTAAACTCTTTTTTTCTTTTTTAAAGGTAATAAATTCATCAAGTAGATAAAGAAAATATGGTTTATCCAAACAGTGGACTATTAGTAGTAAAAATAAGTGAAGTTCGCCACACCACAACCCGGACGACCCATGGAAACACTATGTTGTGGAAGAAACCAGACACGACAGGCCACTTAATACACAATTCCATGATGCTGTTGTTTCTTATTTTTTTTAATTTTTTGATGTAAAGTTCGATGCTTCATTAGTTGCGTATAACACCCAGTGCACCATGCAATACGTGCCCTCCTTACTACCCATCACCAGTCTATCCCATTCCCACACCCCCCCCCGAAGCCCTCAGTTTGTTTTTCAGAGTCCATAGTCTCTCATGTTTCATTCCTCCTTCTGATTACCCCCCCTTTCTTTATCCCTTTCTTCCCCTACTGATTCCTAGTTCTTATGTTCCATAGATGACAGAAATCATATGATAATTGTCTTTCTCTGCTTGACTTATTTCACTCTGTGGTTTCTAGTAACTAATACCTATCCGGTCTTCCTTCCATTCCTAAAACAGAGCTCTTAAAACCCTTGGGATTTCCTAGGTTCAAAGAGAGACAAAGGTGTCTTTTGTTATCTTTTCAGCCACACCTGACTTTATGCTAATGAGGTGACTTTTGGAAAGCCCCTAAGAAGGGGGGAGCTGGTTGCCAGGGGGACCAGCAACTTGATTAGTGGGTTGGGACTGTCATTGATCATGTCTACAGGATGGTGTCTCCATAAAACTCCAGACGGAAGGGGACAGAGAGCTTCTGGGTTGGAGGTGCTGGGGGTGTGGCGGGTGGGGGAGGGCAGGCAGGCTCTGTGCCCCTTCCCACATGCCCTGCCCTGGGCCGTCTCCCCTGGGCCGTCTCTTCCTTCCTGATGATCCTGAGTAATGTCCTTTATAATAAACTGTTTTCCTGAGTCCTGCCGGCTGACCAGCAGGCGAATAGAAGGCGAGGAGGGCGTGAAGTACAACAGAGGGTCGAGAGCATAGGCGACTGCTTGACTGGCATCTGGGGGGCGTCCTGGACACTGAGCCCTTGACCTGTGCCATCTGATGCCGTCTGCAGGTAGATGGTGTCAGAACCGTGTTGACTTGCGGGACACCTAGTTGGTGTCACAGTTGCCTGGCTGGCGGGGGGAATCCCCATACGGTTGGTGGCCAGAAGTGTCAGAGTGAAATATTCTGAGTTGAGTATTGTAAACAGTGCAAAGGAAAACAAAATCTACATCCTTTACATTCCATTTATAGGAAGGGTTTGGAATAAGCAAATCCACAGAGCTAGCAGATCAGAGGTCGCCAGGGCTGGGGAGGGGGATGGGGTGACTTCTTGATGGGTACGGGGCTTCCACTCGGGGGATGAAGATGTTCTGGGGCTAGGTAATGATGATGGCTGTATGACACCGTAAATGTACTGAATGCCACTGAACTGGACACTTTAAAATGGTTAAAATGGTAAATTTTGTGGTATGTGTATTTCACGATAAAAAACATAGTAACATTTTTTAATTTGAAAACATTACTTTTCCAGTTCCTTAGAAACCTCTTTCTGGGCATATGTACATTTTTTTTTAACCCAAATCCTGCAGTGTGCCCCACATACTGTTTGGTGGCCTCCTCTCAGGCAGTGACCTCTGACTTTGCACCCTGCAGATTTCCATCTCTCTGGGCACAAATCCACACTCCGTTTTCTCCAGTCCACCGCAGAGAATGTTCTTCTCCATCAGTTACAAATCAGGATCCTGTCGGAGGCACGCGTCCCGTCTGCGTCTGTGAGTCTGGGCGCGTTGGCTGTCCCAGCGCCAGGCCCAGGGCTGCACGAGTTCCAGCTTCTGACTTTGGTATTTCCTGCTTCTAGGGAGTGACATGTAAAAGCTGGAGTGGTCGGGGGGTGGGGGTTGAGTGGCAAGGTTTTTGTCTAGAACCCGTGTCCCATGCGGTGCATGTCTGGCAGGTGACATAAGATGACACAAATCTGGTGGCCCACCCCGGGAGTGCTGCTCCTGACCCTGGACACGGGGTTATGTGGGATCCCGCCATTGCTCGGTTGTGTTTGCCATTTTGACTAGCAAGTGATCTGTGGGCGTCACGCTGATGTTGGAGAGGTTCCCCTCTCAGCACCACCAAATACCTGGGACATAGTGGCTCACTGTCCCCGGTCACTGAGCACAGTGCAGAAATGGCAAATCGCAAACCAGGGCCCACGGGCCATCCTAACTCGAGAAAATCAGGTGGTACTAGTTGTGGGCTAGAAACTGCTAGACGTGATCCTGCAGGATGAGTCGAGAGGACACAAGGCCAAGCAGATGAGGCCCGCCGTCTGTGGCAACGACGCACACCGAGCTTCCCCTTTCCCTGAGCACGTGTCCGGGAGCACGGGTGACACCACCAAGGCATCCTGGGTGTGACCTCAGAGAGGCGTTCGGGTTACGTTTCAGCTGAGATTTCTGTGCTCCAAGAGGCACAGGGGGTCCGAGGGCTGCCGTTGGGCAGGGAAGCATGGTCCTGGCAGGTGACCCTGGAGGAGGGCTTAACCTGTGGCTTCGGGAGTCTCCTGGGACAAACAGCTGTCCGTGGTGTCCTCATGGAACCAAGCGCACGTGTACATGGGAGCCAGGTCACTGCAGGTCCCAGCTGCCCTGCACGGCCATGGCTTTGGCCTCCCTGGCCTCTCCCCTCCTTCTAGACCCAGTCATAAAATTGCCCCCACTTCCAGGCAGCACCTCGCTTCTCAACCACCCCCACCCCCAGTCATTCTCTCAACCAAGAAACATCATTGTCTCCAGGGACACACAGAGGTCAGCGAACTTTCTTGTTGAAAAGCCACATAGTAACGATTTCAAGAATTACAGGCTGAGTATGGTCTCTGCATATGCTGTTTTTTTTTTTTTAATGAATTTTTAAGAACGTAACAACCATTCTTAGCTCTCTGGCCAATAGAGTGTTGATCTTTTAAAATTATAATCAGACCATGTGATGTCCTTGCTCATAACCTCTCAAGGCTTCCCAGCACACTTAGAATAAAACATTAAAATCCACACTCCTTCCCAGGGCCCAGCACAGCCTGGGACCTGCCACCTGCCTACCACATCTCTCTGTCACCCTCGACCTTGGCCACATGGGCCCGGAACATTCCAGCTCCTCTGGACCTGCCAGCCTTTGCTCTCGTGGCCAGCTTGGCACGCTCTCAGGAGGAGGTGTTTGCAGAGCCATCACCACGATCGATTCTAGAACACCACATTGCTTCCCAGAGCAACCCCGTACCATGAACCTTCACCCGCCAGCAACTAGCCCCTGGCAATCACGAATCTACTTTCTGCTTGTGGATTTGCCTCTTCTGGAGCTTTCGTGTAAGGGGAATCATACAACATGTGGTCCTTTGTGTCTGGTTACTCACTTACCATCATGTTTTTCGAAGTCCGTCCACATTGTAACCCACACCAGTACTCCTTTCCTTTTTTTTTTTTTTTTAAAGATTTTATTTATTTATTTGACAGAGATAGAGACAGCCAGCGAGAGAGGGAACACAAGCAGGGGGAGTGGGAGAGGAAGAAGCAGGCTCATAGCAGAGGAGCCTGATGTGGGGCTCGATCCCACAATGCCGGGATCACGCCCTGAGCAGAAGGCAGACGCTTAACCGCTGTGCCACCCAGGCGCCCCAGTACTCCTTTCCTTTTTATCACCGAATAATAGTCCATCACATGGAGAGACCCCATCTCATCAGTTGGTGGGCATCTGAGTTGTTTCTACTTGTTTGGTTGTTATGTATGAATCACGCTGCTGTGGACATTTACATATGAGTTTTTGTGTGGACTTGCATTTTTATTTCTCCTGGACATCTACCAGCAATGGAATTTCTAGGTCGTAGGATAATTCTATATTGGACCATTCGAGTATGTGCTGGACTGTTTTCTAACGTGGCTGCCCCATCTTACACCCCCCCGAGCCAAGTGTGAGAGCCCCAATTCCCTCCGCAGCCTTGTCCACGCTGCTGAGTCTCCTTGTTTTCCTCACGACCATGTGAGTGGTTGCTCCGTGCTGTTTCCTTGTGGTTTTTATTTGTATTTCTCTGATGCCTAACGACGTTGAGCATCCTTCCACGTGCCGACTGGCCGTTCGTGGGTCTTCTTTGGAGAAACGTCTGCCCAGGTCCTTTCTCAGTGAGGTCTTAGGCTCACATGTCCCCTCCCCAAAAAGACCTTCCAGCTCACACCTGACTTTCAGCCACACCTGACTTTATGCTAATGAGGTGACTTTTGGAAAGCCCCCTCCCCCACTGCTCTCTGGCGGGCCGCACCTGCCGCTGCGCTGATAGATAGTGGCCCCTATTTCCTTGTTGAGTGTCTGACATTTCCACCAGATTCTGGAGCAGGAACTTACTCTTTTTTTTTTTTAAGACAAGATTCTTTTTTTTTTTTTTAAAGATTTATTTATTTATTTATTAGACAGAGAGAGACGGCCAGCGAGAGAGGGAACACAAGCAGGGGGAGTGGGAGAGGAAGAAGCAGGCCCATAGTGGAGGAGCCTGATGTGGGGCTCGATCCCATAACGCCAGGATCACGCCCTGAGCTGAAGGCAGACGCTTAACCGCTGTGCCACCCAGGCACTCCAGGAACTTATTCTTAAATAAGAGAATAAATGAATTCATTTTGGTAATTGCTTAAATTAGGATGTTTAACTTCAAACGTGAGTCTCTTATGAGTCTGGCTGGATGATTGGATGCTTAACTTTTTATCCCTAAAGAGAAGAAGACCGCACACTTCCAGCCAATTTATTAAATGAGCTGGATTCCATAGCATAGAAGCAAAAACCAACTTTAATTTTTCTTCAACTGTCCCTCCAAACGCACTCTCTGATCAGATTCATTGTCCACCATGGATAAAACCCTGCTCTCTGTGTGCGATTTACTCTGCGTGTGTCCACTAAACGGGGACCATGTGCCAAGCATTTTTCTAAGCCCTGGGGGTCTTAGAGAGGAGGGAAGTAAGTAATCAGTCAGTGGCCCCTCTGTTTTGACATTGAAAAGTCCAGTAGGGGGGCGCCTGGGTAGCGCAGTCATTAAGCGTCTGCCTTCGGCTCAGGGCGTGATCCCAGCGTTCTGGGATCGAGTCCCACATCGGGCTCCTCCGCTGGGAGCCTGCTTCTTCCTCTCCCACTCCCCTGCTGTGTTCCCTCTCTCACGGGCTGTCTCTCTGTCACATGAATAAATAAAATCTTTCAAAAAAAAAAAAAAGTCCAGTAGGGACTGAGAATGGCTTGACTCCAATTCATTCCAGCTATGAATCAAAATCCAAACTCTTAACTGATTTGAAATATTTCTCTTCCCCTGGTCAGGCTGGACACAGAAGCGGGGGTGGGAGCTGGCCAGACGTTTGGAAGCTGAGTAATACCCCAAAAGCAATGGAAAAATAAATAAACAGAAAAATCAATGTTTTTTGACTTTAAAGGACCAAAAAAAAAAAAAAAGGATTTGGGACTTGGAGTTACAGTAAAATGTTCCTCAGGGAAAAACTCAAAAGAAACACAATATGACAAACCAAACATGGCACCGCTTGGATACAAACAGCGCTGGCACGTGCGCACTGCCGGGGGGTTTCCAGTAAGTGGGGAGGGGGGGCTACAGGAATGCCCCTGGTTTCTATGATTCATTCAGCAGCAGCAGCTTTGCAGTGAGTTCCGTTAAACGTTCATGAGCAGGTTTCTCTGGATTAATTCACTCCCCACCATGAGCTGCAAACTAGCGAGTATCTTCCAGAAAAGCCAGGAGGCGGGGGGGGTCCTTCTTAGGGGCTGTACCCCGTGAAGAGGCTGGGGGTCAGCAGAGGCCCTGACTGGGGAGCAGCCGTCTGCCCCAGCACGCGCCCCCAGCCCACAGGGGTGCCCTTGGCCTCCCTGGGCCGGAGGGCCAGAGAGCTGGAGTCCTGGGCGTGTGATGGCAGAGGGGCCCTGGGGTGCTGGGACCAACCGTAGCCCCGTCACCGTAGAAACCCAGAGACCAAGCACAGGCCTGGGATGACAGGTGCTTCAGCATGTACGGGACCAAAAAGACGCTAAGCACGAGGAGCAGACGCAGAAGCCACATGCCTGTGACCCCATGTAGGAAACGTCCCAGCAGGCAAATCCATGGGGACGGACAGACAGCAGAGTGGCGCTTATTGGGGCTGGGGGAGGGGGATTGGGGGGCCAACTGCGAATGGGCATGGGGTTCCGTGGGGGGTGATGGAAAAAGTCGGACTAGACAGAGGCAACTGATACCGTCGGATGTACTTCCAGCCACTGAGCTGTAGGCTTTAGAACGGTGACTTTTATGTCACGTGTATTAGTGCATGCACTGTGTGTGATGTGTGTTGCTATGTGTGTATTTTATCCCAATAAAAAAAGGAGACAAGGTCGGGATCAATGCTAATTATTCTCGGAGCCCGTTAGTTGTTCGTTAGGGAACTGGTTGAAGTAAGTAGCCCAGACCATCCCCAGTGTCCGTCGCCAGACCACGGGGGAGCCTCGTGGCCGAGCCACCCCCTCTTGTCCTCTGAGTGAGCTGTAGGCAGGAACTTACCGGTTAGACCGGCAGAGACGGCCCGTCGCTTTCACACCCAGGGAATTATTGATCAGGCACAAGTGGCCTCTTTATATCTTATTTGAAAGACATCAGTCATGTTCCCTTTCAGCAGTGACACAAAAACAGATTGAAAGCCTGCCTCTGTCACATGTGGCTCCTGTGTTTCCTGCCACCGTCTCAGGGTCACCAGCCCACGTCACAGAGCCGTGGAGAGCAGTGGTCTCTGAGCTGGAAAGGCACCCCCGGGTCCCCCCACTCACCAGGCAGCTTGGAGGGCTCTGAACGGCCAGGTTCCAGGGGCTCCATTTCTGTAGAAGCTGCTTTCTGTGAGGAACCAAGGCCCCCTCACTGGTCCCACGTCCACGCGGGCACCTGGGCCTGAGCTCAGGAGAATGACCACAGCAAGGCCGGGCCCACAAGCCCTCTGGGGTCCAGACTCGGTGTTGGCTCTTAGGACCCTCTGAATTCAGGGATGTCTGACCTGGATCGTGCCCCTTGTGTCCCCAACATGCGCCAAAGAACAGAGTGGCCTGAATGGAGAAGCTCATGAGAGCAAAGCAAAGACATTGGTAAGAAAGAGTAAATGCCCACGTACCTTTTCAAATCGATACACGCGATTCTCTTCTGCTGCTGGTCTCAGGACTCACCCTGGTCGGCACGTCATCAGGTGAGAAGAGAAGGCCCCTTTAAACTGCTGAACACGGACATGAACGCTGCTGATTCTGTGTGATCCGAGGGCACTGTCTTCTGGGACTATCGCTTTTCTCAAGACACAGTGGAAAAGTGGATGGGCATTGATCGATGCGGTGGCTGAAGCCCACTTTATTAAATCCTCTCAAGAAATGCTCTCATTTGGGTCAATCAAGCCTCATCTTATTTCATCTTATCAAATGTTCAGTATTTGGGCCCCAGTAGCAAAAGGTAAATACAGTAGGTGAGCTGCTGGGGTGATGGGTGTTTTTTTTTGTTTTTGTTTTTGTTTTTTGTTTGTTTATTTATTTATTTGACAGAGAGAGACAGCCAGCGAGAGAGGGAACACAAGCAGGGGGAGTGGGAGAGGAAGAAGCAGGCTCATAGTGGAGGAGCCTGATGAGGGGTTGATCCCACAACGCCGGGATCACGCCCTGAGCCGAAGGCAGACGCTTAACAACGCTTCACCCAGGCACCCCTGGGGTGACGGGTTTTAAGCAGTGTATCCTTCCCCTTCCTCTGAATTCAGGAGAAAATCCAAAACTGAATGGAATTATTTCTGATATATATGCTTGGCTTTCATTTAATCAATCTCCAAAGCCAAAAACACACATCAGAGCACACACTCACTCATGTTTCCCACAGGAACGCTGTGCCCTGCTTCCGCGGCCCCATCAGACTCCCTGCCCAGTAAGGCACTTCCCTGTCTAGGGACATGTGACACCTGCTATAAATGAAGTCATGTTAAAGAACATAGGGCTTTATTGCCTTGCTCCTGTAAGATATTACAAAATAGATACATTAATTAAATGAGACTTTTATCCAGGGGCGCCCCGGCAGCTCAGTAGGTTAAGCGTCTGCCTTCAGCTCAGGTCATGACCTCAGGCTCCTGGGATCGAACCCTGCTTTGGGGTCCCTACTCCCCGCTTCTCCTCTGCCTCTGCCGCTCCCCCTGCTTGTGCTCTCTCTCTCTCTCCCCCTCTCTCTCTGTCTCTCAAATAAATAACCTCTAAAATATATATATATTAGACTTTAATCTTTATCGAATGTAATCTTGACCGTTTTCAGTATTCTATCATACAAAATGCATCCCCTAATATAGTTCTCAGTGGATTCCATGATATTCCTAGAAATGCAGACTTGCGTCCACATTGTAAGACGAAGTCACCTTCTGACAGGAAGCGTGTCTGTTTGGCTGACGGGTTTGACGGGGTGGGGGGCAGGGGCTGGCTGTGCAAGTCCGATGATATGCACGGTTTTTCCATAAATTGAATAAACTCAGCAGCTCTAAGAGTCTGACACGCATTTCTTTAAAAAAGTAGTTTTTAAAACACTTTACTGGCAAAGGTACAAAGGAAGGACCGGTATTTTTGTGTCCCCTGGACCTCTCCGGATGCGCTGGGTGGCAGCGGGCGCCTCTCCGGGGAGGAGTATCGGCCTCAGAGCAGAGCTCGTCTGCACACCGCGGCTGCTGGCGCTGCGGAAACAGTCTCGACCTTGCTAGCGGGAGGGAGTCCGTCTCGTCTTATTCTGTGTGCTCCAAGATATTTTCCTTTTGGCTCCTCTAACGTGTCTGCGGTTATATATATAAACTTGAGAACCAGTTTGTCAATTTCCATTTTTTAAAAAGCCCCTCGGGATTTTCAATCAGTCACTTTTGGGGGGTAACATCTCGAAGGGATTTCACTGCGCACCTGTGCCCCTGGCTGCACTTGGCCGGGAGGTTCCCTGCTCACCCCGGGCCAGGCCGTGCGGGCAGAGTGCCTCTGGGTGACCCAGGTGGACTGTGGGGAGAGGCCACGCCCACGGCTGAACCACACAACGACACAGCCATGCCAAAGTCTCCTGGGGGGGCTCTGCTAACACCCTGGCGGCCTAAGCAAGTCACACGGCTGAGCCAGCATCAATGGAGTGAGAAATAACCATTCCCCGGGGGGAGGGGCAGGAGGGATGACCTGGGGACAGTCATGTCGCAGATCTGACTGGGGCCATGAAAGTTCCTTTTGAAAGCCAGGTGATTTCCAGCGCTTGGCTTTCTTCACCCTGAAGGTGGAGCTAATTGAATCGTCCGCTGTAGATTATCACACGTAATTGTTGGCAGGAGATCACCGAGCGACGTTTGGCATACAGCTTGGAAGGGGTTCAGAGAACCCTGCGGCGACAGCAAAATTTCCCATCTACTATTTATACGAGCACAGTGCTCAGCCCTGACAGCTACAGAAATGGGAAGTGAGAATAGAACAGTCTCAACCCAGTCGTGAGTCATTCCCGGACCTGTGAAATCATAGACAAAGGAAGCCCCATCCTTTTCTTTACGAGATGCGTTTCCAACAAAATTGTACTTTTCATGGCTAATAATGATTATTCCTAGTTTGTAATATATTTGAGTTTTGATCAATTGTGAGCTGATAATTATAATGATAAAATAAATCCAGAATTTTTCTAACACTTAAAGGCTTACAGGAAATAAAACATATTTTAAAATTTCGATGTATGGATACATTTTTGTTGTAGAGAAGCCTGTGGAGTGATCAGTAAGATTTTCAAGTATAAACGTGTTACCTGGGGATAAATATCTGTGGAAGAATTAAAATGGAAATATGAGTTCTAGGAATAGCAGATCAAGTATCTAAAGGTTAAAGAAGAGCTCGATCGGGTGCTGTTTTTAATGGGTCATGTTGGATCAAATCAATGTGGTATTTATATTCCATCTGGTTCCATTTGAAAAAGTGATATGACAGTTTTATTTTTTAGTGTCAATATTTACAATATGCCAGAAATTGTATTCTTTGTAACTGTTTAAACTTAGGAAATATTTTAGGTGTCAACTTAATGTGTGAGGGGGATACAAAATATTTAAAATTATTTTAGGGAATATGTGAGCAAAGCTGGAGATGGCTGGCACCAAGTGCCCCAGTGAGCCTTACCGTTGGAGGAAACTGAGACCCCAGCCACAGATCCCGGCCGGGGCAGTCCCGCTGCACCTGTCCGGAGGTGGCCGCACTGCTCGGGTTCGAAGCCTGGCTGTGTGGTCCCTCTGCCTCCGCCCCATGTCGGCAGGACCAGGAAGTGCCCCGAGGATTGAGTGAGCAGGTGCATGCCGGTGCCGAGGTCGGGAGTTTGAGCCAGAAGGAGCGCACTGTGCTAGCGTTTACTACCTTGATGGAAATCCTGGCCAAATAGGGGGCGCGCGCACCGTGGGGTGGAGGAAAGTTGTTCCTCTCGTGGAGCCACACTCAGTTCTGCTTTTTCAAGAAACACAGAACAAGACTCTTTCCTTTGCCATGTGAGGGCCGCATGTGAGGTCTGAAGCAGCATTTCGCCCCCCCACCCGCCGCCCCCGGAGCAATGCACTGTCCTCTGCTGTGACCTCTGAGTCTCTAGATGTGTCCCAATTCTGGTTGCCCTCCTCCATGTGCGTCTGCGTGGAAACAAGGTTTTGAAACAGAGGACTTCAGTGAGTGTGGGGCCACCACTTACCGAGTACCCACGGCAGGAGGGAGCCCTGTGTCCCCTCACTGCTGAGCACATCCAGCCCGTGAGGTCCCAGCCAGGACACCGTGCTGACGTGGAGGACCCAGGACCGACCCCAGAGCTGTGTGACTGTACCCCTGCCTCTTCAGAGAAAGGAGGCCATCTAGCTTCCCCGAGATAACGTGTAGGGGACAGAAACCCAACGCTGCATAATTGCTCGTTCTTCTTCCTGCGTTCGTCACCACCGCTCACGTGGCCCTGCTCTGAGTGGAGGCGATGTTCTAGGTGTGGGGCTTCCCTCCGTGTGAAAAGTTAGATTTCCACAGCTTACTTCTGGGTTAGCTTTCCCTCAGCCCTAGGCTCAGGGCATCGTGAGGACAAGTGAGGAAGTGGGGCAGGACGTCCGGCACAGAGGGGGGAGGGGGTCAGGGGCCGTTCCCAAGGAGGCAGGCCACACCAGGACGTGTCTTCACCCCTGTAAGCAGCAGGACGCGGGAAAAGTTTGGACAAGCAGTGACCACGGTCAGACAGGCTCCGGGAAACGTGGAGAGTGGACTGGAGAGGTGGGTAACAGGGCACAAGGGGACTGCGGCAGGTGGGGCCAGAGGCGATGGGGGAAGAGGGGGGTGAGCCAAAGTGACTAAGAGGGGCTGTTAGTGGTCGTGCCCACGGGCTGGGAGGTGGTGGAGGGCGAACTTCAAACATGACACGTCCGATGATGCCACCGCAAGCTCGAGTAGGTCCAAATCTCCCCCTCCGGCCCTTCAAGAGCCCCTGATCCGGTGGGACCGTGATGGTGTCTCCTTGGCACTTAAATATCCATTGCCCTAATCGCTGATGAGGTGAGCGCCCTTTTCGCCCCTTTATTGTCCCTTTGCACTACTCTTTCTGAAGTGTCTGTTTCACCAATTTTCTATTGAATTGTGTTTCTTTAAAAATGTCAAAAACTCCCTCATAGATTCAGGATACGGTCTTTTGCCTGCTGTCGGACGTATACGGCAAAGCTCTCCTCACACTGTGTGGGCTTTTCCACTCTCTGGGATGCTGTTCCCTGACCTTTTATTACGGAAATTTTCAAATACGTACAACCATAGAGAAGAGTGTAATGACCGTCCTCCCCCACGCCCATCCCTGGCCTTCCTCCCTCCCTACTTCCTGCTGCGTTACTCTGAAGCAAAACCCAGCAGTTGCACCTTCTTGCTTGGAAGTACTTCCGTTCATGCTCTAGAAAAGGGTCCTTGTTTAGTGACGTCATCGAAACGCCATTATCACAGCAGTAATTGTAAATAATTACTCCTCAGTATCACCAAATAGCCTATCAGAACTCAAATTTTCCTGGGGCACCTGGCTGGCACAGCGGTTAAGCGTCTGCCTTTGGCTCAGGGTGTGATCCTAGCGTTGTGGGATCGAGCCCCACATCAGGCTCCTCCGCTATGAGCCTGCTTCTTCCTCTCCCACTCCCCCTGCTTGTGTTCTCTCTCTCGCTGGCTGTCTCTATCTCTGTCAAATAAATAAATAAAATCTTTAAAAAAAAAAAAGAACTCAAATTTTCCTAATAGTCTCATGATTTTTCCCAGTTTTTAAAAAAATCAAATACAAAGACGGGCACACTCATGATGCCTTTTGATGAATAGTTCTGAATGTAATGAAACCCAGTTGTTCATTACTTTCCTTCAGGGTAGTATTCTTTTGTCTCATGGAGGAAATCTTTCCTTACCTCAGGGTCATGACACCAGCCTCCTACATCGTCTTGTAAAATTCTTATTGTTTTGTCTTTCACATTTCATCTATAATCCACCCAGACCTGGGTTTTAATGCATTTTCCCATATGGATACCCCATTGTCCCAGCACCATTTATCAAAAAAGCCCGTCCTTCCTCCCACTGCTCTGAGGTGGCAGCTTTTTCCTAAATCAAGTGTCCACATCCACGTGGCCACTTTCTGACCTCTCGCTCATCTTCCCTTGGCCCTGGTCTATGGAATCAGTGATGTCGTTCTGTTGTAATTACTATGGCTTCATAAGCCCTGAGATCTAGCAGAACTCGTCCTTCCACTTGGTTCTTCTTCTCAAGAGTGACTTGGCTATTTTGCCCCTCGCATGCCACATAAACTGTCAAATAAGCTTGTCCAGCCCCTCACCGGCCCTTCCCTCCCACAGCAGCAACAACAAAAAACCTATTGGAACCGCACTGAATTTAGGGGTAGAGGTCAGTTTGGCCAACGTAAAGTAGCGTCTTTATACTACGGAGCCCCAGTCCAGGGATGTCCTGTCTGTACCCATTCATTCAGATCTTATTACATTTCTCAGTAATGTTTGGGGCGCCTGGGGGGCTCAGGCAGTTGAGCGTCTTGGTTTCAGCTCAGGTCATGATCTCAGGGTTGTGAGATCGAGTCCTGCATCAGGCTCTGTGCTCAGTGGGGAGTCTGCTTGGGATTCTCTCTCCCTCTCCGTCTCCCTCTCTCTCTGCTTCTCCCACTAATGCTTTCTCTCTCAAAGAAATAAATACATCTCTAAAAAAATTTCTCAGTAATGTTTTATAGACGTCTGTGTAGAGGTTTTGCACATTTTTAGACATATTCCTACATTTTTTGATGTTCCTTTTTGTTTAAATTTAGTACTAGTACATAGAATTATGGTTAATTTTTAAAATATTGACCTTAAAGCCAAAACCCTTGCTAAATGATCATGTATCCGTAGCTTATTTCAAAGAATATCATTCTGGTGGTAAGAACGACAGTATAAAGGAATCGTTGTGGAGAGTTAACACAATACTTACTTACATTATTGTATGTTTTACTCCTTTGATAGACAGTATGATGTTTACTAAATGGCTTCTCCCCATATGAAAAATAACTTATATTGATCCCTTTGACTTCAGGAAATGCTACAAGTTGTGACCACATCAATAGTCACCCCCAAGAACTTTGGAGAATATGCGTTAGGATGCCTTTGTAACTCTTGTAACAAGTCTTGCTGGCACTTGGCAGGTGCTCTGAGGGCAGTGCTCACACCATGCTCCAGAAATTTGGGCTGTCCCCAGGTTTGGACAGAGGGAAGCATGGGCAGCCACACCTCACAGGTGAGATCCGTGGTCCGTCAAAGAATTGGTCCCAAGTTAAATTGAAGGGGTGTTAAGTGAGCATGCCAGATTGAGAGGTGGGGATAAACACCCAAGTAAAAACCCAGCAGCTTGAGAGGACACGGTTCATAGAACCAAAAAAGATTATTCCTTGTCTGGAGTAGCAGAAGGGGTAGACAGAATTTAGACAAGGTCTCCAGATAAGGGAATGGGGCGGGCGGGGGGCCAGGCCACCAGCCCAGGGGAGGAGGGTTGTGGCAGATTTGAAAGCGGTTGCTGTCACCATGACACCATGTGGTCACCTCCATGGCCTTTCTGACCGCTCCCCTCCAGGTTCTGTGGGAGTGGGATGCAGCTCCGTAGGGGAAGACAGGGGTCTGGAAGGCTCCAGGTCCACCACCAACCCGTTCTGCCATTCAGCAGGCCCATGGTCAGACGATGAGGCTCTGTCTTTGGGGCTGATTCACTCCACTAACCAAGGTAGCAGTCCTAGGAGAACCGCCTGTACGAAATAGCGGCATCACACTGTGGGCTGCTCTGTGGAAAGACCGTGCCCACGTTACCTTAATCGTCCAGCCATTCGGCTGCTAACTTCTGTTTTCCAGCTTTCTACCTTTCAGACGCACGTCCGCTCACTGTCTGTGGCTAATCCCACGAGATGTTCAAAGTATAAATTTGAATATTGAAATGAGGGATGAAGGAAACAAACAAACAAGGTGGGGCCTTCCCAGTGCACATCTGTTACTGGTATTTCTTCTGACAGTGCCCCACGGTGGGAATCAGACCATCTATGTTAGCAGGGAGCATAACAGGAAACGTGGGAGACACAGGAGATGGGGTTGAGTGACAGCCTTCAGATGGTGAACTTGAAGGTGAATCCCCCCCATCACACAGCTTCTGGGGGAGCGGCTTTAGTTATGGAGGTAGGATTGTGCTGGCACTCCTTGGAATTCAGCTCCACGTGTCCTGCGAACCTGCTTTCAGAGGCTGCAGCCTGGGAGCTGACCTCCCCAGGAAGGGGAGAGACATTTCTTGCAAGGTGTGGTATTAATCTAATAATTCTGTCTTGGTGTGTGTGTTGTGGGGGGGAGTGTTGTTTACACACTGGAGTGAGTGTCTTTTTTTTTTTTAGTTCACCTATTTACTTTGAGATAATTGTAGATTTACAATTACATAGAAATAGTATGGAGAGATGCCAGGTACCCTTCACCCAGTTTCCACAATGATAATATCTTTAAAAACTCTAGGACAATATTACAACCAGGATATTGACATCGATGGAGTCAAGATACAAGCTTCTCTACCACTGGGAGGACCTTCACAGACACTGCCTCTTCCCTCCTTCTGCCCCCTTCTCAGCCCCTCCAAACCACCACTCTGTTCTGCACTGCTATGCTTTTGTTGTTTCAAGGATGGTATATGAATGGAATCACGTAATAGGTGACCTTCTGGAGTGGGCTTCTCCCCACTCTGCCTACTTCTCTGGAGATTCTTGCTGTGGTTATGTGCCTTAATAGTTTGTTCTGTTTGACCGGTGAGGAATGTCCCACGTGTGGATGGGCCCCAGTTGAACTACTCACCAATCAGGGACATGTGGGTTGTTTCCAAGTTTTGGTTATACAGACGAAGCTGCTATAAATATTCCCACGCAGCTTTGTGTGTAAGCATGAGTGCCATTTGTCTGGGTGAGCTACTCAGGAGCACGACTGCCAGGCTGAATGGTGGTTAGGTGTTTCGTTTTCTGAGAAACTTCGAGGAACTCTTTTCCCTGGAGGCTGCACCACTGGGCATTTGCACGGCATAGCAGGAGCGATCCAGTTTCTCCGGGGTCTCCTCTGCTTGGTGATTGTCACTGTTTCATGTTAGCCCCTCTGATGGGTTGTACTGACACCGTACTGTGCTCGGAATGTGCATCTCTCTAGGGGCAGTGGTGGCCCGTTTGCTGTCAGGATTCCTCTTCGGTGCTTGCCTCTCCCTGTTTTGCCCTCACTCAGAATGGGTTGTTCGCTTTTTTTTTTTTTTAAGATTTTTAAATTTTATTTATTTTCATGGGGGAGGGACAGAGGGAGAGGGAGAGAATCTCAAGCAGACTCCCCGCTGAGAGGGGAGTCCGAGGTGGGGCTCAGTCCCACCACTTGGAGATCACGGCCTGAGCTGAAACCAAGAGTAGGACGCCTAACTGACTGTGCCACCCAGGCACCCTGATTGTTTGCTTTTTTACTGTTGAATTTTGAGAGTTTTTTATGTAGTTTAGATTCTAGTTTTTTGTCAGATATTCAGGGTGCAAACATTTTCTCCTGCTCTAAGCTGGTCTAGTCCTCTGACCCTTTTAACGGGTCCTCTCGCAGAGCAAAAGATTTAATTTTGATGAAGTCCAATGTATGTTTTTCCTTTCATGGATTGTGCCTTTGGTGTCCAGTCTAGGAATTGTTTGCCTAGTCTCAGATTCCCCCAAATTTTCTTTTTTTAAGTTTGTTTGCATTTTAAAAAATTTTTTATTATTTTTCTTATGTTTGCATTTAAATCCGTCATCCATTTTGAGTTAATTTTTCAGTGCCTGTGTGTTCGCAGCATCTCGGCTGCCTCTCCTTATTAGACAGAGGAAGGAGCAGGTCGGAGAGCAGGTGTGTCTCCCGGGCATACACAAGCTGCTGCCGGCCTGACATCTCTGTACCCGGACAGGATGCCCTCTGCCGCACAGCCGTGTCAGTGGCCCCGCACTGCCTGTGTGTTCAGGATTCTTGACTTAGCCTCTGTTGGGTGCACAAAATGACAAAGTGAGTTATGTATTCAAACTAAGTGGTTTGCATTTAATGCTAATGTTGAGTTCGGGGTGTAGAAATTGCTTAGATGTGAATTTTGTTCCTAGTATCATAGAAGTATTTGTCGGGGCGCTTGGGTGGCACAGCAGTTAAGCGTCTGCCTTTGGCTCAGGGCGTGATCCCGGCGTTGTGGGATCGAGCCCCACATCAGGCTCCTCTGCTATGAGCCTGCTTCTTCCTCTCCCCCTCCCCCTGCTTGTGTTCCCTCTCTTGCTGGCTGTCTCTATCTCTGTCAAATAAATAAATAAAACCTTTTTTTTTTTTTTAAAAAGAAGTATTTGTCAACTCATAAGCACACTCTTGAGTTCTTAATTCAGAAAAACAGCCAATGGTCTTGTCCAAAGAGCCTTAGAAGGGCTCAGCGGGAAGGGATCATAGAAAGAGCACTACCGCAGTGTTTCCCAAAGTGTGCTCCATGGAACACGAGGTAGCCTGTGACAAAAAAGTCCTGTGGCCCAGTGGGTGTGGGGCTGCATAGCTTCCCCTCCCTCCTCTTTGTAGAATCATGATTTGTCACACTCTGTTAAAGGTTTTGAGAAGACTTGCAATCGATAAATCTGTTTAGTGTCAACTCAATGCTTCCCATTTATTTGACCTCCTAACCCTGCCTTATCACACGCAGGACATGTTTTTGGAACTGATTTATTCCAGTGTCTACTTTTCAGACTTGGAGAAACGAACGGTCCCCAATGTTGCGGGCTTCGTGGACCTGCCGACCACAGGAGCGCAGTGGGTGCTTTCCGCTCACCTCCCCCTGCCTCTCCTGCAGCCCACCTGCGGCCGGGTGCTGACCCGTGTCTGTGTCCCTGGCGGGGATACCGGCCCTGCAGTCGTACCACAGCACGGGGAGTCCCAAACACGGACCAGTGAATTGTATAGGCAGAAAGATGGGGCATCAGAAGACCCCCGAGTCGGCCCTGCGTGGCCAAAGTCAAGCGCTGGAGGAGGACTGGACGGGAGGAGCAGAGCAGCCGTGCGGGGGGGCGGGGGTGCCCTGGAGACATTTCACAGCAAGAGTTGGGGGGACTCAATGAAATGTGTTGTGTTCACGGATGGCGGGAGAGGAAGGCAGCGGAGCGTGGGGCTTTCTGCAGGATGATGGACCCGCTGGCCCTCCGGGGGAGACCTGGAGGAAGAGCAGGCTGGGAGGAGGGGAGAGGAGATGCGCTTGGTTTGGGGGTTGCAGGCCGGGAGCCCATGGGAGGCGGAGCTCCGCAGAAAGGGGCGGGGGGGGGGGAGGGCTCCGGGCGGCCAGGCAGCTCCGGGAAGAGAGTCCCAGCGGCGGGTACCGAGAGCCCCAGCCCGGAGACGGCGCCCCGTCGACTGCAGGGGGCGCGTGTGCGGTCCCCGCCGAGTCGCGACACAATGAAGCGTCTGGAAGACATTATGTTGCCTGACCTTCCGCACAGCAACCCTTGCAACAGAGTTACTCCAGGCGTGTGCGCGCTGCGAGGAGCCGCAGGCGGGGCTGCGGGGACGCGCGGCTCCGGGGCCTGGGGGGAGGTAGGGGGGACGAGGCTGGAGAAGACAGCAGCCTGCCGCAGGGAGGCCCCGGGTCGGAGATTGCGGCCGGGAGACAGTGAGCGGGGGTGTGCGGGAGAAGAGGCAGACACCGAGCGCGCACCGGGGGACATGCTAGTTCACCAGCAGGAGAGAGAGAACACTCGTGGTGAGAATGAGTGAGCACAGAGGCAGCGGGACAAGCAGACTCCCCGCTGAGCACGGAGCCCCACTCCGGGATCGATCCCAGGACCCCGGGATCACGACCTGAGCGGAACGCGGACGCTTAACCCACTGAGCCCCCCAGGCGCCCCTCATGGTTATTATTTTTAAAAATGTTTTATTGTGAAATACACAGAGGATACAGAAAATACACATAAAAAATAAATGTGCAGCTTGACACTTGCAAATGAGCAGCAATATTACTGGAAGGAGCATTTCCCGCACATCAAAAGCCCCCACAGCCCCTCCGTGGTCACAGCACCCTGCCCCCCCCCCACGCAGTACCCACCATTTTGACTCCTGGTGACCACCTTCTGACTTACCTTAAGCTTTTTACTAATTATGCATCCCTAAACAATGCAGTTTAATTTGCCCGTTTTGGAACTTTATGTAATATAAATGTAAGTATGGCTAGTGGTTTCTTTCACTCAACATTCTTGAAGTTCATCCATATTTGAAGGGTCTTCATTTTCATCACCTTAGGAGTAAGCATCCACGCCTGGTGGCTATCTGGGTGGTACCCAGTCCTGGGCTCCGGTGCACCCCCGTCCCTTCCCACGCTCCTACACATGCGTTTCAGCAGCTCCTCTACCTTGGGCCATGTGTTAGCTTTTCCAGGCGCTGCCGAACAGCTTTCTCCAAAATGATTGTACTGACTCACAGTCGGAAAGTAACACTCTTGAGAAAATGAAGATGTGGGTCTGAAGAGTCAGAAGAAGGTGAGGTGGGAGATTCTGACCAAGCAGCCAGGGACCGTGTCGCATAGGGCAAGTACACCAAAGTACGGGATTTGGACCACGTGCAGATGGAAATGGGGTGCCAATGAAGGGTTCTGAACGAAGGAGGCACAATATCGGATTTGTGACCACACAAAGATGACTGTTGGGTGGAGAGCCGGCAAGGGTCATTTCAGGAGCTTTTCAGGTGGTCCAGGCCACCTTGAGGGGTAGGGTGGTCAGCAGAGCATTGGAAAGGGATGCATGGGCATCAGGGAGGCTGATGCCATGGCACCAACCGCATTACCATCAATGATTTGCTGAAGGTCGGTGTCCTTTTAAGTTTCTCTCCAGAGGAAATCAAGGTTTTCTGGCACTTGTTTAGGGATGTCCTTGAGAATTGCAAAGAGCTGGCAGCGAGCCTACTTAGGATGCTAAGCTCCTTGCAGGCAGGGTTCTTAGTCTTTGCATCGCCCTGGGCAGCAGGAACACGCAGTTCCTGGCACCCGGTGTGCAGGTACCACATGTTTATAGGATGAAGGAATGCGCCGGCAAGCGTGTTAAAATGATGATGAGCACGTTTGGATTGCATTTCACCTTCAGACTTTTAATCACCCACCAATTAGGAGAGAAAGGAGGTAACTGTTGGCTGGCTTCCCTGGAAAAGGATCCAAAACAGTTGGATCCGGGGGTCTTGAAGAATGGAAGGATTTGAGTAGGAGGGATAACTTTCCCAAGTAGGAGGCCGGTAAGCACAGAGACACATGGAGGAGTACGAAGGGGTCCGAGAAAGGCCCCGAGGGAAGAACGTGCGGAGGCCCCAGGGCGCCGGAGAGGAGCCTGGGTTTGAGCTCATCATTGACGGCAGCTAAAATTTAGCAAAAACTTACTGTTCAAGGGTTTGTTTTTTGTTTTTTTGTTTTTTTTTTTTCATGATTATCTGGGTTCTTGGCCGGGAGGTGGCGGTGTGGTCGTGTGTGAGGGCCAGCACGCGTTCAAGTTCAAGCTCCGGGCTGGGAGCAAGCTTCCTGACATTCGTGTTTCGGTAATAACTTAAAAAAAGCCAGGCTGGGATGCTGGGGCGCCAAGACTCCAACAGCACGCCAGTACTGTGTCCAAGTTCCCCAGGCCGAGGTGGGGGGGGAAGGGTGGGAAGGGCCGTGCGCCCCCCTCCAGCACCCCTCTCCGGCCCCCCACTAGCAGCCAGAACGGGCTCCCCACGCGCGCGGAGGCGGCGGGGAAAACAAGGGGTGTGTTTTCTTTCCTTTCTTCCCGGCCTCTGGCGGCAATGCCAGGCTGGCCCGCTCCGCCCAGTCGGGGAAGACGTCGCTCCTCTGAGTGGCTGGGAGGGGTCCCCCGCCCCGCGTCCGCCCCCACTTCCCCCGC
>NC_048226.1:100665189-100690723 GCF_002007445.2 Ailuropoda melanoleuca | reverse complement strand
GAGGGGGTTCGGGCCCGGGGGCGCCGAGCTCGGGGTGCGGACGGCGGGGGCCGGGGACGCGCGGCTCCGGCGCCAGACCGAGCCCGGCGAGCCTGGAGCGCACTCAGTTTCGTTTTTCTCCTTGCCAGCACTTCTGCGGCCCCTTCTCTGAAGGAAAGTCTGGAAATGCTGAATTTTGGCCAATTCCTGTGGGTAGTTAGGACTGTAGACTGAGAGGAACGGGAAGCGGCACCTTAAAACCCTGAAAGTGCGTGCGTCTCATTTTCATTCCAGACACGCCGGCTCCTTATTCAAGTGCTAATTGCCTTTTACAATTTACTAGAAGACGGTGAGGAGATGTGTTGATTCCCTTAGCACCCCTTCTTACTAGTCCGCTTTCTTTGGAAAAGTTCTAAAAAACTTGAAGGAGTACACACATTTCCCCTTGTTTTAGATGCGCCGTGGAAGGGCAGCAGAGGTGCTGGGCCAAGAAAATGGTCAAGTGTTGTAAAGCTTTTTTCCTTCTCCCGCCAGGCACGTGGCTCCTAAATTTCCCGGCTGGCCCTGCCACTTGGCCAGGGCATCGCCTGTCCCCTTTGTCCGCCAGGCTCCAGCCGGCTGCAGGCCCCACAGGCGCCAGGCTTGGTCCTGGCTCCATGCTAGGTGCACTCCTGCGCCTGGCCGTCCACAGCCACATGCTGATGGGGCCCTGGCTTGACCTGTTTCAGACTTGTTGCAAGTCAGGGGGTCTGGAAGCCCCTTCTTGAGCCACTTAGGTCCCTTGACCTCAGCCCTCACTTCTGTGTCTGTTCACAAACAGCTCTATGCCTTGTGAATTCTGAGTGTCTTTTATCTGATGTCACTTAATTTGAAAGCTGCTCCAAGGCCGAGTGAGACCAACTTTTAAGCCCTTACAGGCTCTTGGCAGTTTGCTTGAAGAATGGTTTTAATCCTGCCCCCGGAGGTGACTCGGGCCTGGTGGGAAGGGCCATGGGCTCCGTTGGCACAGTCCTGAGGGCTGATTTGGCTTCTTGAGACCCTGGGCAGGCGGTTTCCCTCTCTTCCCCCTGTCCCCACCATGAAATGGCAGGGTGGCCCCTCACCTAGCTGAGTGAGGCGCCCCCCAGGAGTCCCTGTAAAGGAGCCCAGCAAGTGTTAGACACCAGAGTGTGGATTTTTTTTTTCAGATCTTAAGTTTAAAAGTTGAAGGCCCAGAAAAAGTAAAGAACCTTGAGGAAGGTCAAGCTTTGTGTTGTGTCTCAAGTTAATTAATCCATAGGATGGCTCCGCTAGATGGGTGATGTTCATTTTGAAGATAGGCAACAGAGGCCCCCATAGGTCAAGAACCTTGCCAAGGTCATATGGCCAATGAACATTAGGACGATCAATCTGATCCCAAGCTGACTCTGTACATGCTCCATAAAGAGGTGGTTTTCAGTCCTTTTGACCTTGACCCACAGTCAGAAGTACCTGTTACATCTAGACGGGACTGGGGTGCACGTGCGCTCAGGTGTAATTGAACGGAGACCTTCTGAAAGCACTGCTTACTCTGAACTGTGTGCTCTGCACAGGGGCATTTTTTCTCGCCTCATTTTCCAAAACCTGTAGCCCTCTGGATTGCCGGCTCCTTTCTGGTCACTAACACCTTTTGGAAGAATCTTGCTCTTCTGTGGATCTCTGCATTGTGGGGAGAGGACCCCATGGTTCTCAGATGAACCTGCCCTGGAATTGGACAGCTTTGGGTGAAAACAATAAATGGGTCTGTAGGATAGTTCTTAGCTAATGGCTCGATGGGAATGAACCCAAATTTCAGGCTCTGTGAGTGTGCTGTGATTGTAAGGCTGTGTGCAGTTCAGTTTTATTGTACACACTAAGGCTTTTAATTTGGCTTGAAAGGAACTTTTGGAGTAGTTTCTTCAATGAAGCTCTTTTTAATGTTATATTTCTTAGAATAATGAAAAGATGTTCCGTCTGAACTGTAGAAAAATCACAAATCATTTTGCTACTTCCAAGTTTAATACACTTATTAAGCAACTTACTAAGTAAATTAATTCAAAAGGCAGAGTTCCCAATAGGAATATGTTATGCCCGTGATAAATGCTCTTACATGTGCGAATCAATGTTTGTGCTCTGAGGTTTGGTATGTCACTACCTCTTAGTTTGGTGATTATTCGGAAGAGTTAATGGTTCAGGTGGGCTCTCCAGTGACCCTGACCCTCCAGAGATGAACAGATCCGTTTGTTGTTGTTATTGATGTTGAACCACTTAAAGATCTTAAACTATGTCTGAGGGATCCTGTTCTAAGGGGATTGTTTCTTTGGTTATGGTGCTTAAGCTACTGTGTGTCATATCGCTCACCGTGTGGCTACAGAGTAGCTTTTGTGACCCAGAAGTCTTGTTGGAGAAGTGTCTAAGCAGGATCATGACTTTGAGGATACCTGGCTTTCCGTGAGGTTTTTAGTGTCACTGAGCCCTCCTGCTCCGGCCCCTCTCCCCGTCCCCAGTTACAGTGAGGCTGTGTCCTTGTCACCAGTGATGGTGCGTGTTTGCCAGACAGCGGACGCCCCCCCACCCCGCCCTGCTGAGGCTGCTGCGGGCCGGGTGGCGCGGATCTGTTACAAACCTGGAAGGAACCTATAGATGCGTGTGTAGGAGAACAAGACGTGAAAGCGTCAGCTCCTCACCCGTCTGGTTTCGGAAGCAGAGTATTTCTCGTTAACTTCGAGTTTCAGTGTCAAAACTTGGAACAGCGTCAGTGCGGTTTATTCTTTGCAATGAGTGTCACGTGTGTCTGGTAAAATACATTTCTGTTTCAGAAATCGTTACTGGGGGTGTTCAAAATGGAACCCCTGAGTTTTTTTAAGTTTCTATTGTGACATGGTTTGAGCGACTGGTTCAATATTCCCGCGTTTTTCCGTCACCTCAGCCGCTCTCAAGACGGTCTGTGTTGGCTTCAGATGTTTTCCCCTTTTCCCCTTTTGCTTTTCGGAGATACTGGAAAGCCAGTTCCAGCTCTGTCGTTTCACCCCAAATACTTAAGTACGGTGCCTAAAGGAGAGAGTAAACCCAGTGCCGGTTTCACAACAGCCCATAATCCAGTTCTCTCGGTATCTCAGAAGTGTGTTTACAGCGGGTTGTGTTGGATCGCGGATTTTAATAGAAGTTCACACGTAAATTTGGTTTTGTGTCTTTCGGGGCCCTTCAGTCTGGACTCTGACGCTAGCGCCCCTCCCCCGCCCGCCCCCCTGTTGTGGGCTTGTTGGAGATACTTAGTCTTTAAAATCCCTTTTCTTCAGAGTGTGTTTAGCCCCCTCCCCTGTTTTCTAAAAAGAACCCTGTTGTTCAGGATCCCTCTTGTTTTGTTGAGGAAGGCTGGTTGGAGACCCAGTTGCCTGTCATTTCAATTCTGACACATTTATCTTAAGCAGTGTTTGTAGACAGACCCCTTTGCATCTGGAATTTTCCGTTGCAGAGGAATCTGTTTCTTGTGGTGTTCTCAGCAGAAGGGATGTTTGTGGATGCGTAGAAAACCTGGATGGTACTTGCGAAGCGGGTGCATTTGTCTCCGCATCTCCGGAGAAGATGGGGATGTCTCTTCCCCAGGTTTGCGTGGGGCCTCTGCAGTTGGGGGGGGCGGCCTCTCTCCTCAGTCACCTTCTATCCATGTTTGTTTCCGACCATGTCTCCAGACTTCCCGGCTCTCCCCCCAACTTTGTTACCTCATCCTCTGGATGAGCCCAAGTGTGGTGCTGTGGCCATAGGCGCTCTAGCCAGTTTAAATATCACTAAGCTACACTATTCTAATTTTTTTCTCTAATTTTTTTTCCTGCTTTTCTCTCTCAAAGTTTAAAAACCTGAAACCTCTGGGTCCTTACTCTTCATGACCACTCTCCATGGCCATTCTAATTTATCTCTTTTTAAAAAATTTTTTTAAAGATTTTATTTATTTATTTGACAGTGAGAGAGGGAACACAAGCAGGGGGAGTGGGAGAGGGAGAAGCAGGCTTCCCGCTGAGCAGGGAGCCCCATGTGGGGCTCAGTCCCAGGACCTGGAGACTGTGACCTGAGCCGAAGGCAGACGCTTAATGACCAAGCCACCCAGGCGCCCCTCTAATTTATCTTTCAGTAGAGCTGTACGCTGGATGACCAGACAGCTTATTGTCTACACCGGAAACTTTTGCAAGTGAACCAGGGAGTGCGGGGCTCCTAATTATTTCCCTGAGAAAACAGGCATACACCAGGGCTGCCTGGGTGAGCCAGGATGGATGTCTTCCTGACTCAAAACTTTTCTTACATCTTGGGCTTGTAGATTGGCTCAAAAATAAAGGGCTTAAACATCTTATTTGCTTGTTTGTTGGTTGGTGTATTTTAAAGATCTGTGCGCACCATGGGGCTCGAACTCACGACCCTGAGACCAAGAGTCCGTACGCACCACCAGCTGAGCCAGCCCGGTGCCCCTGGGCTTACTCATTTCAAACTTGTTTCACTCTTCAGTGGATTTGCTCTTACTGAAATCCTCCTAAGGTCTGAGGGATGCAAGCACGGTCTTTGAGAGATAGCCACTGATTTCTCCCTCGGTCGCTTGCTGCAGACTGGAGACAGTTTCCCCGCCCCCCCCCCGAACTTAAAAACCCCACCTTTTAATCTTCTTCTTACTTCCCTCAAGTCACAGCTTGAGCAGTGGACAGATGGGGAGTGTCATCGGCGCCAGCCCTGTGGTGTCCTGGGTCTCAGTTTCCTCATCTGTAAGCAGGGAGTTGGGCCTGGCTGGCTTCGGTCCCCTCATGTCTACCCTCTGCTGACTTCTGACGTGGCTGGGGCTGAGGAAGGAGCCAGGGTGCCTCACCCTGTGTGTGAGGGCCCAGGGGCCACATGCGGGTGATAAGCAAGGTGGGTCCGCCCATTTTGACTGTGCTGCAAGTAAAGAGGGGCTTTGGGGGGCGCCTGGCGGGCTTGGGCGGTTAATCGTCTGACTCTTGATTTTGACTCAGGTCCCGATCTCGGGGTCGTGGGGTTGGGCTCCACACTCAGTGGGGAGCCTCCGTCTCTCCTTCTCCTTCTGCCCCTCCCCTTGCTCATGTGAGCATACTTTCCAGCTCTCTCTCTAAAATAAATCTTTAAAAAAGAAGAGGGGTCTTGGCAACAGCATGGGGGACAGTATGTGGAAGTGGGAAGGGGGGATTGTAGGCAGGTGGTCAGGGCCTGAGCTGGTGGGGCCCCTCTGGGTGGGACGGCTGTGGGTGGAGGGATGGACAGAACCCGTGGGGTACCCTTGGAGCGTAAGCTTGGGCCCAGGTTTGGATCTCGGCGTCAGTACTTAACTAGGCAGGCTCCACTTGGTGACATCCACTGGTACCTAGGCCCCAGACACCTCTTCTTCGCCTGGGAACCGTGGCCAGTACGACATTTTTCTAAGCCTCTGTTTTCATCCCTGGAAAATGAGGCCAGTGGCACCGCCCCCGAGAGGACACAGTGAGATGTGCTGAGTAGCCCTGGGCTGGATCTTCGCTGTCCAGTGAGGGTGGGTGTGGATTTGCGCAGTGGTCTGTCCCTGCCCTCCCGTGGGGCAGGGAATTTCGAAAGCATGAGTGAGCCCGCAGCTCCGAGCCCGCCCGAAGGGAGCATCTGCAGGGGTGGCTGGGGAGCTGGCCGCATCCTCGTCTTCGTGGCCACATTTGTGAACGTTTGGATGGGCCACCCGAGGGGGCATCACTGCATCTAGGTTTGTTATCGGCAGGTGACGACAATGTCGACACAAGTAGGAAATGCTAGAAGACCGGCGGGCTTTGGAGAAGAGTCGCGCGTGGCATTTGGATGTGTTGAGACTGAGGTGGGCTCTGGGGAGGGGGCTGGCAGGCCTCAGCGAGGTGGAGGACAGGGCCGAGGGCAGAGTGGGAGCGGCCTCGGGGGCCTGCCGCAGCTGGGGCTCAGTGAGTGGGGGAGTGAACCCCACTTCTCCAGCCTAACAGCTGGTCGAAGAATCACCCAAAGATCCTGGAAATTAAATTTTGCCAACATCCCAGGTGATTGCCTTATTATAGGGGTTTGAGACCCACTCGTGTGAGGAGGGGGCTGGGGAGGAAGTAAAAACGAGCCTAGCTCGGGACCCGGGAGCATCTTCATTACAGGTGGGCAACATGTGGGGAGAGTGGGCTTGCCAGCCCTGGGGCCGTGTTTCTGGGAGGTGAAAGCGTGGAGGCTCCAGAGCGGAGTTTGCGATGGGCCGGAACAAGTCAGGCTTAGCGACCCGTGGTTCCCTTTCCTGATAAAGCTGCCAGGTCTGATTAATGACGGCCCCTCCTTCCCCGAGCTGCTCCTCTCGCTGCATGGCACGGTTCCATGTTGCTTTGCCGCCTTTCACACCTTCACTTAGAACTGGGGCAGAACCTGGAAGAGTTACTTCTGGGGACTTGAGTAAGTTGCCAATGAAAAGTGTTCTGTTTCCATCATGAGGAACCCATAGCAGCAAACCCAGACTTATAGGGAACCTTAAACCCAGCCAGACTCCGGGATCGAGGTGGTTCCTCCCCTGCACCTCTTTCATTGGAACTTAAACCCATCTCGAGGGTCGTCTGGGACAGTCGTCCGAAGGGCAGTGTTTGGGTAGCTTTTCAAGTTATTCTGGGTGTTTTGACTCTGAGCTCTGGTACTTAAGAGTTGGCACATCAAAGGTCAGAATACTGGGGTGCATAGGTCACAGTCGTGGAGACGCTTGTCAGCCCTGACTCACAGCAGAGTAGCACAGCCGTTGGCAGTTGTCCTGTGCAGCGTCTTGCTCATTTGTTGTTGGCGGAGCTTGAGCCCGGTGGGCCCATCCACAGGGTGGAGGACTAAGTGGGGTGCTTCACGAACTCGATAGTGGGGGGCCCCTAAGGTGGGAGCTTGCTCACCACGCTCTCAGGCCCCTCAGGTCGGTCTTGCTTTAACCAGGCTTATGCAGGACACGGAGGTGGGAGGGAATTGGACACAAGTGGGTGGCTGCCTCTGAGTCTCGGTCACAGGTGGTGACTTCCACTCGGGGCCATCGGACCAGGGTCCTGTCCACGTGCAGGCGGCTGGGCAGGGCGCGAGAAGGCCCGGGCTCCAGGAAAGGTGACTCCCCAGGACTTAGGGCTAGCAGGCCATGACAATGTTTGTTCCTTTGTAGAAACAAAGGAGTTGATAGAGAAATACTAGTCAAAGGTGGGGAGAAAGCCAAGGAAGACGTGCAGAGAAAGTGAGGAGAACTCTGGGCAGAGGCTGGGCCCAAGGTGCCTGTAGACCCCGGGGGTTGTTAGGTGCCACCGTGGCATCGTGCCCCCCCCCCATGACAAACCCAGGGCACAGGCTGACCTCCTTGCATCCTGGCTGAACCTCGGTGTCCTCCTTATACGGAGAATAAGCCGCTGCTGGTGGAGGTGCTTTGATCAGTCGAGATAATGCAGGCACATGGCAGTGGCTTGTCACAGCGCTCAGTGCCCTGAGAGCGCCGCCTCGTTATCCCTCCTTCTGCTGTGTCGCCGGCTCTGCACGAGGGCCCCTCTGGGTGAGTACGCTGAGTACGCGAGTGCCCATCCTGCCCCTCCTCTCCTTGGTTGACCTCTGGGTCTTTTCCTTGCAAGCGCTGAGGGTTAGGAAAATGTTGGAAAAACCATGTCCCTGATAAACAGCCTGTGTGGTGGCCTCGGGAAGCTTGGCACCGGGGGACCGAGATGGGCCGCGGTGCCCGAGCCGGCGTTCCCGCCAGCGCCCTCCGAGGGACCCGAGTCCGTGCGGCGTGGCGATGAAGCCTGCGCACAAGGACTCACCATGGTTGGGGACCCGCCTCGCGTGCTCACGTGGACAGGGGTGAGGCTGACACAACGTCAGGCTCTGTCTCTCCACGGTGAGCCCGGTCACAGCTGTGCGGCACCCAAACACGGTTTTCTGCTTGTAGTTTCTGTGTGGCCCCATCGGTGACTGGGCACGGCGGGGGGCGCCTCTGGGGACACGTGCATCTGCCTCGAGCGGTTCGTGAAGTGCTCGAGCACGCGGCTCGCGGCGAGAACATCGACTCAGCGGTGGACGGTGTCTCAGTGCCGGGGACTGGTCATTACAACTCCACCTTGAGCTACAGGCAGTGAGGGCTTCTGGGGATGAGCAGTCAGGAGCTCGTGTGAGGGAGACGGACAATCGGAGCAAGACCTCCTCCATTCCGGAGCACCTGCCGGAGGGGAGGGGCCGGTGAGCAGGTGGGCGGGGGACGGTGCAGGTGCCTTGAGAAGGCGCGCTTGGAGCAAGAACCAGGAGAGGAGGGAGGGGTGAGGTGAGAGGGGCAGGCAGGTGCAGGCTGAGGGTGGGGAATCGGCCTGGCTTGGGGTGTGTGAAGGACTTCCCGCCCAGGAGGACTGCGCAGAGGAGAGGCGTGGGCTAAGTTTTCACAAGTGATCCGCGTGGCCGCTGGGTTCAGAGCAGACCGGAGAGGGTAGGTGGAGGCAGGGAGTCTGCCTGGAGGAGGTCAGTGTGCGGGGCTGAGGCTGGTCAGGTGGAAGAGGTGAAGGAGTGGGAGCGTGTGTGATGCCCCCACTGGTCCCCAGAGATCTTGCTTCACCTGGAGCCCTCTTCACTGTCCCCGCCCCTTGTTGGTCTGGGGCAGACCCCGGTCATGCTGCTTTATTCACACATCTTCAGGAGCAAGTTGTGCGAGGTAGGGGGGGGTCTGTCTGCCTGCCCTCCCTCCCGCCCAGCCCCCAGCCCTCCTCAGGTGGTCCTCTAGTTACCAGTTTAGAGACGATGGTCCTCACCGTCCCGGGCGGCCCAGCTCCTCTTCAGATCCGCCCGGTGACTCTCGTGATGGGGATTTTGACAGGTGACTGAGTCAGGATCCCGCTAAGGCCCACATGGTGATCGGTTGACGTGTCTTTTCAACATCTTTTAAAAAGTAACAGCTTTATTGATGTATACCTCGTGAACCATGCGATTCGTCATTTACAGTGTAACGTTTAGCGTGTTTTAGTCCACGGGCAGACTTGTGCGGCCACTCCCACAGCGTCTGGACCCTGCCCCCTCCAGAGAAACCCTGTAACTCTGGCTGTCACTCTCCCCACCCCGTCTTCCCCAGCCCCAAGCAGCCACGTCCCGTCTGCTCTTCTCTGACTTTCTCCTCCCCTTGCGCCTCGTGCTGTTTCTTGGTGGAAGCTGGCTGTGTGCTTGTGTCCTACACTGTGGACTTGGCTGGACGTCTTGGTGTGGCCTGACATGGTCCTCGGTCCTCTGTGGGTCTCCTGCAAGTTAGTGCTCGGAACCAAAGGCTCGATGGGATGCAGGTTCTATTTTGGGGGTCTGAGGATTTTGGACCGCTGATAGCCTTCCTCGTTCTCAGGACACAGGTCTGTCTGCTGCTCTCCTCCGCGCTGTCGCCGGTGGCCGGTGGCCAGGGGGCTCCATCGCTTCCTTAGGGTTCGATGCTGATGTCCCGCTTCTACAGTAAAACTCCCTGGTCAGCTGTTCGGTAGTGGGTGTATCTTGAAGGCAGAGGAATGTCGGGGCACAGCCTGGAGGCAGGGCAACCTGTTGAGAAGAGAGACAGGTCCAGGCAGGCTGTTGCTGCGGGGGGAGGCTCTGGAGGTGACGTGGTGCTAACGGGAACGTGGTCTCAGGGAGGGGCTGCTTTGTTCTGTCGGTGGCAGGGGCCCCCTGAGGGTGGTTAGCAGGTGTGTGACAGGACCAGCTGGGAGTCATCTTGCACCTACAGGTGGGGAGATGCCAGATTCTCGCTGGTGGCAGAGGGAGTGGGGGGAAGCCTGCACATGGGGCGGGTGGCCGGGACCCTTCCCCCGAGCTGGCCTGAGAACACGGGTGTCACTGATGACGGGGTAAGGAAGGAGCAGCCGAGGCAGGTTCTGTTTTATTAATTATTTATTTATTTTTTAAGAAAAGATTTATGTACTTAGGTGGGGACGGGCAGAGGGAGAGCGAGTCCGCCAGCAGAGTCCCTGCTGAGCGCGGAGCCTGACCTGGGGCTTGATGTCACCCTGAGATCACTACTGGAGCCCAAGCCTAGAGTCGGATGCTTAACCAACTGAATCACGCAGGCCCCCACTTTTGTTTTATAGATGGGCTACGTTTAAGGCAATTCTAGGAAATCCAGGAGAAAAATCTGTAATCTTCACTTTGCACATTTATAGCACCCAGTGTGTTTTGCCTGGTGGTCTGTGTCCTTCATTAACAAATGCAAAACTGTGTTTGCTTGTGCCTGCGATCCTCTTGGTTATCTTTGGTCTGTTTCCAGTGTCCCTGTAGTGTTTTCTTATTTGTCGCTAAATGTTTATTACATTTAATTTATTGTTTTGCTCCAGTGACTGGAAACTTGTGTTCACTTTTGAAAAATCCCACACCCAGCCCACCTTAGTGCTCTTTCTGGCTGCGGTCCTCCTTTGCCCTCGGGATTCTGTGGTCCTCAGTGGAAGTGGTCTCTCCCACCTCTGTTTGGCGTGGAAGGTGGCACCATACATCAAGGGTCTGGAGGGAAGGGGACCGTGGGGGCCACTTATGAAATGACTTACTTACACAGGTAATGGATGCACATGAGAAAAGTCAAATCCTAGCATATCAAAGAGCAAACAGTGAAAAGTCTTCCTTCTCTGCCAGCCTCCCAGCCCCCGTCTCGTGAGTACATCGGTTCTAGATGTTGGTAGGTTCAGTGCGTGCCCCACGAGTCCGTTCCACTGAGCCTGGCTCTTGGTCTGGCCAGTGGAGGTGGAGCGAGGGGGAGCCGACTGCCTCCCCCTGCTTCCGTCAGTCTTGTCTGGAGCTGTGCCCTCAGGAGGTAGGCTGGAGGTGGCCAGCACTGGGTGGGAGGCATGGCGCCCAGCTTGAAGCTTTGTGGGTGTGGGAATCTGGCCTCATCCCCTCTGGGCTGTGCAGCCCCGGAGCTCTCCTGAACCTGTGTTTAGCTCAGTGTCTTCCTGTGTGAGAAGGGAACAGCTATCTCACCCGCCTTCCTGTGTGAGCTAGATGCATTGACACACGTCAGTGTTCCCAGCACTGGCCTGCCGCCAAGGCCAGACCATGACCCGGGACCGAGCAGGGAGCTGTACAGTCCCTGGGGCTGGAGTCCTCGGTGACGAGCTGGTGAACCTTTCAGTCATGGAATTCTAGAGGTGAATTCAGGAAAAAATGGATTCTTGGGTGAAAAATCTCTAGAAGATAAATGCTATGAAGTAAATAGAAAGGATGGTAATAAATTTGGTTGTAAAGCTGTAGGAGCTCTGTGTGGCATTTTATTTTATTTTATTTTGTTGGTCTTTAGAAGAAAAGCAAAGAACTAGGTTGACTTTTTGAGGGATTTAAATTTCATTCCATCAGGGAATCCTCTTCCTGTAATGACCAATGACTGAGAGTCCTGGCCGCCTGGAGCGTGGTGTGAGCCTGAGCCCAGGCTCCTCGGAGAAGGGCGCCCCGGTGGGTGATCTGTGCTGCTGTAGGGGCAGCGAATGGGGGGCCTTGTGGGCTGGGGGTGCCATCCCTGCAGGAACTTCAAGGATGAAATGTAAGTTGTAGTTTGCAAGACACGCTGTTAAGCTTTCCAGTGGTACTCAGTGTCATTCCAAAAAACGTTTATTTGAAGTGTGGTTTGTCTTTTATTTTTGCACATTTTTATTGAAATAAGGTAGTTTTAAGTCCATGTTGTAGAATGATGGCTGTTAAGGAGTCTTTCAGCCATCTTTTGGATGGATCGTTCTCAGACTGATGCTGTAAGAGGATCGTTCGCCGTGTTCTGGACGCCTCCAGCCTCCCTGGGACGGCTCTCCTCCCTCCATTGCTCTCGGCCACTGTTGGTATTATTTGTGTGGTCTTTTCCAAGTGTGTCTGTATCATTAACAAGGGAAAAAGAAAAATATTAGATGTTTCAAAGAGGAAATTCTTTCCAAATGTCGTAGCCTTTTTTAAAAACTGAGGTGAAATTCACACAACACAAGGCATTTTATTTTATTTTTTTCTTTAAGGTTTTATTTTTAAGTAACCTCTCCACCCAGAGCGGGGCTCAGACTCACAGCCCTGGGATCAGGAGCTGCACGTTCTGCCGCATGAGCCGGTCAGGCCCCGTCACACGATGTCGTGAAGTGAACAGTTTGGTGGCACTCGGTACGGTCACCTCTAGCAAGTCCAGAACATTTTCATCACCCCAGAAAGAATCCCTGTATGCCTTGCCCCTACCCCGGCCCCAGCCACCACCATTCTGCGTCCTGGCTCAATGAGTTGGGTAATCGCATCTGGATTGGAGTTGGATATTTTATGTAAGTGGAATCCTAACCTGTATGACCGTCTGTGTCCAGCTTTGACGGAGCACGGTGTCTTGCAGGCTCGTGGGGCCTGGGTCGGCCCCCTTCCCTCTTTAGGCCCAAGTGCTCCGTTGTAAGCACATCTTATAGTTTGTTTGTTTGTTCTTCTGTTGGTGGGCGTTTGGGTTGTTTCTACCTTTCCACTGTTGTGAATGCTGCTGCCATGATCGTTCGTGTGCCAGTTGGTGCGTGGAAATATGTTTTCATTTCTTTTGGACACGTACCTAGGAGTGGAATCGTGGGGTGGTACTCTGTGACCGCGGAGCTGCCAGACTGTTTTCCACGGTGGCTGCACTATTTTACATTCCCACCAAGTGTCGAAGGTTCCGGTTTCTCCACGTCCTTACCAGTACTTACTGTTATCGCTGCCTTTTAGAAAATGAAATTCTTAATGTAATAAGCCATTTTTGTGCAAAAAAAAAAATTAGGTTTAACTACATTTTGCCCAGATCTATTTGATAGCTGTAAGATAGCATCCATTTCTTCCTGCCAGGATTCAGAGTGTGTTTGGGCCTGGAGAACTAGAAGCACACAGCAAAGCAAAGTGTACTTTAATAGGGCAGGGAAGACTCCGAGAGTCCAGTACCCAGCTTCAGGCCCGTATGTCTAATGGCAAAGATGTTCACTCTTGGGAAAAAAGGATGGTGTGCCAGCTATGCATTTGGCATCGTACCCAGCACGGGAGACACAGCAGTGAATCCACACTCAAGCAGTTCCTGCCCTCTGAGCTCACTGTCTGAGTCATGAACATAGACATGAATCAAAGGGTCACCCAGAAATCCATGGAAAATGGCAGATGTTTTTAGTGCAGGTGGGGTGGAGAGCAGGTTCCCGGAGCCAGGAGGGCATATGACAGGGAGCATGGCTTGTCGGGCCTGGGAGGGGGCTGGACAGGCCCAGGGGTGGAGGCTGCCCTGGGCGTGGTGCTCATCATCCTGAATGCCAGCAGAAGTACCGTGTGTGTTTCTAAGGGTCCCGCTGGCCACGGGTAGAGAAACACATGGGAAGTGGCTCGGGGCTGACCAGCACGGTCCACCGGGCAGGCGCTTAGGGCAGTGGGTGGGGCAAATGGGGACAGTATCTGGAGATGGCTGACTTTGGGTTGCCTGGCTGCTGCAGGGCACGAGTGGAAGTGAGCAGATTTACATTGTTTGCAGACTTTGAGAAAAAGTTTTAAAGGACTTGTTCATAAGGAAAAATTCAAATGTCGCTTTCTCAGAAGAGAAAATGGGAGCCCCCATGGTGATGGGCACCATCACGCCACTCACCAGTTCGGTCCAGCCTTGCTCACCTCTTTCTCCCCTGCCCCCTGGCCTCCATTATTTGAAGCTTCATTTCATTGCCTTCCTAGATATTCTATTGACCATTTATCTTGACATCATTTGAGACTCGGGGAAGTGGCTAAAGTAATACGGAGTTCCCATAGAGCTTCCCCCTAAGGTAATCTTATGGAATCACGGGACAGTTGCCAACACCAGGAAGTTGACGTTCCTGTATCAATGCTATTACCTAAGCTACGATCTTAATCCAGCTTGGCTGTTAGTCTGAATGATGTCTGTTTTCTGGACGTACCATGTCCATGTCGGGACCTCGTCCAGCCTAGAGGCCCCCTTGTGTTTATTGTCACGTCTCTTGCACTCTCCAGTCTGTGACAGTCTCTTTCTTTGTCTTTTGTGACCTTGACGTGGAGCCCTTTCAAGGATTGCCCATGTCCTTCCAACACGCCCCGTTACGTTTTAGTATTTCCTGTTTGGACCTAGAAGCTACTCTAGGCGCACGTATTTTTTCTGCCCGGTCCATTCCGTCAGGGAGCCCTTGTTCCTTTTATTGGAGAATGGTGTACGCAGGTAGACCGGGGCCCTGGCTGTGTGCTTGGCTGTTGGGGTGTCCTTGTGGGAGACACAGCCAGGAAATATATGTGTGTGTTCTCACACATGCATGCGCATCTGTATTTATCTGTCCGGTCTGTATAAGAAAACCCATGAGGTCATGCTGATATTTCTGATCCCAGTCCAGTACCACAGGGTTTATTCTGCTTTCCTCTCCCCTTGTTTGTAACTTCTGTACCAGATAGAAGTCTGTGTCTCGTTCTGCACGATATATTGGCATATTTGGTCAGACCTAGTGCACAGAAAGTGGTTTCAGAAGTGCTAACCGGTGTCCGTGGGAGAAGCAAATGTACGGACTAGAGAACCCATGTCTGCATATGGCTCTTTACATGTTTAGCCAAATAATATGCGGTCAGAACCTCATCTTCCAGAGCCCCTCCGTTGGTTCCTCTCTCCTCTGCTCCCTTCTCTCTGACAGTCACTGTCTGCATTGTGCCTTTAGAGCCCACCTGTGCTACATGGCGTTTCTGTTTATGTCTCGTGTCCTTGCCACCGTTCTAGGGTATGAGAATCCGGTTCAGTGTCTGTGGAGGGTAATGAGTAGTCTGGAGTGGAAAGCGAGATTGTTATTCGTGTTGCAGTTAAAAATCTGAAACAAAGTGAAGAGAGCCGGAACCCCCAGCCTGCCTATAGGATTGGTCTTGGTGTTGCTCGTGGACGCGCGGAGTTGCTACAAAGACTTGCTACCAAGTATGCGCCAGAGCCTGAAAAGGACTTGGTAACAGCTGCTGCCCGATGCCAGGTGACGCCCTCTGCTACATGGAGATACTCTGTGTGCCCGGGTCAGCGATAGACGAGGCTGGGGGGCGGCCTTCCAGGATAAGCAGCCGCGGCCCTTATCGGAGCAGGCGTGCTGGCCTCCGCACCACGCTGCGGGGGCTCTGCGCACCCCGCTCCTGGTGTGGGCTGTCACCCCAGGCAGTGTGGCCTCCTGATTCCAGTTTTCCAAAAATTCTTCTCTTCATGATAAGAGGAATACATCTCACCTCAAAGCATTTAGAAGATACTGAAATAAACAAAAAAAGTCACCCATAATAATCCTTGGGAGGAAGAGTTCATACGTGTGAGGTTATTTCCAGACTTTTTTTCTCTTCTCCCCCATCCCCACCTTCTCAGCCCCATTCATGACCTTCATCCCAGTCTGCTCTTCCAGTGTGGAAGGGGGGAGGGCAGATACTGGCTCCGCTCAGAAATCCATCTCACATTAGCAGTGAGGATCTGGGCACCACCCCAAATTGTTACTTTCCTTACTCATAAGTTTAAGCATCAGACATTTTTTTTCTTGTCTTTATTATTTTTTTTTTGAAGATTTTATTTTTGAGTAATCTCTACACCTGTGGGCCTCGAACTCACAGCCCTGAGCTCAGGAGTCGCACACTCTTCTGACTGAGGCAGCTGGGCGCCCCTAGACATTTTTTCTCCTTCACGTATATGGGCAGCTGGGATTCACTTACATTGCTAATTTTATGTTGCTGCCGTTCACCTGGTATCTTGAGCATGTGGGGTGGAGGCACCCGTGTTTAAAGTGAAAAGATGATGGCCGTACATGCAGGTCAGGTGGTGGCCTCCCACGGGACACAGGCAGTGAGCACAGGCAGGTGGGGCCTGATTCCTGACTCCGGGCCCCCTACCTGTGCAGCACGGTTCCTGTGCCTCAGTCTTCTCTCGAGCTGGAACGGGCGTAGACATTCCCCCTGACTTGGGAGGATTCTGTGGGTTATAAATGGTCTGTGACAGGCAGTCCTGTTTCATGATCCTCCTTCCGTGTACGCCTAGCACACCCCCTTTCCTTCAGAGCACTTTTTCAGTCCCTGGGGAAGTGTTGAGGGGGTGAGTCTGTCTCTCACTAACTAGAAGCTGCCAGAGGGCCGGACTGTGTCTCACGGCTGCACTTGCAGCACCTTGCATGGTTCCTGGTTGAGAAGACGTGGAGACGGAGGGTGTGTGTGTGCGTGCACGTGTGTGTGTGCATGTGTGTGTAGGGTGGGGGAATAGACTGCTTAGTAAAACCACTTAGGCACTGAGGTGTAAACAGTGAATGCTAAAATGTCTTCCCTAAGGGGTTGATCACAGAAGCCCCTACAGTAAGCTGACTTCATTCATGGTGGGGAGGGTGCGGTTCCAGGACACCTGCTAATCTCCCGCCTTGTGGGCGCCCTACCCCAAGGCTGACAGTAGAGAGGAATGGTGCTGTCCCTGGGTTCACATCCTGGCTTCTCTCATCACATTGGCTATCGATAAGGAAACATTTATGAAGTGGGAATAATGAAAGTACCAATTTTTGTTATTATAGTGAATAACTATTAATATAAAATTACATATCCTAGAATTACTAGCATAATTAATATGGTATATTTTATGTATAATATAGAGACATTTAGTTATAACAGATAGCTTGATATGTTTGTTCATCTTAATTATTGATCATCATGATTAATTATGTAGTATAATTAATTGTTCTGATTATCATAATTAGTTATTACTGTGAAAGCAAAATGGGTTACTACGTGGAAAATGCCTCCTGGTGCCTAGGATGTGCTCAGTGCATATTACTTATTGTAAGAGCGATTATTTTCGTGGGTAGGAGAGATGGTGCAGCTCCTTTGGGGGGGGATGTATGCGCTTCTTGGGGAATTTGGAAATTACGCTGCATGGTAAGTTTGTGCCGGCTGTGTGTTGCCTGGGGCTGGTGAGGGCTGCCTAAAGCGGGGTGCTGGTATGGCAGGTGGTGGGGTTTCTCGGGGAGCTTTCGCTCTGGCCTGGATGATGGGCTGTAGAAATTGTGCCGACCCGGGCTGCGGGGTGCCTGTGCAGGGGTGTGGATGACTTGGTGCCAGTGCCGCAGAGCCCCCCCGAAGACCCCGCACTGAGCCCCGCAGGACAGCGCGCCCATCCCTCCACAGAATTTTCCATCGTGCTCCTGAAAGGCACATCTCCCAGCTGAGCTGCCTGGATTAGAGGTGGCAGAACAACACAGATGAGTGTGGCACGTGTTTCTCGTAAAACGCCCGTCTTTGAACGGGAACAGATTTTTCTGATTCTTCTAAGTGGCTCTTCCCGTATTTGGTCCTGGTTGTTTGGTTGGTCACTGTCAAAGTTGTTTTCTAAACAAAGCCCCAGAAGAAACGAAGCAGACGCGTTAGCCCTGTAACTCGATAGTTGTCTTAATTGGAAGCAGACCTCGGTGTGGATGGGATCTGGGGTGCAGGGAAGGGGGACATCTCTGTCTGTAACAAAGTAGAGACCTGGAAACGGACACTTGCAGGCGGCTTGTCTAGATTTTAAAAACAAAACAACCCCCAAAACCACTCTGAACGTGTTTAAACTTCATTTAACCTTTCTTGTGCGTGCCCCCTGCCCCTGAACTTGCTGCAGTCCACAGAGCGATTTCTGACCTGATGTGCTGTCCTTTTGTTCTGTCCCTACAGCATCAGCTGTTGATCAGGTAGTCGAGAGGTTCCCTTTTCATTTTGGTACTTTGGCTGTGAGTTCGAGCTGCTGCTGCTCAGATGGTGTTTCGGTGTCACGGAAGCTGTGCTGTGTGCTAGGCAGACACCGCTGGCACCTTGTGGGCCCGGGGACTGAGAGCAGGTGCAGACAGCTGGTGGCGGCTGACCCCTGGCCGACTGCTCCTGGGCCATGAGGACCTGAAGCCTGCACAGTGCCCTGTCACCATCCACTTCATTACTTATTTTAAAAATGTCTGTTTTAAATGCTTGCATTTAGGGGCGCCTGGGTGGCACAGCGGTTAAATGCTTGCATTTGACAAATCAGTGCCTTTAGCCTTAGCCTGCGAGGGCTATTTACAGCCTGATTACAGGACTGAGGCGAGTTCGTAGTGGAAATGTGCGGAAGGTGGTGAATCGGTACGTGGCAGGGACCCACAGGGATGGCCACAGGCCTGTCTGTGATGAAGGTGGGAAGGAGAATCACACAATGTGCAGTTGGAGGCTCCGGAAGTGACTGGAGCTGCAGAGTGAAGTTGTTGGGGGTAAGGGAGGAAGTCAGGTCAGTAACAGCAGCTCACGTGGGTGTCCTGCCTGCTGTGCACCTGCTTTAGCAGTGTTGACACGATCCCAGTTGGTACTGCAGGTTAGGAAACTGAGGCACATGGAGGTGCAGGGCCGAGAGCAAGATGTGCCGGATCCCATACGTGGAGCTGGGCAGCTGCCTGCCCATTCCGGGACCTGGACCCCATGGGTGTCGTGGGGACAGGCCAGTGCACCTGCCCCGGGGGGTCGAACACGCAAGGAGATTTTGCTTTGCTTTGCCGTAATTATGCAAATGTAGAAGGCCCTTCCAGAGAACTCTTTGTGGCGGCATAACCTCCGCCAAGGGATAGAGGAGAACACTGACTGGGAATGACTGGGTTTTGGATTTTCCAGTGTTTTAATTAAAGAGCAGTCAGTTGAAATTTTTTTAAGAATGCTCTTTTGAATTAATGAATACTGGTTTGAGTTTTACCCCTGTTGCTTTCTTTTTTTATACCCTGGATCTGTGATGCCCTCTGGTATACTTCGTGAGGCTGGCCCTGCAGAGCTCTGAGCACTTTGGGGGAATTTCCGTAACGACCCTTTGTTAATATTTCAGGCGTTTTCTGAGACTACCTCTGCCACCTGAAGTCTGACATTACTTCCATATGCTTTTTTTTTTTTTTTTTAAGATTTTATTTATTTGAGAGAGAGCATGAGCAGGGGGAGTGGCAGAGGAAAAGGGAGAAGCACATTCCCCACCGAGCAGAGAGTGGGGCAGGGGACTCGATCCCAGGACCCTGAGATCATGACCTGCGGCGAAAGGAGACGCTCAACAGACTAAGCCCCCAGGCGCCCCTTCTTTACGCTTTTCTGAAGGATGTTGACCAGAATTGGGTAACAGGATGAAAAGCCTTTTTGAAGCACAGCTTCGGGACCCCTAGATGGCCTCCCCCTCTGTTTACATTGGAACAAAAAGGGCTCCACTTACGGCGGTGGCCCCGTGAGCCCTGGTGGCAGTTTGGGGTGCCCCTGGCCTGTGCACTGACCTTCACTTAGCCCGTGTCGTCGAGCGCATCTGCACGTCCAGACCTGGTTCCGTGGTGGGCCGGTGGCATTGCTGTCTGTGCAGTTGGCATGTTAGTGCCACTGAATTGGGTGGTGGGTGGTTTTAAGATTGAGGTGTAAAACAGGAAGAGGAAGGCAGACTTTTTGGCATTTCCGAAAGTGTGCAGATGATTTCCTCTCTCCTCTCGCTGGATCACCGCCGGCTGAGCCCCCGGGGCTGGTGAGGACCCGTCATCAGGCCTGTAATCCTCCAGCTTAGTAGCTGGGCAGGAGAGCTGTTTGCTCACAGAAAGTGGTGAAGAGCACCTGTTTGCTCACCTCTTTTCCCTGGTGAAATTTTATGTATTTGGAAGTGAATGATGTTTGCTGCTTTTGAGTTGAGCACTTGATAAATAGTTGTTTAAACTGAAGTAACTGAATAAACTTGAAGGTAACGTGATGATCTGCCAAAGCCTCTCCCCTCCCCCTCCCCAAAGTATCACAACTGTGCGCCGGTCCCTATGACAGGACTCCCGGAGTTCACTGTTCACACAGACTGCTACTCGCCCCCCTCTCCGTTCTGGGTGGTTTCTGTCGGTGGAGAATATAACCCAGTGAATCCGAAGACCTTTGTAAATTAACTGCATGCCCTGAGGTGTCCTTTTGCTTGCTTCGGGACAAGCATGGACTGGTTCCACGTGTATTAATGATTAACTCTGTGTTTGTTCTCTTGACACTCTCTATGTGCGGATTTCCCTCTTCTGGTTGGCCGTTTCCTAGAGAGAGGGGACTGACTGACTGGTGCAGTCTGTCCTCCTCCCCGCGGGTGTCAGCAAAACGCTGCATGGTGGGTGAGCGCGTCTCCGAGCCCTGCTGGCCGGGTCGCGGCAAACCAGCCACCCACCAGCTGACCTGTGTGGTTGCCGTTGCTGCCCGTCGGACGGAGACCGGACCGCACACGTCGGCAGCCCCTCAGCGGTTCGGGTTTTCGGTGTGCCCCCGAGAGCTGCGGCTGCTGCCATCTTGCCCAGAGAGACCCGAGGCAGGGCCACTGTGTTCTCAGAAAATAGTCCGGATGACAGTCCACACCGCAAAATGAGACGTTCAGATCTTGGTTCTGAAAGCTTTCTGCAGCAGGACCTCTGTGTGGTCTCAGATGATCAAGGACCCCAAAGACCCTTTGTTTATGTGGGTTCTGTATGTTAATGTTCATTGTATTAGAAGTGAAAACCAAGGAGTCTAAAAAATAATGGGCCATAAAGACAATGAAAAGTCCGACATGTATTAATAGATGGTATTTTTATGAAAGATAATTTTTTAAAACAAAAAAAATGTAGTGAAAAGAGCGATATTGTTTCACACTTCTTATAATTCTCCTTAAGATTTGGCCAAAAACAAGCAGCAGTTGGCTTCCACATTGAGTCTACTGGAATTTGTTGTTTTTGTTGAAGTATAAGAAAAAAAATCTGACCTCACACAGATGTGTAGCTGAAAGGGAGGAATGTGTTCGTAGCCTTTTCAGATAATCGTGGATCTGATTCTTTGCTACCACACACCAGAACTCGACCGGTAGTAGTTTGTTCCTTTGAGAGAGAGAGAGAAAGCATGAGCAAGGTGGGGGGCAGGGGGGGTGGGTGGTGGGAGCAGACTCCCCGCTGAGCACAGAGCCTGACAAGGGGTTTGCTCTCACGACCAGAGCCGAAATCCAGAGTTGGACGCTCGGCCCACTGCACCAGCCAGGCGCCCCTCGACCAGGGGTGGTTTCGGGGAAGCCGGTTGCGGTGCGGGGACTGAAGCCACGTGGGACGCAGCGTGGCCGCGTGCTTAGCGGGGTGCGATCCAGGGGGTCCCGCGGCCTCACTGGACAGTCTCGCTTTCCTGTGTTGGCGGGTTTTCCAGACACTGGCTGTGTCACTGCACACAGACACGCATGCCGCTCCTGGAGGATCTGGAATCTTGAAGCGCGTGATGGCGACGACAGGTTTCCCACGGCTCGAATTTTCACGTTCAGGCTTGAGTTGCGTCATTGCCTCAGACCCGGGCGGCTGTTCTCGGGAGCGCGGGGCCCCTGGGTTCGGCGTCGAGGACGTCTGTCCGCCGCCCAAGCCGTCGTCCCTGGGACAGGAAGCTCCGCCCGGCCTGACGCGCTCGCCACACCTGTTCCTCCGTAAGCCGAGACGGTGAGACGGTGAGATGGCGAGACGGCGGGCGCCGTGTCCTCACACAGCCGGGACGAGTCCGTGCGTCACAGCGCGGCTGCTGTGCGTCGCTTCACCGGGAGCGCGTGTGGGTCGCCGGCGTCCCTGCTGACGGCCGCACGTTCCCGGGTCCCCGGCGGCGCCCGCACCCGCCGTCTCTGCTCCTGCGCGTCCGTGTGCGGAGACTGTTACCCGTTATGCCAGAAATGCTTCTGACCTTGGGAACCCCCCTCGCGGCTCCGGGGACCCCACGGGAATTCCTGCGCCACTCCGAGAATCCTGAATTCTGTTCTCTCTCCCTCTGCGGCGGGTCCGTGTGCAGCGCCGGCGGCAGAGGCTGTGAGAGTCCAGGGAGTTGAGCTGCGTCCAGCCTCCCAGACGTGCTGTAGCAAATCTGCCTGAGGAGGGGGCCGGGTTTGTTGTGGGGGTCCCCGTGTGTGCGGCCGGCGGCCTCGCCGCCACGGCTCGGGGGGCTGGGGGCCGCGCCCGCGTCTGCCAGGTCTCGGAGGCGCGCTCCTCGGAGCCGGAGTGGGGGGCGGGTGGGAGGAGGGCTGCGGGGTGTTTTCTTTTGGGCTGTTGGTGGAGGAGCTGGGCTCCCCTCGGGTCACAGAGTCTTCTTTTGGAAAGAGGTAGCTTCGTCGAGTGGGGTCTTTGGTTCAGTGAATTCTGTTGGTGCTTTCTGAGGGAGTGTTTGTACAGTTGCTCCGTGGAGGGATCTTCCGTCTTTACCCGCGGACGCAGACGGCTTTTCCTCGCTCTCGGGGCACCTGGAGTTGGGGCTTCACCTGAGGAAGGCAGGCTCGCAGTCCGGAAGTGGCTTCCGTTCCGGGCTAGAACCCAGAATGCGTGTAGAACCTTTTTGTGGGACCTGGGAGGAGACCCCCCTCCCTGCCCCTCCCCTGCTGGTTCTTGTTGCCACCGTACGTAGACATAGAGTGTCCTGTCCCTCTCTCCCAGGGCACGGCCGGAAGCCCACTCGGGATTTGTCGGCGGGTGTGCTCACATAAGGCTTGGTCTCAGGAAGCTGTGTATGTGCTTTTGCTAGTAGCTTCTGACCTGCTCTAGAAAAAGATGAGTGAGTGCTGTGACCCACAGAGGGAAGCGTTCTAATTGTTTCTTAACCAGCAGGCATTCACCTTGAGTGTTTGAAAACCGTCGGAAAAGAGCTTGCTGGCTGATCTGCTGCCTTGTCGTAGCCCCGGCCCCGGGACAGGCCCGAAGCCTTGCCGGGACTTGTCTGGGGCCAGGACTAGTGCAGGGCCCTCGCCTCACCGCCCCCCGTGCTTCCGACCTATGTCTCCGTAGTCTGTTACCGCGCCTTCCTTTCTCAAAGTTCGGAACACCTGCTGTGTGCTGAGCCCTGTGCTAGATGCTGGCGAGAGGCCGACACACACAGTGGGTACTTATTCTCAGGGAGCTTGTGCCCTGGGTGGGTGTCAGACAACTAGGGGACCGGTACGTAGTGCGTCCGGTGCAAGGAGTCCATCGTTAGGGTGCTCAGGGAGGTGTTGTTGGATAGTAGAGCCAGCAGGAACAACACCTGTGTGCCGGATGGGGTGGGGGGCACAGGGCAGGCAAAGCACCCCAAGCCTCGTGTGGCCAGAGCTGCGGCTGGAGGGCAGAGGTGGTGGGCAGGGGCCACGGTGCCCTGCTGTGGTCACTCTGCCTCCTCGGCCCGTTGCAGAGGCTGCCAGCTATTTATAGAACACGCTGTAAGCCCCTGGAGCCTGGCATCACGACCCGGTATGACCTCACCAGGCCCGTACCAGCCTCTCTCGCTTCTGCCCTCGTGCCCTTGGTGCCTCTGCTCATGCTACCCTGGAATCCCCTGGTCGTGGTGCCGGTCCTGCCCACCCATTTCCTGCTGCTGGAAATTCCTTCTTTCCAGGATCTGCTCAAAGGGGGTTTCTCATGAAGCCTTGCCAAACAGCTAAGTGAGAATGCCTTGGTCTTTTGTCCAGTCAGAAGCTTATCTCATTGCTCCAGAACAGCCTGATTCCACCTCCCTGACCCCTGCACTGCTGTAGCCCACGGTGAGCATTCATGGAGCCAGCCAGCAGTGGCTGGGGTCCCTGGGAGGTGATGTCAGCAGGTCCCACCCCGGTGGGCATAGAGAGAAGTCAGGGTACAGTGAGAAGGAGGAGCACTGGATACCGTGGACCGACAGAAGGACAGATGGACGGATGAGGGCTTCGTGGTCTCTTCCTCTGCTCAGCTTGCTAGTTCTGCATGGGAGGACTCTCCCTGAGGTCACTTGGACTGCCCATGGGACCATTTGGGCATTCGGAGCACAACTCTGTGACCAGATGATGACCCCAGTATCACTCTTTGGAGTGATTGGAAAGTACTAACTCTACAGAAAAGTCCGTCCCTTATTGCTCTCGTCTGGCTCCCTTAGCATGTAGGACTTCTGGGTGTTTCAGGGATGTTCGATCAGTGGCCCCAAACCACAGACGCTCTGCCAGCCTAGCAGGGGACTCGGTGGTTTTCCTGGAGCCCCGTGGCCATGAGCAAGCAGCTCTCGGTGAGGTTGCCACACGACACCTGCCGTGACCTTGCCTCAGCCCACGACTGCTCCTTGGGGTTTCGGCGAGTGCTGTCTGCTTGGGCCCTCCGCTGTGTCCCTGCCTGCGGGCAGCCTGCTGGGCCTGCGGAGCCGCAGAACGAGGGCCCAGAGACTCTCCCAGGGCGTCCTCTGGTGCTTGGGAAGAAGAGCGCAGGCCACGGGGGCTGGTTGTGCAGGACTGGCGTTCCGACCCTGAGATGCAGCGGGAACACCCAGAGTGTGTGCTGAGGGGCATATAGGAAGCCTGTTAACTGAGGGAGAGAACAGGCCAAAATCCATGTTCGGAAGCTTAGCCTGCCTTTTATAACACTAACACTCGAGAAAACAACAGCTTTATTTTCTCAAGATATAGCTCACAAAGCCCCAAATTACCACTGTGTTTTTATGTGTTATGGTTAAAGATGTGAAGGATGTTCGTGCTGTAACTCAGTCGGGCAGGCGTGCTCCCTGCCGCGGCCCGTGCAGCAAGGCGCCGGTTCTGTCCCGGGGCGTGGGGCACTCGGTGCTGAGAGCGCACAGTGATTAAACACTAGCCACAGGCATGTAACGTACGAGTGACCTACAGTTCACCATTGGACAGCGTGCCAGTAGTGGCCTTAAGAACATTCACAGTGTTTGTGACCACCAAACTGTCACCCCCCAAACAGAGGCCCCGTACCCATTGGCTGCCTCTCTCTTCTCTGCTTGCCCAGCTGCTGACAACTGCTAATCTTTCTGTCTCAGTGTAGTTGCCCATTCTGGACATTTCATGCAAAGAGGGTCATACAGATGTGGACTCTGTGCCTCTGCTGTCACCTGAGAGTATCTTCCAAGTTCATCTGTGTCGTAGCAGGTTATTAGGACTTCATTCCTTTGAATGGCTGAAGAATGTTCCATTGCGTGGATATACCACATTCTGTTTTATCCATTCATTTGACAAGGCATTTGGGGTTGTTTCCAATTATTGTATTTTTAAATTATAACATTCTTAATTTTCTGTGCCTTGAAGCATTTCCAAAATTATAAATGTGTGTGACAATTTTATCAGGGGATATACAGGGCAGTTTTTCTGTTTTTTCCACGCTGTGCTGGGGTCATCAGCTTTTGAACAGTGTTCCAGTTTTCCCACGTTTGCTTTGTGGGAAGGGAGCGCAGTGGGTAGGAGCCCCCTCGTGTTGGAAGCGGTCTGCTGAGGGATCTCACTGAGCCCCTGTCTAGAGTTAGAATCTGTCTGCTTCCTTTAGGCAAATCAGAAATGTAGTTGATGTTCGGAGGGACATTGTGCATTAATGGTTTTTCTCTGTGTATGTGATTATGGGAAAATCTTACCATATTTTTAGTAATAAGCCTGCCTGAGTTGTAAATTTCTTACCGTGAACATAACAATTTATAATCATAAAAAAAGGACCTTCTGCGTAATTTGTCATATTGGCCATATTTCGTATATCTGCAGACTTGAAGGCAGGGAGTATTAATAGCAGAGTGGGGCAAACAGTTACTTTTTTTTTTTTTTGAAAGATTTTATTTATTTATTTGACAGAGATAGAGACAGCCAGCGAGAGAGGGAACACAAGCAGGGGGAGTGGGAGAGGAAGAAGCAGGC
>NC_048226.1:100568254-100665145 GCF_002007445.2 Ailuropoda melanoleuca | reverse complement strand
GGATCACGCCCTGAGCCGAAGGCAGACGCTTAACCGCTGTGCCACCCAGGCGCCCCTCAACAGTCACTTTTGACACTGCTTCACCTCGCAAGAGTTCATTGGCCTGTCCCTTTACTGACGTCCTCAGCGAGCCTGCCAGCTTCCCCTGCACGAGAGCCACGAGGTTCCTATTCTCGCTTTGCTCTCGGGCCGCCGTGGAGGCCTCTGAGCAGGCTCGTCGCTTTCCCCCCTTGCTTGCAAGGCCCCTTTCATTCGACTTCCTCAGCCCCGTTTGTCGTCACTCGTGTTCCTGTTCAAGTCTGCGGTCTGTTGGGGGGAGATGGCCGGAGGAGGTGTTCGCTGGGCCCTGGCTCCTCGTGCCANCCGCCCCGCCCTGGGAACAGCCGGGCAGGCGTCCTGTCCTAGCCGCCCTGAGCATCGGCCCCGATGCCGTTACGTCTTTCAGACTTTCTGCGGTACTTCTCACTTCCTCACGTGTGCACGCCAACAGTGTGATGGTCTCCAAAGCATTCTTCCCTCGGCCTCAACCAGGGTTACCACGAGGCCAGCTTATTTCCTTACGGGAACAATTTGAAGGAAATCCTGCACATCATCATTTACCCACAGGTACTTCAGTGTGGTCTCTAACAAATGAGGACACTTGAAACGTGGAATCACGACTAGGACGCTCGAGAAGTGGCCGTTCCTTAGTATCAGATAGATGGTCGGTGCCCTGCTTTCCCAGGTGCCTCAGGATTGCTTTGTTATCGCTGGTGTGTTTGTACTAGTGTCTGTACTCACGGTCAGCCGTGGTTGCTTGTGTAACTGGCGTCTCTGCGGAGGTTAACTCCTAGCGGGGAGCTGCCCACGGGGCTGTGCGCTTCTGACTTTCCCCCAGTGCAGAGCAAGCGTCGGTCTCTCCGGTGGATTTAGGGACGCACGTCTTCCCTGCATCCCCTACTTAGCGCCCCCACACTGGAGCTCCTGACGGCCTCTGCTCTGGGCCTGCCGGGTGTGCGTCTGTGCTGCTGTGGGCTGGCAAGGCCGGGGCTCCCTTGGTGCTGCTCCACGCTGTCTCTCCCGCCAGGGCAGGAATCCTGCAGTTCTTCTGAAAGCCCCAAGCCATCACAGGTACCTGGCTCCTGCTCGTTGGCCAAGGCAGACAGGTGGATAGTGGGCTGGGCGACCGCGAGCTGGTTCCAGGAGCGAGCTCCTCACGGGGAGCCTGTGAAAGCTACAGCGTAGAGAAACGTCACTGTGCTCAGGGGAAGAAGCCACGCGCACGAGTCTGTGTATATGAGATGCCCAGAGTGAGTAAATCCATGGAGACAGGAAAGCAGATCAGGGGTTGCCAGGGGCTGAGGGTAGGAGGGAATGGGAAGTGTGTGGTTTCTCTTTGGGGCGGTGAAAATGTCCTGGAGCCAGACAGTGGTGATGGCCTCACAACATCCTAAAGCCACTGAATTGTCCACTGTAAAAATGGTTAAGGTGGTCCATTTTATGTTATGTGAAGTCTAATATGATTTCAGAAAACTGACCCTGGGTCATTTTATGCATATTCCTGAATCCAGATTTCCAAGCTCTGCTTTGAGCTTGAAGGTACTGGCATACTTCACGTTAAGGTGTGCATTCTTGATTGGCTCATGACCAAACAAAATGACATCAGGATCCCACCTTATGCTAAATGGGGTCCACCAGAGCACAGGCAACCTGGTCTCTAGTCTTCACCAGCTGCAGAGGGCACCTGGGAAAGCGGCCCCTTCCCCCTGCCTCACAGGTATCAGACGAAGCAAGGTCCAGCTAGTGGCTGGAGCCCGACGTGGGTGGGAAATGCCGTAATTGTGTCATTTAAAGATGGCGGTGCCCTGCATCTGGCACAGTCCATCAGCTAAGATACGTGCAAGTACCACTGATTTCTTGTCAGTCTTGAAGACACAGAGCACGTTTCTATTTATGTTAAATTGTGGGCTTGTATCTCTTATGGAGGAATTGATTAAAGAGGCCCAACCGTCCTGGGGATTTTATCTGCTGGATTTTCAACAAATTTACTCCTAATTAATTATTCTGACTCAAAAAAATACTGTACCTCTACAGGGTGCCGGTGTTCAGGAGTGACATTTCCAATATCTAGCCGCACCAATGGAGAGAATTTTCTGTGTCGTCGTTTGGTAAATTTGCTTTTAAGTATCCCCGCAGGGAGTTGTACTCCTTCCAAGTGAGGGGATTACAGTCGAATTAGCACTCCCTGGAACTGGATTGAGCCACGGGTCTCTGAGGCAGGAGCCTTGCTAACGCATGCAGGGAAATCTGACTCGAAACAAAGCTAACGCTTATGTTACTTAGTCTTTTCAGATGCTTTTCTTGGGATAAGGAACATTCTGGGATTTGTTTGTTTTTTTGGTAATAGCACCACGATACTTACTATTGAATGTGTGCCTTCTTTTGTTAACATTAAAATAACACTATTCACAAAATACAGGGATTGTAATTGAAAATAAACATGGGAGTATTCTTACACTGAAGTCTGAGTTGAAACGCTTGATTGCTAAATATATTGCTGAGGAGAGGAAATATTTTTGTTTTCCTTTGTTGGTGGCAGCGTTGCAGACATGACCCTGCAGGGACCCAGGCTGGGAGTATTTTGATGTGTAACAAGAATCCATGTTTATCACAAAAAACATATAAACAGCAGCTGAAGTTTTCCCTTCCTAATATTGACTTTTTAACAAAACTCTCTCACTCTCTTTAGAAAAAGAGTGCGGCACCTGAGTGGCTCAGTTGGTGAAGCGTCTGCCTTCGGCTCAGGTCCTGATCTCAGGGTCCTGGGATCAAGCCCCAGGGTGGGCTCCCTGCTCAGCTGTCTTTCCTCTCGGCTCCTGCACGCGCTTTCTCTCTCTCAAATAAATAAATAAAATCTTTTAAAAAAACAAGAGGGGAGACTCTCCTGTGTTCATTGCAGAAAACAGTGGCTATAGAGGGTCCGAATCGTTGGGATGCACGAAGCCCCCAAGAAGTTTCTGTGTGTCCGTGGGCATCTCCCGGGGTGTGCGGGCCACTGAGCGCAGTGTCACCCCGGGGCTCAACACGCGGGCCCTTCCCCGGGCCCAGGGCAGCCTGGCGGCCACAGGCCCATTTGCCACAGGGGAATGGGGGGGGGGGCAGAGAGGACCCGGGAGTCTGGCCGCCTGCCTCTTGCGGGTGCCGCCGCCAGGGCCGCAGAGACGGGCAGAGCCAGAGGTGGTGGCAGGGCCATGCAATGCGTGCAGGACGAGGAGGTCTCTCTGAGAAGGTGGCACTTGAACACAGACCTGGGAGTGAGCGAGCAAGCGGGCCTCGGGGCGTGTGAGGGAAGCGAGTCTGGGGGAGGAAGGCCCAGGCAGAAACAGCGGGGGGCAAGGGGAGAGCAGGAGGTGGGGGGAGGCCAAGCTGGGGCCCCCGCCGCTGCTCCGGCAGACACAGGATGCCTCGGGTGGGTTTGAGCAGAGTTCGCCCTCCAGCCCTTGGCTACTGTGTAGACGAGGCGGGGGTGGGGGGGCAGTTACAGATCTTGGAGTCACCCCCCGCCCGGAGGTTCAGACCCGTGTGCTCGCGGTGGAGGGGGGAAGCCGATGGATTCTAGGTCCATGGTACAGTGTCTTAAATGTAGAGGCCAGAAGATTTAGACGTGGGCCAGACGTGAGGGAAAGAGGGGTGACAACATTGTGGCCCTGAGCAGTGGCCTCGTGATTGAGATGAAGACACCGTGTGTGTGCGTGTGAGAGAGAGAGAGAGAGAGGGAGGGAGGTAATGCAGGGTCTTGGTGAATCTGTCCGGTGGGTTTGGAGGAGTCGGGGGTCTACCTGGTTTGGGGAGGGGCAGAGAGAATGGGAGGATAGCCCGGATCACGAGAGAGGGAGGGCAAGGGAGTGGGTGTGAGTGAGGGCAGTCGTGGCAGCAGGTCTGACGGAGTTGATCTGGGACACGTAGAGTCCGTGGTGTCTGCTGGACCTCCAGCTGGCAGGCAGCAGGAGGGTCCCCGGGGTGTGGGGACAAGAGAGGCATCCAGTGGTCAGGATGTAGAGAGTGCTGAAAGCCATGTGAGATTACCAAGGGCCTGCTGTGGATGGTGGGTGGGTGGGGCAGGGGTAGCAAGCAGGGTCCAGGACTAAGAGGCAGGAAGGCAGGAGGAACCAGCCGGACCACGGAGGAGAAGCAGCTGCAGGCAGCCAGCCCTGGACAGAGAAGGAGCGACCCACTTACTGTCAGGGGCTGCGGCTGACACAGGTGGGTGCAGGGTTGACCATGTGATGTGGCGACCTTGCAGGAGCAGCTCGTGTGGGGAGGGGGCACCGGTCTGCTGAAGAGCTGGGCAAGAGTTAGGAGGCGAGTGAACACAGCCCGCGATCGATGGCTGGGGAGTGGGATCCAAAGATGGTTTCCTTCCTCGCGTCTGTTGGGGCGCACTTTGAACCTGTGAACATTTTTGTGCTCGTTCTGTAGAGTTTCTCTGAGGACACACTCCCAGGTTGAGAGTTCTTTTCTTTTCATACTTGGGCAATATTGCTCCAGTGTTTTGGGCGTGCTGCACGGTTGAAGTCAGCTTCTGTCTCATCAGGGTTGCTTTATGGCTGATCTGCGTTTTTCTCTCTCGTGCCTTAGAACATCTTTTGTAGGTCTTTGTCTCATTTTGTTTAAAATGGAAGTAAGTGCAGCGTGTTTGGCTGCTGTTGGGAATAGCTGGGTTGAGAGGGGAGAGTTATGGCAGGGAGAAGGAGGGATTGCTGGAGCTGTGTCTCTGACCTCAGGCCCCCGTCTGCAGGTGGAGGAGGGCTGGGCCTGGCGAGGCCACCATAGCTCCTCCCGACGACAGAGGCTCCCGGAGGTGGGGGCGGGGGGCCCTCTTCTGATGGCTGTGATGCCCTCTGTGAAGCCAGGGAGTCCAGAGCTGAGGGGAGGGTGCAGAAAGGAGGTGCCAGACGTTTGGCCTCATCGGACAGGCTGCTGGAGGGGTCACGGGAGGCTGGAGGTCTCTCCGGAAGCGTGGGACCGGTCGGCAGCACGGTGTTTGTGTCACACATGGGGCCCAGGTTGAGACCAGCGTTGCATCAGCCCCGGATCGAGCCCGCCTGTGCTCAGCTGACCAGCTTCTTGTTTTGTTTTCTTTCTGCCTGTAGAGGTGTCCCTTCCTGTGAGCCCTGCACTGCATCTGGAAGCCTGATTCGTCTGGGCGCTTTGCAGCAGAATGTCCCTTCCCTGTGTTGGGCTGTGTGCCGTTGGCAGCCCGAGACCTAGCTTTTCCAGGCCTGTTGTTAGTTCCCCGCATTGACGCGAGTGAGGACGTGATTGACAGAGGACTTTCTCAGCAGCATGCATATTTAAGACGTGCTCATATGGCCCTCTGTATTGTCACAGGACTGAGGGGCAGCTGGACATCTCAACAGTCTGTACTGAAGGGGGCCCCTTGTGGGGAGCAGCACTTGGACCAGGAAGTCCCGGTTGATATGGCACCACAGAAACTTGGGTGTTTGTTTGCGTTACCTGTTGCCATGGGAAAAGCCCTCCAGACTGAGCGGCTTGAAGCAGCAGCTATTGTGCTCATGGATTCTGTGGGTCAGAAACTTGGACAGGACACAGAGGGGAGATGGTGCTACTCTGCTCCAGCACGCGTCAGCCGGGAGGGATGGAGTGCCTCAGGGCTGGGACCATCTGGAGACCTCTCCACCCACTTGTCTGGCACCCGGGCTGGGTTGACGCCAGGGCTGGTTTCAGTGGGGACTGTTGGCCAGAGTGCCCATGCGGCCTATCTGTGTGGCTTGGGCTGAGTTCTTCAAGGAAACGTGTCAGGAGGAAGTATCTGGAAAGCAGACATTCCCAGGGAGCGGGGAGGAAGCTGCATGGCCTCTTTTGACCCAGCCTCACAAGTCCCCGACATCATTTCCGTTTCTACCCTGCCGTGCTGGTAAAGGTGTCCGGAGCCTGCCCAGACTCAAGGGAAGGGTACATGGACCCCGGCTCTCAATGGCAAAGGGTTTGGGCTTTTTTAAAACCACTGCTGTATTGTCCTTCCGGAACACTCAGGACCTACGTCACATTAAGAAGCAGAGCCTGGTAAGTGGCTGTGTGGCTCAGGATAGCCATCAGACGCCTGGTGCTCTTGACTGACAGTGCACGGGAAAGCCCGATCCTGTGCGAGCACTTTCCAGTCTCTGCCACCCCACGTTACACCAGCTATGGGCTCCTTACCCTTCCAAGCCCTTCCAGGCCATCCTGATCCAGCCAGGCATCTGGAGGAGGCATTGCGGCTTCCTGGAAGAGTCCAGACTTCGGAATCAGAGGTTCCAGCTCTGCCACCATGGATCCGTGTGACCTCGGGCGAGTCACTTTACCTCTGTCCATCTGTGTCTCTTCTGCAAAACGGTGAAAATCCCTGCCTTGCCCCATGTGTTGCCAACATTACAGAAAAACTGAGGTGCTATTTGTCTGGGCACTTGGCACTCAGATTGTAATAATCCGGAGGTGTTGCTGGGGAATAGCCTTATCATTAATAGAGTTATGCGTCGCACCCTCTCAATTCTAGTAGGGAATAACCCCCCAGAATCTGGTTTCTTTCTTTCTTTCTTTTTTTTTTTTTTTTTTGAGAGACGGGGAGAGAGAATCTCAAGCAGGCTCCACCCCCAGTGCAGAGCCCGATGTAGGGCTCAATCTCATGACCCCAAGACCATGACCTGAGCCAAAATCAAGAGCTGGCTGCTTAACTGAGCCACCCAGTTGCCCCTCTGACTTCCTTTTTCTATGAACAAGCGAGCATTTCTGGATCTTTAAGCCCCCTGTGGTGCTGACTTACCAGCGTGCGGCAGGGGTCTGAGCGGAGAATATACATTAACATGAGGCCAGATGGCAGAGACGATCACTGAGCACAAGACTAATTAATTGAAATATCGTTCAGGCAGATTCTATCCTCGTCCCTCCTTTGTACCTATGGTTTTTGTTGTTTGTAAGTGGTATCTTTGTAAACGTGATTTTCCTAATTAGTAGCTATTCAGGTGTAGGAATGCAGTGGATTTTTAGTTTTGTTTTCAGCAAGCTTGTTGGGTTCTTTTTCGTTCTAGCGGCTGTCTGTGGATTCTGTCTTCATTTTATACAGGAGATCGTCTACCTGGGGTGGTTCTGCGGTCTTGTCTCTTTGTCTTTTGTTGCTGTACGTGCCAAAGTCTGTGGAGGGGCTGATTTCAGCCTCACTGTTGGGTTCTGACCTCAAAAGAAACCCTGCTAATGCCCCTTTAGTGGGAGTGCTGTTGTCAGGAGGTTGTTATTGGATAACCTTTTTTAGGTCCAGGAAGTCCCTTTGAAGTTGCCAGGCTTGTCTGCTGTGTTTGCTCTCGTTGTCTAAACTGTGGGACGGTCTTGATTTTCAGACAACAGAAGAACGTCTGGCTGGGCCGCCGTTAGGCCTGTGTGAACTCTCAGCTAGAGGCCTGCCTGGACCTCGCAGGGAGTGTGAATGCACATCCCTGTGATGGGGGGCCCGTCACCGTGGGTTCTCACGGCAGAGGCGCAGCCCCCAGCTGGCACACCTTCACGGCTCAGCCGTGGGGTCTGTGGCACCTGCAGCTCAGCCAAGCTCTGAAATCCAAGGTCGAGTGGACTCTGGCATCGGCAGCATCCGCGTGTGGTAGAGGCGTCACAAAGGAGGGTGAATCGGAGGCTGTGGCTCTGGTTGTGGAGCCAGAGAAGTTGGCAGTGAGGTGCGCCTTGTGGCCCGCCGCATCGGAAAGATGGTTCCGCCGGAAGGTGGCAGGCGCTCCGACGGCTCTGGCACTGCAGGGTCCAGGAGAGATGATGTCAGCGGTAGCTCTGGTTTTCAGGGGCAGGAGAGAGGGGCAGATCACAGAGAGGAGCAGGACGGGTTGGGGAGGGACACGGCAGATGGAGGCTAAGTTGGGGCCTGCTGCAGCGTGCAGTGTGACCCGTGCGCGGAGAGCACAGGGTCACTGGAGTCCTGCCACGTGGCGGGCTCATTTGAATGGGGAGATGGAGGTGCTGTCCTGGGGCAGCCGGCAGGCCTGGCAGGAGGTGGGGAAGGGCAGGGGATTGTCCTGGGTAAGATTCTACAGAAGCGATTGGGCTAAACAGGAAGACAGGTAACATCACGGCCGGTCAGGATTTAAGCTGGGTTTGGTCTTCCAGGTTTGGCAGGGGTCGGAAAGAGCTGCTTTGTGATGTCGTGCCTCCAGGATTGAACCTAAACCAGCGGGTCCTGCTGAGTCCTGCTGCCTTGGTCTAAGATGCTGCTTTTGGGTGTGATGGCTTCGAAGTGTCTGACGAAGCCCCTGATTTTGTCCTCCATGAGGCTCGTGGGAATCGTTGGGTATGTGCCTTTCTGCCTGTGTTGCCACACTGAGTGGCTGAGCTGCTTTGTGCCTCAGTGCTGTCTGGCCTCATTCCTCCTCCTTCTTTTCCTTCTGTGTTGGACCACATGGAGTAACTAACGCAGTGGTGGACAGGCGCCCTGCAGCCTGGGCGCCCAGTGTCACCTGTTGTTCCCCAGACGGGCAGATGACGGGGAGACGGCGGGTTTCACTGCCTCGCTGGTAAAAATAGACATTTATTCTTTTCAAGATGGGCAGAAGGTTAAGACTTTACTCAGTAGCCCTGTGGGGCAGGACTAAAATTGTGTTTTTTCATTTTTGACATCATTTTCTCCTTCCTGATTCCTGTTCTCTTAAAATTCACCGGGCCTCACGAGCTCATACTGATGGACCTGGTTTCGGTGGGTTTGCATTCGCTAGAGATACCTGGATGCGAGTTACTGTGAGTCCGTTACCCAAGTTAAGGCTTGAAGTCAGGAGGGCACCCCTGTGGAAAGGAGCCCTGGTCCAGGAAGCCACTTGGTGGCCACACCTTCCCTGCCAGAAAAACAGGGAGGAAAAGCCATGGCAGCCGTGCCTGTTCCACGGCCGCTCCCGGTGAGTCCGCGGGTGCTGGGTGTGTGCGAACGTGGCCCCGTGCGCGTTCATGGAAGGTGCCTGCCATGAGGCGAAACGTGCTGTCAGTGTTCTGTTTTCTTTTCCATTAAAAAAATAAAATAAAATGTTGGTGGCTGCCTGCATTTAGTGGTCAGGGCTCTAGCCAGATGGTGGGGCTGCTTGTGCCGGCACCCCCCAACCCGGCCCGAGTACCAGTGCCACGCTCCCCAGGATTAATGGTGCAGCCGCGTGGGGAATGGCAGCGTACACTCGGCACCGAGACCCTCGGCTTGTGTGTGCTGGGAAGGGTGTAGGTAAATGAGGTGGTTTCTGGTCACCTCAGAGACTGATTGAACCATGTAAGCTGAAGGGACGGAGACGGGGGATTCGCCCTCGCCCCCCGTCCTGTCCCGAGTCAGACAGCTGTGCAGAGTAGCGGGGTTCCTGCTGAGGTTGGGGTAGGGCTGTGGGCACTTTTATGAATGAGTGGAAATAGGTCTTCTGAGTTTTTTTTCTTTCATGCACTTTCAGCATGGGCTCCCTTTACCTGGGATGGAAAACCCAAGTCATGGCTTTCGTCTTGCACTTTACCGTGCTGGCTTGCGATCATGCGGAAGAGCATGATGAGTTTTGGGGCAAGGGTGTCTGGGTTTATATCCTGCCCTGTGGGGCACCCTCGGGCAAGTCCCCTGGCAGGCACCAAGGGGTTCCCCGGGACAGGGCCTCGTGGCTGCAGTGTGGGGCCGGGGTCCGATGCTGCACTTGGCGGCACTGGCCATTGGCACGTGGCCACCCATCTTATCGATGATGGAGCGTCTCCTCCAAGCCGGGCGTTCGCCACTCCCCCTGTTTGCATCAGTGGGGCTGTGGATGAGGGGCTTAAAGTATACAAGAGAATCATAACAGACCCACCTCAAATCTTGAATTAGGCAAGTTTTTAAATCTCTCTGGATGTCTGTTAAGTGGGGTACTGAGTGTGTTTACATCTTAGTTTTTATTTAACTTTGGAAGATGAAAAATAGAATAGTAAACACCCATTTATCCTCCTCCCAGATTTTGTTCGTGGTTGCTTTTGTCCGTTTTTAAAAGATGGCTTTTTTGTTACTTTTCTGATAATAACTATAACGTGCCCACTTTAAACAGTAGAGGCACCCAGGAGAGCAGGGAGGTCAGCTGTAGCGGGAGCACTCGGACATGCTCGCTGTGGGTGTGTAGTTTTACGAGGCCCCAACCAGATGTGTGTGCGAATGTGGGACAAGGGGGTTGCTGCAGACACTGTTGTGGAGTTTCCTCCTGCTTAACCAGACAGGACGTCTTCCTACATGACGGCGCAGACGCGCGGTGTCGGTAAATCAGCACAGGTGAGCATTCACGCCATCCTGTCTCCTGTTACGGAGGGTGAGTGCTCTGGAGCTGGGTGTCTGCGTGTTTTAGGATAAAGGCCTACATCTTGAGTTATTCTGTCAAAGGGCACATGATTTTCAGAGATTTCTGAAATCTACCTTCCAGACCATCGAGCTTAAATGAGAGTGATCATTTTTTCCAAGCTCTTGTAAATGTCAGATAGGCAAAAAAAATATTTACAATTTTAATTCATATTTTTTCAACAGAGGGCTGGGTATGTTTTCTGTTTGTTGGCTACTAGGATTTCCTACGCATGCCATCAGCCGTATTTGATGCCCATTTTCCTGTGGGAGTTTTAAATCCTTAGTAATTGTTTTACTTTTTTTAAAAAAAAGATTTTATTTATTTGACAGAGAGAGAGAGCACAAGCAGGGGAGCATCAGGCAGCGGGAGAAGCAGGCTCCTCGCTGAGCAGGGAGCTCGACGTGGAGCTCGATCCCAGGACCCTGGGATCGTGACCTGAGCCGAAGGCAGATGCTTAACCGATTGAGCCACCCAGTTGCCCCAAATCTTTAATAACTTATATAAACTCTATATATCCAGGTTTATATTTTCAGGTTTGTGAATTTATTGTCACAAAATTTTCTGAATTTTTTGGGCAATTAGAGAAGCTTTAAAAATCTAATGTAGTCAGACTTGTCTTTTGTGACCCCTGCATTTTGGCTTCAAAAAGAAACCATTCTGACTCCCAAATTATGGAAGATTATTTAGTTTTGAAGTATTTCTTTGGATGTCTTTCCTTCACTTAGTAATGTTAGCTATTACAGTTTGTATCCATTTGGAATTTGTTTTCTAATAAGATGTGAGGGAGCTCACCTTAACTCTTCCCTCAGATACTCAGCGTTGTTTCAGCTGTCCCTTCTCTCCCATCCCGTGATTGAAATGCCATCTTAGCCCAGCCCGCACCGTCCTCATGGTTGCTCCTACCGTCCCTTGTGATTCTCTGCCTGCCTCTGCTGAGGTGAGCGCCCTGAGGACAGGGACGCAGTAGGTGCTCGGGAAATGTTGCATGAGTGGAATCAGACAGAGTTGGTGTATGTGAAATGCTTGGTATGGGGCCGGGCACACAGTCAGACCTCAGTCACGTGGCAGCTGTTACTGTGTGCCGAGTGCTGATTGAGTGAACTTGGGAGCCTATGTTATTATGTGCTATTAGGTCACCCATCTCTTACAAAAAATTCATTTGATTTCAATATACCCGCTATCTCAAAAGGACTTGGGGCAGCCTGGCCTGGTGGCAGAGCTCACGTGCTCTGGTAGCAACGAGACCTGCGCTGAGCCCAGCGGTGCCTGTTACTTGGCCTTCCCGGTGTCCCATCTGTAAACTGGGGATCGCTTGTGCGTGACCCGGGGTGAGGAGTAGAGGAGAAGGTGAGCATGGAGGTCTCTGCAGCGTGCCTGGTGCACCAGGGGTCCCATTACTTCCTACGTTGTCATGGGAGAGCTTAAACAATACACACGCGAGGAAGGGTAGGTACACATTTTCTGTTGGTATTGAGAGAAGTCCTTGGTAACGAAGATGATTCGATACTGTCGAAGAGCACACAATTCTGAACTTTCTGCCTAGGAGGGACAGGAGCAGGAAGGTGATAGGTTAGATGCTTGTATGTTTGGGGTGATAAAAAGAAGGATTTAGGTTCTTCGGAGAAAAAGACCTTCCCGAAGTATGAGAGATGTCCTAAGAACTCTTCTGTAAGGGGGGTTGGTTGATTCCATGGGCCATGTCAGCAGAGGGCTCAGTTGGAAACAGCCTTTGCTCGGCAGTCTGCTGGCCAGGCACCGAGTCACCCTCCAGGAGCCCTGGTTCCTGTCTGTGAGGTGAGGACAGCTCACATCCGGGAGGGTGAATGTGAGGCTAGATGAGGGGGTGTCTGGAGTGCACCCCGAGGACGGCAGGTGCCTCATCAGTGCAGCTTCTGTAGGCACAACGGTGCGGACAGCTCGCGGAAGACGTGTGGTAGCCTTCGCATGGATGCTTCATGTCTCTGCCCTAAAACGCTTGGCATTGAGTTACAGATCAAGGTGTTTCTGCTGAGAGCGAGTGTGACACTGAGGTATTCTTTTATTCATCTGTTCGTTCATTCATTCATTCAACAGTGGCACAAAACCAGACATAGTCCCGGGCCTGGTGATGCTTACGTTCTAGTGGGAGGATCACAAAATAAACAGTAGTCAAAACTGGTAAGCACTGTAGAGAAACGTGAGGGCAGTGCACTATGGGATAGTCTCATGTGTTCACGGGGCTTTTGTGAAGCCAGGCTAACTTTTCGGACGGGGGCGTGAAAGAACCATTGGCCCACAGAGCAGGCCAGCCGCGGGGGGCACTTGTACCAACTGTTTGGGGGCTGTTTTGCTGGAGGTAATTTACGTTTTACGAGTATTTCTTTAATTCCTCGTATTTATTACAGTATTTGTAATATTGTTGACTAAAGTCGGATGGGTGGGTCAGAGGGGATATCTTTGACGTGGGGAAGTTTATTAAGACAATTTTTCTGGGAAATTTTTCTTTTTACAGATCACAGGGGTGACTTTGGGGACCATTTCTCAAAGAAATTGTGTTTTAAATGATGGTTGGAGGTTCACAAAAGCCTATTCAAAAATCCTTTGTAGGTGAAGTTCTTTGAGTTTGCAATGAAGGTAAAGAAAAATCTTGTTCGTCACTAGCGTGAGGGTAGTTGGATGTTTGTTTTGTAATTAATCCTAAACGGTACATATGTGTCATATATTCTTATGCACGCTGTATTGCTCACTGAAAGGAGGTTAACATATTTTTGGAGTATTACTCATTCAACCACAGAAGTTGAATGAGGCACTTCAGTAGTAATCTTCCTGCCGGCTTGGCTTGCTGCCCGCCCCGCCCCGGGCTTGGGCACCTGCCAGGACCGCACCCTCACCCAGGAGCACTTGCCCTGCCCAAAACCTTGCCCCTCACCACCCCCGCCCCCCCTCCCCAGAGGGACTGGCTCCTCCCTCTTCCCCGTTGCCTCCCTGGGCCATTTCTTCGGGTGTTGCCAAGAACCAGGCAGCGACAGATTGGAATTTCCCAGAGGGTTTTTTACCCAGAGAGGAAGAAATGAAAAGACTTACAGGAACTGTGGCCTGCATGAAGGTGACACATTTCTAGAGAACAGCTCTTTGACTCCATGGTTGGCTCCTTTCCCTGCAGGGCTGTCCTTCCCCCACCTTGTGCTGGGAGCCTGCCTAGGGTTTCGTCTGGGTTCTTCTGTCCTCATCCTCATTCAGTGTGGGAGGTGTTGAGCAAAACTGCCCGACGGTGAGGAGCAGATGCGAGTGCCTCCCTGGGGTGTGGACACAGGCTCTTGCTGGAGAGAGGGACTTGCTGATGGTCTGTGTCGGTCTTGGGGTGTTTTCTGAGCCCACAGCCCTCTGGGCTGACATTTCCTGGCCGGCTGCAGCATCGTGGTGGGGCCGGCTGAGTCCTGGGCACAGGCCTGGTTCCAGCGTGCTGACAGTGGAGCTCGTCCTAGGCAGTGATTGTGCACACCTGCTAGCCTCGGGGACACCCCTCTTGTCCCATTTTACTTTCTTTGTGCCGTTGCGAGCTTGGGGCGCTCACAAGCTGGGGTGAGCTTGCGGTGGTTGGGGTTGGGGGGTGAGCACTGGCGGTTATAGGGTGTCTGCAATGCAGACCACGTCCCAGCGGGGCTCTTCTCCGCTCGGCCGCGTTGTCTGAACTGCATGTGGGAGCAAAAGCTCCCCGTCTTGGCATTTGACCAGACAACAGTCCATCTCTCTGGGAACTCAGGTGACATTTGGTTCTGGGTTTTCGTTGTTTTTTCCCCTCACAGTTGGCTCGTTGGTCTCCCGGGTCTAGCACTGTACTTCTGCGGATAGTGTAGTTGTTTTATTTTATCTCCAGCTGACAGGAGCAGATGTTCCTGTCTGCATTCTTAACACTTCATTCTGAGAATGCCTCCATTCACTTCACCAGAAAGGCTGCCGTGATTGTGCTCAGTGTAGTTCTGTTGGCTTGGGGGCCATAAGCAAGACTGGCCCGTGTAGGCAACAGGTGAATTCGCTGAGTGGCAGCCATATGTCCCGGCTGTAGCAGGAGAGTGGTGGTCTGACAGCATCTGCCTTCTGGTCTGTGCCCTAGGGAACCATCAGAACCTGCCTTTTCTAGCCCAGGGTGAGTGCAGAGGTACAGGAGACACACAGACCTGGGTGGTGGTCCTGCTCGGCCACTGCCTGGCTGGGGACCCTGACAAGTCACTCCACCCCAAAGCCGCTGTTGCCTCCTCCAGGGATGTCCGGAAGGGTGAAGGAGCTGACCCACGTGGTGGCATGGAAGGCTGGATAGCCTTGAGCTATTTTTTTTTTTTTTAAAGATTTTCTTTATTTATTTGACAGAGATAGAGACAACCAGCAAGAGAGGGAACACAAGCAGGGGGAAGTGGGAGAGGAAGAAGCAGGCTCATAGCAGAGGAGCCTGATGTGGGGCTCGATCCCATAACGCGGATCACGGCCTGAGCCGAAGGCAGACGCTTAACCGCTGTGCCACCCAGGCGCCCCAGCCTTGAGCTATTTTTGTCACTGTCTTTTGTCTTCATAGTTTCTGGCCGATGCCCAATGTCGTGAAAACGGAGTTCTAACAGGAAACTGGAGGACACATGACGTTGAATACTAATGCTCACTTCGAGGTTCTGGAAGGAGCTTGGCAGTAGCTTCATGGTGTTTGGTGGCAAATGTTTGACTGGCCCGGTCGCACTGAGACACGGGTGCTGGCGGGCTGGGCTCCCTTCCTGGAGGAACGCCCTGTGCCGGCCCCACGGCTGGTGCAGCGAGCAGCCGTCAGCCCGTGAATACGGAGCCTGGACCTGTGGTTCACAAGCCCCCAGCTGCTCGACTGAAGAGCCACACTGTGCTCCATGAGCTGGAGTTTTCTTGAGGAACATTTAAGTCACCCAGGGGTGAAGAGTCACCCAGGCCTTTTGTTTCTGAAGATTCTGGACTCCTAGTAAGGTGTTGTGAAAGGAACCCTGGCCAGGGCAGGAAGTGCCACGCTCCCGTCTCCGTGGGCTTTCTCTCTGGGCCCCTCCCCCACGCAGAGCCTCCCAGACCCGCCTGGAGCCAGGCTTACAGTCCGTGACTCAGAGCAGGTTTGGGGGAAAGGGTGAGTTACTCTCTCCCCTCGGTTTCCAAGGTGACTTCCGGCCCCAAATTCTGCTATTTATTATGTGTCATCAGGGGCCAAGGATGTTGCTCTTGGCCTGATGGTGTAAGCTGGCACCGAGACATTTGCCCGTCCTAGTTGCGGGGCAGACAGGCAGTGGAGGTGGGAGGAGGAGGCTGGGTGCGTGGGGGCGGGGCCGAGGCCGCAGGGGGCCCACGTCTGCCCAGAGGGTCCAGGCCTTACCGGTGACGCAGGTTTTTTAAGAATTCAGTTCCATGTGCTTCAGTATTTAGAAAACAGCAGAAACGAAGAGCTTCTCGGAACAATTAACGCTTGTCTGCTGCGGGCTTTCTCTGCTGGTCTCCAGACGGACTTCCCTGGCAGCTGCTCACTTCCTCCCTGATTTACTCCTGGGTGAATAGGCAGAGCTGTGAGGCCCTGAGACCGCATATAGATTTGGTCTTGGGACACAGGTTGGCCCCACGTTTTAAACGCAAGGCCTTAGCAGGATGTCTGATTTCTGATTCCCAACTCCGAGCCCCTGCCTGGTAGGCAGCCTGTGTGATGAGCCTGGAGAGCTGGTTGTCATGGCAGCCGGTAAATCATGAGCTCACATCACATCAGGGACAGTCGCTTGTGGGGCACCCATGGAGACAGAAAGCCCAGTTTTCGGGCCTGCAGGGCGTGGTGCTGGGTGCAGGGCCCTCCCTGTCCGAGGACCGGCACACCCGCCCACCCTCCGCAGACCAGGGAGGTTTTGTGACGTTATCAGGAACTGAGGCACCTTCTTCTCTGCTTAGGGATGAGGCCACCCTGTCCCCTTAGTGCAGGCAGTTCTCACGCATTTGGGGTCATGAACCCCTTTGTCAGTCTGGTGAAGGTTATGGGTGGATCCCTTCCCAGAATAATGTTTTTCAAGGCACAGAACAAAATAAGGTCATGTTGAAATACAGTTAACAAAATAACGAAACAAATGTTACCACGTTTAGTAACAGGTCCAGCGGCAGGTCTAGTAACTATCACGATTTTGAAGTAGCCGTGAGTTTAAAGATTATTTATTTATTTGAGAGAGAGGAGGGTGGGAAGAGTGCACACGAGCTTGGGGTGGGGGTGGGGAAACCCCAAGCTGACTCCAAGCAGAGTGCAGAGCCTGACGCTGGGCTTGACCCCACGACCCTGAGATCATGACCTGAGCTGAAACCAGGAGTCAGATGCCCAACCGACTGAGCCACCCAGGTGCCCCAGAGTAGCAGTGAGTTGAAGCCCTCTTTGCGGTGCCTGTTAACAGCTGCCGTGTGACAGGACACCGCTTGTGTTTTCCCCATGTCGTAGGTATATACTGATGTGGTTTGCTCTCCTTGTTCTCATAATGGAAAGGAGTGATCATGACACTTGGAGCTCAGCCCAAGTTCACAGACCCTCCAAGCTGGCTGCGTCGATACCGGGCTGAGACCTCCTGGCTCAGGGGTGCATGCTCCCCTTGGTCCTCCTCCCCAGGGCTGGGCTTCTCTGCTCCTCAGATGGTGGGCAGGGCATCTCACCCATCAGGGCGTTTTTTGGCCCAGGGCACTAGGCCCGGTCAGGACTGGTCCTGGGGACACCTGGTGGCAGGATTTATACCTCAGGAAGCCAGACCAGCTGCCGGGATGAAGGCTGCGGTAGAGGGGCAGGCAGGACAGGGAAGCAAGTGTGTGCTGCCCGGCGGCAGCTCTGCGGGCTCTGAATTTGCCCGCCACGCTTGGTGTGTGTGGCTGCGTCCTGAGGCAGAGCTGGGCCTTGAGCTCCTGTGTTTCTCGAGGAAGCCAGGACATCAAAAAGAAAAATCACAGAATGTTGGTATAAACAACCAGGGAAGGTGGTGGAGCTGGGGTGGGGGGGGTGCTGAAAAGTGGGGAGCAGGACCTCATTTCTGTTGGGCCTGGCCTCCCGCCTGCATATCTCCTGGGTTCTTACGGTGCGCACTTGGATGGCTCCTGGCTCGGTGCTGAGGCCGACAGAGATGTGTCTTGGAAGGGCACTCATCGTGTGGTCACCTGGACACCCCGAAGTGACTGAAACAAAGCATGGTGGTTGATGGGGCCCAGGACACCCCAAGGCCTGGTTTGCTGTGTGGGGGATCAGGAGACACAGCTCCCAAGCTGAGCCTTGAAGTGATGGTGTGCTGGTGGCCAGGAGGCCCCTGACTTGTTGGGCAGGGGAGCAGGGAGGGTGGAGATGATGGCTTGTGGCGGTTGGGCAGGGCAGGGCTTGGCAGCAGCACCGGGGGGGGGGGGCACAGAAGGCGCTCGTCCTGCAGATTTTGAGGCCTGGAATCTGGGCTCAGGACCCCAGTCCTGTTCCTGTTTGTGCACACCAGCCTCTGTCTCTCAGACTGTGCTCCCCAGGGCAGGGTCTTTGCACAGCCTGGGCACTGCCTGCAGCCTGGGGTCAGATTTAGGAGATGAGTTGGTCAGCAAGTCAATTGTTATAGAGGCTGGGAGCCTGGAGCCTGAGCCAGCGAGGGGTGACGATGGATCTGGGCGGCTGTGTTTTCAGCGTGCGGGCGGAAGGGTGGGCAAGGAGAGCACCAGGGAGAAGCAGAGATGGGCGGCCACGGGCCACGTGGCTGGTGCTGCGGAGGGTGGTCCCCCTCGTGCACTGAGCCCTCCGGCTGGCCCCGTACTTCCTCTCCAAGGGTGTAGGTAGAGCTGTTCCTGCGTGGGTCTTCAGCACAGCATTTCATTTTTGAAGCGAGAATTTGGAAACCACTGAAATGCATCAGCAGGAGCTGGCTCAGTGAGTAATACGGTCATTAAAGATTCATTGTGGAGAATTGCATAACATAATGTTAAATGAAAGCAGCCAGGGATAAATCTGCATAATTGCGTGTCAGCGTGTGTGCGCACATCGTGTGTTACGTGTGTATGTAGAAGACTGACGCTCTAACAGGGATTATCTCTGGCGGCATTACAGGCAACTTTTATGTTCTTCGTAGTTTTCTCCATCTTCTGTAATAAGTGTGTGTTTTGAAATCAGAGAAAAGTCTACTCTTTATGAAAGCAGTGCCCAGTCTTTGTCCGTTGTTGCAGGTAGGGAAACAAGACCCATGCGTTCAGCGGGCTGTCACCCACAGACGGCACTTTAGAAAGTGTTCCGTGATCTGTAGTTAAGTGAAGAAGGCAGGTGAGGAGTGGGGCATCCCCGGTGGCCCCTACCCACAAGCTCTCAGTTATCTGGTACGTCCTGGACGAGATAACACGCATGTGAGATTTTCCGGAAGGGAGCCGCCTTCCTCCTGTTGGAGGGGCTGTGCGTGAGGCTGCCTTCTGTTGTGGGGCCCCTGCTGGTGTAGCCGGCCCGTGTCTCCGTGCCCCTCACACTGTCTTCCCCGGGAACCTGTGCTCTGCTCCCACTGCAGTGTTCCTCCGTATAGCCAACGGGTCAGAATATTTCCTTGGGTCCTTGGTTCTATGACCTCCCAGTGCCAGGTGGGAGAGAGGAAGGGTAATTGCGTGGGTTTAAGTTGTAGGTTTAAGCCTGAACCACGGTCTTCTCTGTAGGGTTAGGGCATTCCTCTCCCATGGGCCTGAAACTGGTTTGTGCTGAAACTGTAAGATCTCCACAGGCCCTGCCCCGGCCTGGCGCACCTGCAGCACACCCAGACGTGCCCTGATGGCCATTCCCCTGCACCTGTCAGGTGCTAGGAGGTGCTGCCCCAAAAGCTTCCCTGGTCGGCTGTGAGCCCACAGCCTGCCGTCCTCGGTCCTTCTTGGCCCTAGACCTACCTACTGGGAGCACTTTGGTGGCCGAAGGCAAGGGAACTTCCTAGCACTGTTCCAATTGCTCCCTCGGGACCCACCTGAGACCTGGTTGCCCCAGGTTCTCTGTGCTGGCCTGCCTGTCTTTACAGGACGGTGTAGGGTCTGTAGTCCTACACTGGAAGTAGTAAGTTGGAGATAAGCAAAAGCCCTGAGAGAAGGTTCTTAGCAGGGTCGCTGTGGGCACTTTGTCATCATGCAGGACCGCGTTGATGAGCTGCTGCAGCCGCTCCTGCCCCCACCCAGGGCACCCACTCGTGTGAGAACCTCCGCAAGCCTTCACTCTTTTCTTCTGGTCACTGCGTGCCCATCCCTTACTTAGGGGGAGGGCGGGGATGAGAGTCGCACCCTGGCAAGGGGGCTGCCAGAGCATCACGCACAGGGCAGGTGTCACACAGCCTGCTCTGGGACCCTCCTCGGAAAAGCCAGTGACAATCTGAACCCCGTGGGGTGGATTTCTTGGGGAGGACCAGTGCTGTTCCTCAGAAGCCTTACTTAGACGCAATGACAGGCTTACTTTCCGTGGCGTCTGTTTAAAAAAAAACGCCGAAACTTCCTGGTTGCTATGACCCAGTTACTCATACAGGAAGTCGATTACTCATTCACTACGTTTCCCTTTCACTGATTGAGATGTGGCTCTAAAAATGGAATTTTTAAGCACGTGTGCTGAGTTTATCAGCGGCAGTTCCGCAAACAATCATTGCTTACGTTACCTGACACTGGCTTAGACTCTCGGGCTCCCCTGCCCTTGGAACTCGCTCCAGTCAGGAGTGCAGACTCATGGGGGCCTCGGTGGCGCGCAGAGGGGCCGGGCTGGCAGCGGCCTTGGACCAGCCATTTCCCTCCCCCAGCTGAGGTTGCTTCCAGCTGTGACCATCCAGTGTTCCTGGTTGAGAAAGGAGGGGTTGCCTTCCCGTTCCCGAGGGTTTTGTCTCCCAGGGCAGCGGTAGGACCAGCAGAGACAGAGTGGGGGAATTACACATCCCCACAGAGCTGTGCGCTGCGTGGCCAGATGGGAAAGGTGGCAGGCGGCCTGAGCCCGGGGACGGCGGGAGATGCAGGCCTGGGCATCAGGCATAGTTTTCATGAGCAGGTGGAAGTTGTGTGTCTCAGTGAAGGATGGAGAAGATGGGAGCACCTGGAAGGTGGGCAGGATTGCCTGGCCTGGCACGGGCTGGGTGGTGGCCACAGCTGGAGAGGAGGCGGGGTCTTACTGCAGGGTAGGGCTTTGGGCGAGGTCCCCGCTGAGCAGCTCAGTGGCATCTCTCTGGTGAAGTCTTCCCAGGCCCTCCTCCTCTTGCTGTTACTTATTCAGCAGATGTGAATGGCGCCATGGTGGAGGAGGCTGGGTCAGGAACCGCCCTCCCATCTCCGCAGCACAGCCTTGCCAAGCACCCTGCCTGGTGGGCGGTGGGCTCGAGGTGTGGGGCCCTCCCTGCCTCCCCCTTTTCCTCCCCGGCGTTTCTGCATCAGACTCTGTGTTCCTCCTGCAGCACGGGTGGGGGGAAATGGGCCGTGGGAAGGGTGTGCATGGGGAGTTGCTCTCTAGGCGATGCTGGAATTAATTTTCAGAGTCATCTGTGCTAACCGTGAAGAAGGTGTGTGTGCTGTTCAGCATTTGGTTTTTATCTCAGAACATTATCTACCTGTTGGGGCCCAGAGCTAACAGTCCCATGACGGTGGCCGTCCCCCCGCACGCATTCTGTCCCTTTCTCATGCGCACGTGCACTTGGTGTGCACCTTCGCCGGTACTGGATACTCTCCCGTGCTCGGTTCGCGAGTCCTGCTTGTCGTGGCAGTTTGCACTTGGGATCGACTCCCTGTGAAGGATCAAAATGAGTCCAGGATCTCTCCGAGGACTGAGGCTGGACGGGAGTCTTTGTCCTCTTCGGTAAGAGAGTTTCCTTCCCCAGGGCATAAAACTGCTGGGAACTCTCCCTGCTCTGCTTGGAAAACTGTTAGAGCTTTAATTTGTGATTGTATATTCCACACACCTTCCCACGAGCTGTCCGTATTTTCATTATTAAAAACTAGAAGCAAGGAAGAAATATCTTGTGAAGTCACATATTTCGTGAATATATTACCATTGTGTTTTCTCATTGCTTTTATTAATACAGGTTAGTAACTTAAGCCGTGGACAATTACCCTTGTTTTCCATGGCAAATTTTCTAGAAGTAAGCGGTATCATGGAGACAGGAGAAATGGGCTCAACCAGAGAAGTGGACCTCACGCGTGTCTGTGCCAGTGGTTAGATTTTAGGAAGGTAAACTCATCCGCATCTAGCTAGGGACAGATGGCTGCTGATGGGCAGGAGGAAGCCTTGGTTCAGAAATGGGCATCCCAGCTCGCTGCTCCTGTCTGAGCCTTGGACAGCTTCACTTTTTGAAGGCAACACCTTGGCTCCGTAGCTGTGATGCACGGTTAAGAAACATGTGAAAAGCGCTTTGTAAACTGGAAAGCCCTTATTCGGCATGGGTAGAGCTCTGGTTCCTGAAATGGACCGTGTCTCTGTGGCTGGACGTTTCCGGGGGCACAGTTGTAACTTCTGTGGTTCAGCTGTGTTTCTGTATTCAGAAGATTCCTCTTGCTGGTTAGGCTTCTGCCTGAGAGCAGGGACCACATGCTCGTGGGCACTCCTTGGGGACCGAGCCGAGCTGGACAGTGGAGTCCACTTCTGGGCTTGGTCAGGATCTCTAGTGCAAAGGATCCCATGTGACCTGTGCTTACGAGGAGTAAACACGCCTAATCCATTCGATGACGTGCACTCGGACTGTTCTGGGAGGAGACACCTGAGCTGCCTGAGAACACTGTTTATTTTTGTCCCCTTGGTCCTGGACATTACCCGGCACGTAAGGGGCACTCGAGTGTGCTTGTTGAAGGAGAGGTGTGTTGTGTGTGAGTCTGTAAATATGGCATCTGCAGTCATAGTAGCTCAGTGAGACGGACCTGAAGGCTTCCAGATGGTACAGTTCAGTGAGATGAATAATCTTTAAAGCATATTCGTTTTCTCATAGAAAGAAAACAAAACAAAAAAGTAACTGAAGGACTCTGACTTTTTCTAGGTCAGAAATGCAGTAAAAACAGCTTAAATTATTTTTAGTATCATACTTTTGTTTCCAGTAAATGTCAGTAGGGATTGAAGTACATGGGATTTTTTTTTTAAGTGAGGAGGATTTAAAAAAATTTAAAAAAATAAAAAAAAAGACATTAGCAAAAATTAAGAGAATTCTGTTATTGGAAAAACATTCAGTCGTTTTTTTTTTTTCCCCCTAAGCCACAGTATGAACTTCACTAGTATTAGTGAAAATTTGCGTGGGGGTGAATTTTCTTTCTACCGTCTATGGGGGGGGGGATACATCCTTGATTAAATAATGATTTAACTAGGAATGCAGGCAGGCCACCACATTGGTGATTTGGGCCTCTTTAATTGCCTATGAATCATACCCCTTGGTCATGTCTCCTCTTCTGATAAATAGCACTGTCCCAGCTTCCCAGTCTCTCATACACACAGAAAGAACAGCAGTGTAGACAGCGCACATGTAACCCAGTGAGTCACCACAGGGTGCACAGCACACATGTAACCTGTGAGACACTACACGGCACACAGCACACGCGTAACCAGCAAGTCACGGCAGCGCACACAGAGCACACGTAACCGGTGAGTCACCACAGGACACACAGCACACACGTAACCGGTGAGTCACCACAGGACACACAGCACACACGTAACCGGTGAGTCACCACATGGCACACAGAGCACACGTAACCAGTGAGTCACCACAGGACACACAGCGCACACGTAACCGGTGAGTCATCACAGTGCACACAGCACACACGTAACCGGTGAGTCACCACAGTGCACACAGCACACACGTAACCGGTGAGTCACCACAGGACACACAGCACACACGTAACCGGTGAGTCACTACATGGCACACAGCACACACGTAACCGGTGAGTCACTACATGGCACACAGCACACACATAACCATTGAGTCACAGTGGCACACACAGTGCACACGTAACCAGTACGTCACTGCCGCGCATTTGAAGTCAAGGATTGGCTTGGTGTTGCAGTACCTCCTTTGTGGAAATGTGGTGTTGGTCTGTTGCAGAGAAGGGGGCGAGTTGTGGTTTCCAAGGCGGGAGAGATTGCGTGGATAGTTGAGTGCTTGTGTTGACCTGAGCTCAGCTGTTTGAAGCCCCTGGAATGGGCTGGAGTGTAGGAAGTGTGCTCAGGGTGAGGTGTGGCGAGGTGCACGCATGAGCGCTGGTGTCAGGAAGGCTCGGGTTTCTTGACTCTTGAGGTTGCTAGCATCTTCCTTCCTGACTTCGGTGGTTCATTGTAAAGGACTCTTTCTCAGTGACTTCGGCAGCCTTTCCTTACGTGTCTGAGCCTCGGCTTCCACAGTTATAAATGGAAAGATGTTGGCCAGATGCTCCTGGGCTCTTCTTGGCATCAGGTGGTCTTAGACTCTAGGGCAGGCGGACCTTCCTCAAGTCGCTCAGGTCCAACTGAGGAGACAGCCAAATGGGGTCATAGCAAAGCGTAGCAAATTTGTCCTGGAAATGTGAGTAAAACGAGCTAGAGACAGAAGTAAGGGGCTGTGACAAGTGGAGGCTGGTCCTCAGGGTCGAGGAGGTCTTGGAGTGGCGGAAGACGAGGCTGAGGCCAGATCGTGCATGCGTGAGGGCTGATCGTTGGAGCCGGGTGGGAGACAGCCACGGAGGTATGCAGACAGGGTGAGATCAGACACTCTGGCGTGGAGTGTAGAAAGTGGGTCGGCGCGAGTGGGGGTGCCTGGAAGTCAAGACCCCGTTAGGAGGCTTCTCTGGCTGCCTGTGCAGGATGAAATGGGGACCTGAGCCGGGGTGGAGAAAGATGGATAGGAAAGAATGAATTCGAGAGGAAGCTGGTAAAATGAGGAGGACCGTTATACCGTTGGCTGTGAGGATTGTGTGGCAAGGGTCTTGATAATGGGGAGACCACGGCCTCAGGGATGGAGGCATGCCCTGGGGGGGAAGCAGTTTAATTGAGGATGCAGTTTCAACTGTCTGTGAGCCTGTATCACAGATGAAGGGGGCTGGGTAGAGAGTCCAGCACTTGCGAGATCTGGGCAGAGCAAGGAAAGGACCGAGGAAGGAGCAGTTTGAAAAAGGAGGGCATGGTGCTATGTCACATGCCCCTGAGGGACAGAGTGTCCCTTGAGCCTGGCAACTGGGGGGTCTCTGTGGCCATCAGACTTGGAGAGGGGTAGGGGCATGAGATTCAGGTTTTCCATGGAAACGTGTGAGCACAGGGAGGAGGAGGGAAGGAGTGTGTCAGGGGTGGCATGTGGCAGCGAGGGTCCACGGGAGCCGGGAAGGGCTGGTCGCACACCAGAGAAGGCACACGAGTGTGAACTAGGAAAGCCGCTGTTTCCCTGTGTAACCGGCGTTCTCTTGGCCGTTCCAGTGCTCGCACCCCCAGCGCCGCCACCACCACCCATCCAAGGATATGCCTTCAAGCCTCCGCCTAGACCCGACTTCGGGACCTCTGGGAGAACAATCAAGTTACAGGCCAACTTCTTTGAAATGGACATTCCAAAAATTGACATCTATCATTATGAATTGGATATCAAGCCAGAGAAATGCCCACGGAGAGTTAACAGGTATTCTTTCGTTTCATCCTTTATTGATCTTGATTGATTTACGCAGATAATCTATGCACACAAACCCACCATTTTAAACTAATCAGCCCTTCCATTCCCAGCAGCTCCTTCCCTGGGAGGTTTCTGTTGTGGTTACTTTTTGAAAAACGTTTTGCATATTCTGTTGTATCTTGATACGGTTGTTAAGTGTATAGCCTCGTGAGTTTTGACAAATATATGTGCATGCCCCTCAGCTTACAACGTTGCCTCTATGCCCCTCTGTCAGTCCTAGTCCCAGCCCTGAGGCCAGTGCTCTGATCTGTGTCACCCTAGATTTGTTCCCTGCTGGGGGGTAGGTGGGGATGGGACACAGAGAAGTTGTGTAGCCTGTGAGATTGTCTTCCCCCACCTGCTCCTTCGACTCGGCATGACGTTTTTGAGATTGACTGGTATCGTTGTGTGTATTAATAGCTTCTTATTTTTATTGCTGAGGAATATTTCATGATATGAGTATTTCATAATTTATTCATATGCTTTTGGATGCTTGGGCTGTCTAGGCTTTGCCATCACGAACAAAGCTGCCGTGACATTGTTGTTCAAGTGTTTTTTGCGGACATACATTTTCATTTCTCTTAGATACAAACTCAGGAGTGAAATTGCTGGATCATAGGGGAGGTATAGGTTTCGCTGCATGAGAAACCGCCAGGTAGTTGTCCAGAGTGGTCCCCGTGAGGGGTGAGGTCCTTCCCAGCATGTGGGAGGGTCAGCCTTGGTGATTTTTGCTTTTTCAGTGGTTTCTCTTTGTGGTTTTAATTTTCATGTCCTGATAGCTAGCAAGTTGAGCACCTTTTCCTGTGCTTATATCTGTAATTCTGTTATATTTACACGTCACATAGTATCATGGCACATAGTATTAGTTTTTTTTAAAGATTATTATTTATTTATTTGAGAGAGAGAGAGGGAACATGAGCAGGGGAGGGGGGGCAGAGGGACAAGCAGACTCCCTGCCGAGCAGGGAGCCTGATGCGAGATTCAATTCCAGGACCCTGGGATCATGACCTGAGCTGGAGGCAGGTGCTTAACTGACTGAGCCACCCAGGCGCCCCTCACATAAAGTATCTGTTGAAGCCTCTTCCCTGTCTTGTCTCTTTGTTACTGATTTGTAGGAGTTTGTAATATATTTGAGGTGCAAGCCTATATGGGGGATGTCTTCACCTGGTTTGAGGCCTGCCATTTCACTTTCTAAGTGGTGTCTCTTAATGAGCAGATTTTTATAGTTTTGTTGACATCCAATCTATAAAATTTTGAAAATGGTTATTATATTGTGTGTTCTTTTCAGGAAATCTTTGTCTATCTGAAGGGTACAAGGTATTTTTTAAAGCAGAATTACAGTTTGGGCCTATACACATATTTTTTTAAAGATTTTATTTATTTGAGAGAGAGTGCGAGTGTGTGGAGGCAGGGGAGGGGCGGAGACGGAATCGCAAGCAGACTCTGAGTTGAGCTCGGGGCCCGACACAGAGCTGGATGGCGATATGTGAGATCATGACCCGAGCCGAAACCAAGAGTTTGTGGCTTAACCGACTGAGCCGTCCAGGCGCTCCAGGCCTATGTATTTGTTTATCCCTGTGATCCATCTTGGATTAGTGTTTGTGTGTGCTGGGAGGTAAGGGTCTGTTGAGAAGACTTTTCTTTCCCCATTGATTTACCTGTGCCCCTTTGGGGGCGGGGGTGAATCAGTTGATTTTCATTGCTACCGAAAAGTCCCCTGGAATGTTTTATTGCAGTGGCTTTGAAACTACAGATCAGTTTAGGGAAAGTGGACGCTGTTGAATCTTCTGGTCCCAACATATAGCTGCTCTCTCCATTGATTAGGTCTACTTTAATTTCCTGCAGAACTTACTATATTTTTCAACATAGAGGTCTTTCATTTTATTTACTCTTAAGTGTTTTATGTTCTTTGATGTTTTTATAAATCGTATTTTAAAATTTCATTGTCTGGGAGGGAAAATTTTCAGGAGGGAGTGACTCTAACGAGCATGGAGTTTCTTTTTGGAGTGACTGTGGTGCTCTGGGGGGACAACCCTGTGATTATACTAAAACCATTTTGTTGTGCACTTTAAAGATGTTAAAGAGTTTTTCATTATTTTTTAACAAAGATTGTTTTATTTCTTTCCAGATTCTAACACATTTTATTTATTTTTTACTTGCTTCATTGCAGTGGCTAAGAAATCCAGTATAAATAACGTTGAATATATGTGGTGAAAACAGACATCCTTGCCTTGTTTCTGCTCTTACGGGGGAATCATTCATTCCTTCACCTATAAAATATTCTATTCGCTGTAGGATTTTCTTGGAGACCCTTTATCAGGCTGAGGGAATTCTGAGCCAAAACCAGAAGTTGGATGATCAACCAGCTGAACAGCCAGACGCCCCTTCCTACCTCCTGTTAGTGAGATGTGTTCCATTGATTTTATGTTAAATTAGCTTGAATTTCTGAGAGTCGTCATGTATGATTTTACCCACATCTTTAGTCATGATCGGTTATTTTTATATATTGCTGGATTTAATTTGTTAGCATTTTGTTGTCAATTTTTGTGTCTCTGCTCCTGAGAGCCATTGATCTGTGCTTCTCTTCTTAGGTTTTGATAGCAGGGGTATGTGACCTGGTCACACGTGCTGGCGGTGCTCCTTCCTCCTCCAGATTCTGAGAGAGGAAAGTAAGAGACGCGTGACTGAATTTGTCATTGGAATCACTTGGACCTAGAGTTTTCTTCATACCATTAAATTGCTTTAACAGATATCGGGCTGTTCGGAATTTTCTGTCTCTTTTTGTATCAGTTTGATAGTTTGCATCTTTCAAGGAGTCCAGCTCATCTAAGTCGTTGAGCTGACTGGCCAGAAACTGTTCATAATGCCCCTTTAATACCTGTGGGACCTGCAGTGCGAGCCCAGTTTGTGTCTCTGCCTTGATCAGCCTTGCTAGGGGTTTGTCAATTACATTCTTCCTTTCATAGAAACAGCTTTTTACTTTGTTGATTTTTCTCTTTTGTTCATTCCCCCCATGCATTTTCTTTTCTCTGATCTTTATTACCCTATTCATTTTGAGGTTAGATCATCAAATTTAAACCTCCTTTCTTTTCTAGTCCATTTGTTTAAGGCTGTAGATTTCCCTCTGCTGGTTTTAGCTACAGCCCACAAGTTCTGATACATTTTAATTTTCATTCAAAATATTTTCTCATTTTCCTTGTGCATTCTTCTTTAATCCATGTTTTTTTTGGTTTGTTTTTGGAAGTGCATTCAAATTTTAACTCTTTGGGGATTTTTTTTTTTATACCCTCTCGTCATTGATTTCTAATTTAAATCCTTTATGTTTAGAGAACATACTCTGTAAGATTTCAGTCTTTTGAAATTTATTGGAACTTATTTTATGGCTAAGCATGTGATTTATCTTGTTTTTTTTTTTTTTAATCTATTCAGACACTTGAAGAGAGTGTGTATCCTGAGTTTGGTGGATGTGGGGATTTCTGAATAGTGGATGGAGTTGGTTGATAGTATTGTTTTAATCCTTTACACCCATTCTCATTGTTTCTGTCCTGCTCTGATGTGGATTTGTCTGTTTCTCCCTTTAGTACTGTTTTTATTTCATGTGTTTCAAAGCTCTGTTACTAGATATACACATTTATAATTTTTTGTCTTCCATGACAAATTGACCCCTTTATCACTAGGAAGTGTTCTCCATATTTTGTAACTCGTCTTGTTTAAAAAGACTTTTCTGCGGGCGCCTGGGTAGCTCAGTCATTAAGTGTCTGCCTTCGGCACAGGTCATGATCCCAGGGTCCTGGGATCAAGCCCCACATCGGGCTCCCTGCTCAGTGGGAAGCCTGCTTCTCCCTCTCCCACCCCCCCTGCTTGTGTTCCCTCTCTCACTGTCTCTCTCTCTCTCTGTCAAATAAGTAAATACAATCTTTAAAAAAATAAAATAAAAAATAAAACGCTTTTTCTGCAGATTATTAATATGGTCTCAGTCATTCTTAAGCTTACTGTTTAGCTGGTGTATATCTTTGTACGTACTTGTACAGTCAGCCTGTGTGTGTGTGTGTCCCTCGTAGATATCATATCACAGGGACTTACTTTATATCTGGATTTTAATGGGTATGTTAGATTTGCTTAAATATAATATAAATTTAAATTTAATTATCTGTGGTTGAAGTCTACCGTCTTGCTATATTTTAAAATTTCTGTATCTGTTTTTTATTCGTGTTTCTCTTTTCCCTTCTCCTTTTGGGCTCATCAGATGTTCTTTATTCCATTTATTCCCTCTACTAGTTTGTAACTTTACCTCTTTTTGCTTTTTAAGTGATTGCTTTACAGATTTCAGTACGCATCTTTGACTTACCACAGTTAATACTGTACCTTCATATAAAATATAAGAATTTTATAGTAGTGTAATTCTGTTTACCCATCTGCCCTTTTACTATTATTCATGTGTTTTACTTACATACACATTATAAATTCCAAGGTACAATGCTGTTACTTTAAAGAAATTAAGAAAATGGTCTGTTTACCCATATATGAACCACACCTAGTTGTCTGCTTATGGGTATTTTCACCTGGCATCATTTCCTTTCAGCCTGAAGAATATCCTTTAGCCTTTCTTGTTGTGCAAGTCTGCCCATTATGATTTCTTCTAGCACCTTTTTGAAATCTACAAATGTGTTTATTTCCTTCTTATTTTTGAGAGAGATTTTTGCTGGATATAGAATTCTAAATTTACATTTTTCCCCCAACACCTTAAAGTTGTCATTATATTACCTTTTAGTCATCATTTCTGATGAATGTTCAGTTTATTTTCTTATTGTACTTCACCCATATGTAATTTATCATTTTTCCTCTCCGTATGTTCTGTTTTAATTTTGCTTTTCAGCAGTTTGACTCTGACGTGCCTAAGTGTGATTTTCTTTGTATTTTTCCTTCTTGGTGTTCATTAGAGTTTTTCTGGATTTGTATGCTGGTTATTTTTCATGAAATTTGGGTGAAATGTTGGCTATCGTTTCTTAAAATATTTTTTCTGCCCCATTTTCTCCTCTATGTTAGAGTTTGCAATTATGTGTATGTTAGGTCATTTTTATATTCAGGTCGTTGAGCCTGTGATTTTTAAAAATGTCTTTTCCCCTCCCTCTTTTTGGTTTGGATAATCCGTATTGATCTGTCTTCAAGATTGCTTTATCCCCTCCACTTTCTGTTGTTGTTGTTGTATCCAGTCTTCTGTGGTAATCGTCTAATAATTGTTTTCATTTAGATACTGTACTTTTCAGTTGTAGGTTTTGCATTTGGTTCTTTTTCATAGTTTACATTTTCTGCTGAGACTCCCCATCTGTTTGCTCATTGTTCCCATATTTTTCTTAATGACCTTTAATGTACTTATAGTAATAGCATATGTATTATAGCAGTCCTTGTCTGCTAATTACCACATATGGCTCATTTCGGGATCTGTTTCTATCGACAGGTTTTTCCTTAGATTACTAATGTCACCCTTTTGGCTTATTTACACACATAGTAAATTTTTGTTGTTGAACATTATGTACGTTACACTGAGGGAGTCTGGCTTTTGCTGTGTTCTCTGGTACCTTGCCCCACAAATTCCTACCTCTTCTGCAGACCCATACCATACTCTGCTCACTATCTCCTCAGTGTGACGAGACCGCTGCCCTCTGGTGCTCCTCCCCCTGCCCCCCGTGTTGTGGTTTGGAAACTGCTTCCCAGCGAGCAGATGCACGGTTTACCTCATGTGTTTCCCTTGCCTCAATAATCACAGTCTTAAGCTGCCTGTTTTTCAATGCCAAAAATAGCTGTCTCATAGTTTCTCTAGTTTTGTATTTAAGGTGGAAGGATAAGTCCAATACTAATTACTTTGTTGTGGTCCGAAACAGAATTCTCAGTTGCAGTTTGAGAACTCAGATTGGTTGCCCAGTTTGTGTTGGTGCCTTATGAAGTGCTCTTTGCTGTAATATTTTATTCCTGATTACAGTCTTTTTAAGAGAAAGGATGTTTGGGGATTCAGTTCCCTTATTTATAAAACTAAACTGTGGAATGGGTACTTACCCCAAAGATACAGATGTGGGGAAACAAAAGGGCACCTGCACCCCAATGTTCATAGCAACAACGTCCACAATAGCCAAACTATGGAAGGAACCGAGATGTCCTTCAGCAGATGAAGATAAAGATGTGGTTCATATATACAATGGAACATTACTTAGCTGTCAGAATGGATGAATACTTAGATTTACATCAACGTGGATGGAACTGGAGAGTAATACACTAAGTGAAATAAGTCGGTCAAAGAAAGACAATTATATGGCTTCACTCATGCGTGTAACACAAGAAACAGCACAGAGGATCATAGGGGAAGGGAGGGGAAACTGATTGGAAAGAAATCAGAGAGGGAGACAAACCATGAGAAACTCTTGACTCTGGGAAGCAAACTGAGGGTTGCAGAAGGGGAGGTGGGTGGGGGGATGGGGTAACTGGGTGATGGGCATTAAGGAGGGCACGTGATGTGATGAGCACTGGGTATTAGACACAACTAATGAATCATTGAGCACTACATCTGAAACTAATGAATGCACTATCTGTTGGCTAATTGAATTTAAATTTTAAAAAACTTCTATCTTAAAGCAACTAAACAATTGGATTTGCTCAGCGTGACCAATATACATTGGTCCAGGCTCTTTATTTTTAATTTTTTTAAGTAGGCTCCATGCCCAAGTAGGGCTTGAACTCATAACCCTGAGATTGAGAGTGGCATGCTCTAGCAACTGAGCCAGCCCAGCATCCCAGTCCAGGCTCTTTAGTGGGTGATTTGGTATAAATAGTAAAATAAAAATAGTATATGCCCTTTGACCCATGAGTTCTTTGCATGAGAACCTTTAAAATATGTGTTTACTAAAAACATGCGTTTCTGAAGAAAAACTTTGGGCACAACTGGTTTCAACAGCTTTCCTGACGGACGGTCTTCCATTCTTAAACGCTTTGAGACTGTCTGTGAATGGCCGTGTCTGTTGCTGTGTTTTCCTGAGGCAAACACTGTGTGGGTCTGTGATTTAAATACACTCTTAGAGGTGGGGCAAAGGCCCAGAGAAGCACGCACATTTTCTGGGTTTTTTATTGGTATGATGGCAGTTGGGCTCTTACTACGCCATCACCCCGTTGTACAAGATAGTTTGTTGTTGGTGCTGGTGGTGGTGGTGGTTTTTTCCCACCAGGAAGGAAACATGACTAAGGCTTTGTCATCTGGCAACAGAAAAAGGCTGCTGGTGATTAAAATTTGACGTCTTTACCTGACTGTATTGCCACATCCTTGTTGTAGTTACATCTACAAGGTTCTGAACTTACCCAATGTTTGGAAATTCCCTCAAGTCAAACAGAAAGTAATAAAGATGGGGTTTGAGCTGCATTTTTGTGGCCAAGGTCAGCCTACTTACTAGCATGCCGTGCTTCTCCTCCGGGTTTTGAGTCAACCTGAGAATTGCGGCCTAGTTAAATGTGTGAGCCTTCGGGTTTCTTTCTTTTACTATTACTCCTGATGGACTTTGGCTAAGGTCCAATCTCAAAATTGTTACCCATCAAAATAGCATAGAAAAATGTTGGAAGTAAAGTTTTCCTGTTGCCAAAACCCACATGCTGCACTTCCGCTCCATCCCTCCCTCTTGCAACTTTGCTAGCATCACGGCCAGCCACGTGTATGAGCCCTCCACTCAGGAGGTGGTAGTGTGCCGCTGGGGGTGCGGTGTGGGCAAGAGAGACACGGTCCGCGGCCCTAGTGGGGAAGAGCATCCAGCTAGCAGCTCGAAGTCTGTGCTGCTGGAGGGAGGCTCCAGGTAGAACAGGAAGACAGAAGAAGAGCACAGAGCTCATGGTGTGCTCTGTCCCCTGGGAGTGACCGGCAAGACAGTCCTTAACACCCCATCTCTTCACCTAGTTCTCCTTCCACACCTAGTTGTCCTTCCACACTACAATCTCTGTTACAGCAAGGACAGTGTCTTAATTCTGAGTTCCCAGAACCTGGTGCAGTGCACATGGTAGATGTTTAATGAGTGTAACCCTGAAGCCTTGTGCAAAGCCATCCATATACTATATGATGCGTCACTGTGAGTCCTCGCCTAGTGTGCCCTCGATCTGGCCATACCGTCCATCACTGTTCACCACATGGCTGCTGGAGGAGGGCTTCAGTATAAGGCAAGGTACCTCTCCTGCAGACACTTCCACTATCATTGTGGCTACAGAGATGGTCCCACAGAGTAGCCAGAGCACAGCGCTAGTCCAGGTTGTGTGGGCCTTGCCACCAGCACTAGGAAACCGTCGCAGTGGGTCAAAAGTAGCAGCACTCTGCTCAGAGCACAGGATGGCCTACAAAAAGAAGGCACGCTCCTTGCTTTTGACGGTCCTGCGCTTCTTGTTCCTCTCGAGCTCTGTCAAGAGGTCCTAGGAGAACACTGCAGAAGTGATGGCTCTGTGTCCTGGGAGTGGGTGGGGGTGGGTGTGGCAGGAGGGTGGGAAGTACGGTGGCCGGGCTGTGTTGTTTGCAGCCTGCTGTTTGCTTTGGGTGCTGCCCACTGGAGGGATTGTCCATTAGTCAAGACTTTTAGAACAGTGCATATGTTAAAATTAAAGTAGTATGTATGTCCTTTACTTCTAAGTATTTATCCCAAAGAGAGACGTACAAGGATGTCTAATACTGTGATGGAAAAAAAAGAGAAACCATCCTCGAGTCAGTCAGTAGGGATGGTTGAGTAACCTTCTGTGCGGTGCGGTGCGACTGTGGACAAGAACGAGCTGGAGCTTTGCAGTGTGCACATCAAGCCTGGAAACAGGCAACTAGGTCATAAGTGGTTTGTTAATATGAGTTATGGTACATGATACAATAATATCTCTTCTTTTTAGACTTGATGACCACTTTGTATCTAGTGACAAGGGAAGGTCTCAAAGACACCTAGAGGGAAAACAGCAAGGTCCAAAACCATGGGTTTGATGCCATACATTTGAAAAAGAATGATACACTGTATTGCTTTTTATGTACCTACATATTTTTATAAATGCGTAGTTTTGAAAATGATCAAATCGCTTCTGAGAAGAGGATTGAAATGAGGACGTGGTCTAGGCAGACTTTCAGCATTACCTGTATTGAAGTTGACAGTGAAGATGTGATAATGTAAGACCCGTGTAGTTAGGAATTAAGAAAAGACTGCATGTTTATTTATTTAGAGGGAGAGCGAGCACGCACACGTGAGCGGGGAGGGGCAGGGGGAGAGGGAGAGAGAGAATCTTAAGCAGGCTCCCCACTGAGTGAGGGGCTCCATCCCACCACCCTGATCATGACCTGAGCCGAAATCAGGAGTCGGATGCTTAACTGACTGAGCCACCCAGGCGCCCCAAGACTGCATTTTTTTTAAAAAGAGAAAACTTGCCCAGAATTGTGGCAAAAGGGCCAACGAAGCAAATAGGGGGCATGCCGGCCTGTTTGGATCAGCGGCATGTCTCGCTTACCAGGGCGGTTTGCGTCTTGCCGCTGCCGCTCAGTAGCATGTGGCCGTGCTTCTCCGCGTCCTCAGGCATAAATGGAGATGACGGCGCCCCCCTGCGGCTGCTGAGCGCCGAGACGTGGCCCGCAGCTGTGTTCTTGCGGGGTCTGCAGAGCGAGCAGAGTCTTTGGGGCCGTCGCCTTTCGAGTGAAGTCTGGTGCGTAGCCGGAGGTGTATGTGGGGTGAAGCTGTTTGTCCAGGATCAAACACATTCGGAAGGAAGAACGAAACACAGGGACCCAGCAGGTCACACGTCCCCAGGGAGTTCCTCTCAGAAGTCTGCCAGCAGTTGCTAAGGAGCAGCTGGTCCCGTCCAGTCTCTGGGGCTAGTGTGTCGTGGGTGCGGGCCTTCCCCGCAGGAACGGAGGTGGTCCTGGACGGGGACCACGGTGCTGGTGCACACGGCGTGAATGCGCCTCGTGCCGCCGAGCCGCACGCGGAACAGTAATGGAAATGGCAGGTTGCTTTTTGGTTTGTTTTCGGTTTTTTTGTTTTTGGTTTTTTGTGGGCAGCAAAGCAAAGTTTATTGAGCTCCCCAAGAGGGAGGAGACCCGAGAGGGTTGCCCCGAAATGGCAAGTTTTATGTTACTTTATTTTACCACCATTCAAACAGAGAGAGACCAAGAAACAGGAAGGAAGGAAGGTCACTGAGTCACTGGCCAGTCATGGGGAGCCGGTCAGTGTTCGTGAAGGGAAGGGGCCGCTGTGTTTTACAGTTAGCAGGCATCCTGTCCTAGAAGTTAAGTGGTGTGGTCCCTGTTTATGTTTTGCACAAGATCGTGCAAGGTGACAGCACCTTCCTTGCTGTGAGCGTCAGCCACGGAGGCATGGGAGCAGAACGCGGCTGATGACGGGTGTCTTCTCTCGGTCCGTGTGGTGGCCAGGGTTCTGGATGACGGGTCGCCCGACCAGGGCTACTTTGTAGTACGTTGGGGTGACTCCTTTCTGCAAGGAGTGAACAGCTTCCTTACTCCACCGAAATGCACCGAGCCCCAGCTGTGTGCCGCATTCTGCCAGGGGCCGGCAGTTCCTGAGTGCGTAGGCTGTGGCTCCTGTTTGGCACGTGAGTGAAACTGCTGTGGCTCCTGTTTGGCACGTTGAGTGGAACTGTCATGCCAACTGTTGGATTCAACTTAGGGTAGGAAGCGTTCGTGGAGACAAGTGGCGTGGCCTCCAGCTCAGTGCTGCGAATACTGGATACCAGTCCCTTCCCTCCTTGCATGAAACCAGGCTTCCTGGGTTTCTTTGTTTGACCTGCCCACGAGCTCCTCCCCTGCCTCACCACCCACCTGAGAGCGCGAACAAATGAATGAATGAGTGACTAAAAGAACAACTAAAGACTTAGTACTGGGGGGAAATGTGTGCGTTTGTTGGTGGCATATCCGTGATGCGCCGGGCCCTGGGATTACACAGATAGAAAGGCAAGGACTCTGAGCTTTTCTGCAGGTTTGTCTGGGTTTTCAACAAATACAGCCCTCATGTCCACAGTGATGGTAGTTTTTCCTCTTTACAGTCCTCCTCCCGTTCTTACCCTTCCGTGTGCCCGTGGTCTGCAGCCCGGCTTGGGACTCAAGCAGCAAAGGCAGCATCTTCGTTTTATTGTGAATCTCGGAGGGAGAGCTCGACCAGATAAAGGACATGTCCATCTGTTCCTAGTTTGCTAACTTAAAAAAAAAGAAAAATGTGAACGGTGTTGAATTTTAGTAAATGCTTTTTCCTACATTTTTGAGATAATTATAATTAAAAATTTTTTCTACATATGATTTTTAAAGTATGAATCAAATTTATTGAGATATAATTACAACAAAATGCATCCATTTTTAGTTTATAGTTAATGAGCTTAAAAAAAAACGTGTATGCACATGTAACAACCACCTTAATGAAGGTGTGGAACATTCTGACTCCCCCAAGCTCTTTCCTGCCCCTTTGCAGCTGGTTCCCCGTGCCCTGTCCAGAGGCTGCCACTCAGGTGCCTTCTGTTAAGGATTCATGTTTGCCTTTGAGAGAGTCTCCCACAAATGGAATCCCCCGTGTGCGCCGTTCTGTGGCGGCCTCCTTCCTGAGCACGTTTCTGAGATGCAGCCACTGTGTTGCTTGTCCTAGCAGGCCACACGTGGAATAAGTGTCCCATTGTAAACTTGTGCCCTAATTGGTCTGTTCACCAGTTGATGGACATATGAGTTGTTTCCAGGTTGGGACTGTTACAGACGTTTGCATACAAGTGTCGATGTAGTTCTGTGTTTTCATTTCTCTTCTGTAACTATTGGGTATTACCAGATGGCGTGGTGAATACACACTGACCTTTATAAGAGACGGCCAGCTTCTCCCCTGTAGAGCGGCTGTACTGTTGTCCTTCACAGCAGCACCCTGTGATCCCTTGTGCCCCCTGCCCTTCACCGACCTGGTCTGGTCAGTCTTCGTGATGTTAGCCAGAGCTGGCGGGTGCGTGCTGGGGTCTTCTCGTAGTTTTGTGAGCATTTTCCTAATGACCGATGAGGAGTGTCTTTCCACGTGCTTATTGGCCATTCCTGTAGCTTCTTTTCCAGTGTGTCTGTTCTTATCCTTTTCCCGTTGTTTAAAGTTCACGTGTGTGTCTTACTCAGTTACGAAAATTTTTAAAACATATTATGCGTGCCTGTCCTCTGTCAGACATGTATGTGTGTTTCTTGAAGATTGACTCCCAGTGTCTTGTCTTTTCCTTTTTGTAACTGTAGCTTTTTAAAGAGTAAAAGTTTTAATTTTGATGATGTTTTTGAATTTTTATTTATTTATTTATTTTGCAGTTCATACTGTTTGTGTTCTAAGAAATCTTTGCCTGGGGCGCCTGGGTGGCGCAGTCGTTAGGCGTCTGCCTTCGGCTCAGGGCATGATCCCGGCCTTCCGGGATCGAGTCCCACATCGGGCTCCTCCGCTGGGAACCTGATTCTTCCTCTCCCACTCCCCCTGCTTGTGTTCCCTCTCTCGCTGGCTGTCTCTTTCTGTCAAATATATAAATTAAAAAAAAAAAAAAAGAAATCTTTGTCTGTCCTGAGGGTCATTAAAGAGTTTTCTCCTGTGTTTTCTTCCAGAAGCGTTACAGCCGTCGATTTTACGTGGTGTCTGTAACATGTTGTGTGTGTTGGTTACTTTTGTCACGTTAAGTCCAACCTTTCATTCCTGGTATCCGCCCAACGTTTGGACACAGTGTCAGTTTTCCTGAGTTGCTGGACTCAGTTTGTTAATACAGTGGACCCTTGAACAACACGGCTTGAACTGCGCATGTCCGCTTTTATGTGGATTTTTTTCAATGAGTACAGTACTGAGAGTAAATGTATTTTCTTTTCCTCATGATTTTCTTCATAACATTTTCTTTCTCTAGCTTACTTTATTGTAAGAATACCGTGTACAGTACATACAATACACAAAATGCGTGCAGATGGCCTCCGATGCCGGTGTCGGTCCGTAGCGGGCTACTAGGAGTTAAGGTTTGGGAACATCAGAAGTTCTGTGCGGGGCTTTGACTGTGTGGGGGTTGGTGCCCCTCGCCCTTGCACTGTTCCAGGGTCAGCTGTACTTTCTTCATCCGTGTCTATAAGTGAGATTGGCCCATGGTCCTCTTTATTCTGTCCAGAATAGATCTGCATTCAGCTGGATGATTTGCTCTTTGGCTGTGGTTGGAAGTCTCCAGTAGAGCTGTCTGGAGCTTGAGTGGACAGTGACGTCTTGACCAAGAAGATGGGATCTTTGAAGCTTGGAGAGCAGTGGTCTGGAGACAGCCTCTCTCCAATGGTGGCCCAGAGCAGTGTGTGGAGACGCCAGAGAGACCGCACCGTGGCCGCTGGTCAGGGATGGCAGAGCCAGAGGTTGGAGCCACCCCCGCTGCCGTTGGGGCTTTCACCTGCCCGGGCTGTGGTCCCCACACGGCGGCAGAGGCCTGTGCGTTCTTGGTGGAGCCGTCAGAGAAGATGATGCCCAGAGGATCTCTTAGGCAGCGGATATTTGGGCAGGATCGGCTGCATGCCTGCAGACTCCTCTGGCGTGACTAGCACAGTTGAAGGTTGACTGGGCAAAGCCGGTTTGAATACAGAAAGACTTGTAGGCCAGCTGTCCTCATATTCTGGCAAAGGAATGGAATGAGTTCTTGCTTCCTGAAGGATGACCAAAGCTGTACCCCGGAGCAAGAGCCTTAGAATGAAGCTGAGCTCAGGTCTCCCCTGCTGGGGTCAGCCTCTCAGATGTCCTGTCCCTCCCCTCGCCCCACTTGCCCTGCTGCCGGAGTGCATCTCCCTCACTCCCACATCCCATGAGCTGCTGACAGTGACTGAGATTAGGAACCTGTCCCAGTCCCTTCGCTATCCAACTTTTGCATTTTTCCCTCACGAGGGACCTTTGGGGGGCCAGGCTGGTGTCATAGTCTTTCCTGTCTGTGTTTTATGAGGCATTGTGTGTAAGAAGAGTCAAGTATTTGGGGAGCTAAATCAGAATGCCTCAAAGCCACCCCGAAATGCTGACAGAGAGGTGCCAAGTGGGGCTGTGTTGGAGCAAACCTGCAGAGAGGGTGGGTGGGTGGGTGGGCATCACTTTTCCCTGAGCCTTGAGCCAGCGGGATAGTTGAGCTGTCTCTGGCCATTCAGAGTGTGTGTCTGCACACCTCTCTGCTGAGCTGTGGACAGGCAGGCACAGTGGGTGGGGGAGGGCACAGGTCTAGTCTGCTTACGGAACCCTGCAACAGAACGGTTTCTGTGTGTTCATTGGCGTTCTGCTGCTGTGATGCCTGGGGAACACGGAGTACCAGCGTCAGAGTGCCTGTCATAACAAAGGTCCTGTTCCGTGCTCACGGCCCTGAAGGTCATCTGAGCATCCAGGCTGGGTCAGGCTGCCCCTGGGCTTTGAGTCGACGTTAGGGTTCTGGAGCTCAGACTGAAGGGGCAACAGCACCCAGGGTGCATGCTTACAGCAGATCACAGCAGCACAAGAGGCCAAGCCAGTCACACAAAGCCCAGGAAAGCCTGGGCATGGGTCACATCTTTGGACTTTGCAGTGACCAGAGCAAGGCCACGGCTGAGCCAGCACCCAGTGTCGACCAGGGAGGGGTGGTATCTGCTCTGCTGAGAGGTCCCACAGAGTCACCTGGCAGGGCGTGTGGCATCCGATCTCCAGCTTTGGGAACAGGGACCCCAGGAAGTCCTGGGTGCGTGTGTGGTCTGCTGGATGTAGTCTGCACAGTGCCCGGCGTGGGGGAAGCTCTCCCGTGTCCGACTGACTGACTGACTGACTGAGCAAGCGTCAGCCCACTGAACGTTCTGGTTTGAGTCTTTATAGAAGAACACTGAAAGTTGTCTCACTGAGAGGAGCCATGGGTTTTCCAAAATTGCTCATAAACCAATGTTAGAAGAATGTTGTCCTTGCGTGTCATTTCTCTGATTTTATTGACATTTTGCTTGAATTCTGTCCTTTTCAGGGAAATAGTGGAACATATGGTCCAGCACTTTAAAACACAGATCTTTGGGGATCGGAAACCAGTGTTTGATGGAAGAAAGAATCTCTACACAGCGATGCCCCTTCCAATTGGGAGGGATAAGGTAAGGGATGCGTTTGGATCAGACGACGTGCAGTGCGGTAAAATTCAAACGTGTTGGCACAAATTAAATCACCTGGGAGGAAAGAGCGGCCGGTTGCTGTGTGCACCATCCTGAGATCCGTAGAAACTACTTTCCACGTGTTGTGCTCTCCTGTGTTGGGGCGGGGCGTTGGCCAGGGCCTTGGCCAGGTTCAGAGACAGACAGAGCTTCTCGGAACTACACGCATGTGCTGCACACGCCACACACGCACACACGCAGGGCACCCGTGTCGCACACGCACACACGCAGGGCACCCGTGCCGCACACGCGCACACGCAGGGCACCCGTGCCGCACATCGCCGTCAGACCAGAGCCCAGATCACACGGTGGGACTTGTAAAGACCTGTGGAAGAGCACGTTTGCAGGGCTGGGATGTGTGTGATGGTGGCCGTGAAATCCAGCAGAGGTCCATCCGGAGCCGGTGTTCCCATGAATGGTCATCACTGATCTGTTAACCACTGCAGATAGTGCTTGTATTAAAATGTCGCCTTTTCTTACTATTTTTGTCATCGTGGCTCTAGAGCAATACAAGTTCTGCATAAGAAGTTGTCACTTGGCACATCTTCCAGCAAATGAGCTGATGATCCAGGGTGGTAACGGGTACTGTTTATTAACAGAAGAAGAGCAAAACTCAACTCAGAAATAGTCTTCACACAGACTTTAAAAACAAAAACACAGCAGAGAAGCAAGTAACTTAACTCTCCCAGTGAGAGCAGTGAGTTGATGCCCTTTGAGAACGACCTACCCAATTAACTTTTTTTTTTTTAAAGATTTTATTTATTTATTTGACAGAGATAGAGACAGCCAGCGAGAGAGGGAACACAAGCAGGGGGAGTGGGAGAGGAAGAAGCAGGCTCCTAGTGGAGGAGCCTGATGTGGGGCTCGATCCCAGAACGCCGGGATCGCGCCCTGAGCCGAAGGCAGACGTTTAACCACTGTGCCACCCAGGCGCCCCTACCCAATTAACTTCTTAAGCCCCTGGGTCCCTCGGAAGGAGTGTAGCTCGGTGCTTACAGTCTCACACTGCTGGCCAGCAAGATGCAGGCCCTCCTCAGCCTTTAAATATTTTGCTTTTCCGTTTTTTGATAATCTTAACATGACTAAGCTCCTTGCACTCGTCTGAATCGCCAGGAGACTGGGTGGTTTTGGCGCCTAGCGGTGCAGCTCGGACTTGGCGGTACTCTGATAATGGTCGAGTACATTACAGCCGAGGAAGGCCGCGCGGCGATAAGGGCTCCTTACCAGCTGGTCTCCGGGATCCCGAGATAACAGTGGTGCATGGGNCCGCGCGGCGATAAGGGCTCCTTACCAGCTGGTCTCCGGGGATCCCGAGATAACAGTGGTGCATGGCCGGGCTGGGCAGGGGGTGACTGACACCGGCATTCTGAATTGGAAGAAGTCCCGGGACCCCTATGCCTGTCCACTGAGTTGGGATCATGCCTTGCAAAGAAACATGCTGGTGCATTTGAAGTTTATTATGAAGTTTTTAATTTGCACATTTGTTTTTGTTTAAAGTTGTATAAGAAAAAAAAGCATAAGGAGTTTATTCACAGTTTATCTGTACACAGTTATAATTAGACGTTAGGCGGGGCATAGGAACATTTTTCCTTCAGAAGGGATGGGGGAGTCGATACAGTGTTCACATTTGAAACTTGTCCTTGTAGAAGTTAACCAGGCTCTGGGGTAAACAGAGACCTGGTTCCGGTCCTCGTGTTGCCCTCTCCTGTGGTGGGACCTTGGGTAAGAAGCCGTCTTAAAGCCCCCAGGGCCGCACCTGTGAAAGGGGGAGGTGTGCAGAAGCCGCCACCCAAGGTTCTTTGAAAACTGAATGAATCCACCCCCTGGGAGAGCATCTCTACCAGTGATGTGATCTCTGCCTGTGCTCCTGATGCAGGTTCTGAAGGGGGGGGTCTGCATTTCTAAAAAGCAGCTCCCAGGTGATGCCCATACTACTGGTCCCAAATCATGCTTTGAGTCATCAGGGTTTCAAGTACTTAATTACGACACGCCTAGCAGAGACTGCTGGGTTGTGGTTAGTGGTCTAAGAGGTGGGGATGTGCCCTCCGTGCTCTCAGGTTTCACCCCACCCTCTTGTGCCTTCAGCATGAGCACGGAGAGCCTGCCCCCGGCCACTGCTTCCCGTCACGTCTAAGCTTCTGTGCAACAGTTGTGATATGGAGACGCTAATCTCTTCTGTTTAAAGGCTGATAGAACATGACCCCTTTTCTCCCAGATACTCACCTCTTGTAACAAATCGTTTCTTGTTGTTTTCTTTTATTCTTTTTTTCTGTGAAGTACTTTCCTTTGGGTGGTGGGCACTTCCGTAGTCAGAATCCTTCACCTGTGTCTGCTGGAGGCTCCCCCAGGTCTGCACACAAAGCGTGGCCCGTGGCCCTTACTCAAGGAAGGCAGCGCTTGTCATTTACCCTTTCTCCTGCTAAGTAGCCCACGCACCCTAATTCCAGTTGGGCTGGGAGACACTGCGGCCCAGGCTAGGCCCTCACATTTCAGAATGGAGACTGAAGATGTTGTAGGAGTTGATCACCATTTTGGGTTTAACTCCCAGCCCCTCTTTGCAGTAACATAGTGTGATTTGCGAGATCAGAATGTATGTTGTTTGTTGTTCCTGGCAGTGGGGTCCACCCTGGGGCCCCGCTTTGGGCCTCAGCTTCTTGTAGCTACAGTCTCTCTCTGTTTATTCAGGGAAGGCATGACACGTCAGGCCAGGGCACAGCTCGAATGGGTAAGACACCCACGTGGAAAGGAGGGCATGCCTGCACGAAACACATGTCTTGGCTCTCCCGCCTGGACAGCTCTGTGCCCCTCATCCAGCCGGGGCCACGAGCGCAAACCCGCTGACTGCTGACTTGAGCTAAAACGTGTTGGGGGCTCTGGGCAGGACAGAGAGGCTTCCGTGCTGGCTCCGAGGGTCGGAGGTTTGAGGGCAGGCGGGGGGGGGGGCAGGGAGCCATCCGTCCGGTCCCTTCCTTGAGCAACATCCAGGTAAAGGGTCTGCTCGGCCTTGTCTGCTCTTCGGGGCGATTCTGCTGCCTCTCAGGGCTGAGGGTCCCTCCAGTAAAGCCACAGCATTTGTCAAAGTGCCTGAACCCCACTGGCCCGGGCCGGAAGTGCTTGGCAGGTGTGGCTTACACCTGGCCGAGCAGCCAGTGTGCTGTGCCTGTGGGTCCCACTGAGGAGGGTGACTCAGGCCCCACACCCCTCGCAGACGGACGAGGAGGGACGGTGGTTTTGTCCAAAGTGATTTGGAGGGACGACAGTTGGCTTTTTGAAGAGATTGGTTGCTGAGCAGTAACAGATGGCCTTTCGTATCAGCTCCCCGCACACATCTCACCCAAAACGTGACCTGCACGCTCCCCCACGCCCCGGGAAAGGACCTGTGGTCTGGAGTTGGCCCGGAGAGCGGGCGGCCCTGGGGCCCTGCCCGTGCAACCTCTTTTTCTCCAGAACAGGCAGCGGTGAATTCACGGGGCCTTGGCCACACAACAGCTGAGTTGGAGACAAGAAAACCCTGTCGAAAAACACCTGCTTCCTCCATCCACAGTTTTTTCTCTTGCTGACGGTGCTCTTCTCCCTCTCCTTGCGGCGCGGGTACCAGCGTGGGGCTCTCCCCATGGCAGCTCGGACCCCGTCAGCCTGGTGACTTTGAGTGTGTGGCTTTGTTCTGTCTGGAGAGGTTGAACTTCATAGCTGGCTCCCCCTTCTCTAGGCCGGGGTGCAGCCGGGGAGCCCAATGGAGCCCCCTGCCCTGGTCATGCCCCAGAAGGTTGCAGAGCTGGGAGCCCCTGCGTCCCACCACATCCAGTCAGTGGCCTTGGGCTGCTGCATTGTTGGGACCGAGAGCTGCAGGTTGTTCAGGGATCAAAGTATCTTGGTTGTGGACGGACTCTGCTGGCCAGTGGCCCAGGCCGACATGAGGATGTCCTCAGGCTGTGTCACAGCTGAAGGCCAGTGCCACCCTGCCCCGTGATGGGGCATTTCTTCTGAAGTCGCCGCTGTCCCAAAGCTGTCAGGTAGCCACGCCCGGCAGCCTCTTGAGGCACGGTGTCTGGCAGAGACTCAGGGCCTGCAGCTCGTTCTGCTCTCTCTGTGTGGGGCCAAGAGGAGGCTGGGCTGGAACCCACTTAAACATGTATAGAAGTATCTTTTGCTGAAGGAAAATGCACCCCCTCCTTCCCCCCACTTAGTTTGCTCATAGAGACGTTTCCCCCCAGCTTTGTGGAGGTGTAATTGACAAAATTGCATACATTTCTAGTGTGCATGATGATTTGATATATGTACATGTTGTGGAACGATCACCACAATTAATCAACACATCCATCACCTTGTGTAATTACCACTTTTTAACTTTTTTTCCACATTTTCTTAATTGACATGGCAGGATGCTATGGCAGTGCTTTTCTGGCAAGGAAAAGTTTGGTTTGTTTATCTGAATGCCTCATTACGTAATAAAAACATCATTTGTGCTTGAGGCTAGACTCCAGTCTCCTTAAGGACAGGTTTTCCCCTTGCCTGAGCCCCGGCGTGGCCCTTCCCATGGTGGCGGCCGATCTTAGTCATGCAGGATCAGAGCTGGGTGGGGGGTGCATTTTCAAACTTTTATTTTTAATTGGAGTAAAGTGGACATGCCGTATTGTATTGGTGTCCAGTGTACAACACAGAGACTCGACAGTTCTGCACGTTATGAGACGCTCCCCGTATGAGTGTGGTCACCACCTGTCACCACGCAGCATCGTGACGGTGTTGACCGTGCTGCTCGTGCTGTACTGGTCGTCCCTTGTGTATTTCATCCCTGGAAGTGTGTACCTCTTCCTGTTCTTCCTCTGTGTCACCCAGCGTCCCACCCCCGCCCTCCGGTGACCACTAGTTGTGCTTAGTATTTACAAGTCTGCTTCTGTCTTTCTGTGTGTTCGTTTGTTTTGTTTTTTAATTCCAGATACGAAGGAAATCATATGGTGTCTGTCTTTCTCTGTGTTTCACTTAGCATGATACCCTCTAGATCTGTCCGTGTTGTTGCAAATGGCAAGATACCCCCTTTTTGAGGGCCGAGCAATATTCCAGGGTGTGCAGACAGCTGCTCTTCTTGATCCACTGCTCTGTCCGTGGGCCCCTGGGCTGCTTTCCAGTCTTGGTGTGGATAGTGCTGCGATCCGCACAGGGATGCATGTATTTTTTTCAAATTAGCGTTTCGTTTTCTTCGGGGAACCCTCCAAGAGTGGCACCACTGGATCGGATTATACTCCTGCTCTTCGCTTACTGAGGACCCCCATACTGTCTCCCACAGTGGCTGCGTTCCCGCCAACAGTGCACAGCGTTTCACGTTTCTCCACATCCTCGCCAACACCTGTTCTCATCATTCTGATTCTAACCATTCGGACAGGTGTGAGGTGACCGCTCAGTGTGGTTCTGGTCTTCCTGGCTGTCATTTCCTTCTGGAAGGGACCCTACTGCAGTGTCCTGGAAGTGTCTGTTCTCTCTCAGTGCTGTCTCCGCGCTGGGCCTCAGGCCGCGGCCAGTTAGTGGCTTCTGGGCATGGTGGGGCTCTGGGTGCTGCTGGGCGGGTGTCCTCTGGGACATGAGTGTGCAGGTGACTTTATGTGTGCAGTCTGCTTGTGGCTCGCAGGACGTTTGAAGGTGGTGTAGTGAGTGCGTGAGGGAAGGCGCTCCTCAGGAGCTGAGAGTGGCCTCCAGGCCTGTTGAGTGAGGAAGGAGCAAGGAGGGCAGGGAGGAGGCTGGTGCGGCCGCAACGCTTGACCTGGGATGTGACCCCTGGCCAGGAGTTTGCCACCTCTTCCTTGTGGGACTCGCAGGCTTGGGGGGCCTGGGGAGGCGCATCTGTGTTGTGCTGCCCTGACAGTGACAGCACCCCGTGAGCACGTGGGGAGTGGACTGTCATCTGGAGTCAGCCCCACCTCTGCCTTTCATAGTTGTGTGGCCTTGGGCTGGACCTTTAGTCTGAGCATCTGTATTTTTATATATAAAAAGTCGTGAATAAAGTCTCCCTTACTGGGATCTTTGGGTGTTTAGGGGTAAAATATATACAATCCGTGCCCTGTCAAATTAGACATTCCATAAATATTGGGAAGTATTGTTGGCAAATGTCAGAATTGTTTCCGTCACCAACTGAGTGGGGTCTGAGTTTGCCGTGTGTTCGGGACGTACTCCTCAGTTACCACATGGCGAGCGGCAGGATCGTAAATGGTGGACTGAAGTGATGGGGTGAAGGTGGGTCTGGGCGCCACTAGGAGCCAGGCGGGTGGGCGAGGGGCGCTTCACAGCTGGGAGGAGACTGTCTGCTTCAGGGAGTGAGTCACTGGGGCACGCTCCCCACCACTGTCCAGGACGCCAGCCACTGGCCACATGTGTCCATGTAAATGTGGATTCATGAAAAATTAACAAAAGCTGAAAATTCAGTCCCTTGGCCACGCTGTCTACATCTCAAGCGCTCAGCGGCCACATTGGGCCAGTGGCTGGTGTCTTGGGCAGCACGGGAAGAGACTGTCTCCATTATCACAGAAAGTTCTGTTGGACAGAGCTGTTGGAGACAGTTGGGCACTATTGTGGCAAATACTCTGAGGCTTGGCTGAGAATTTTAATTTCTTCCCAGGAGATTCTTACGGGTCTTGAAGTTGAAGCTTTTGTCTCCACGTTTTTTTTTTTAATATTTTTTATTATATTATGTTAGTCGCCATACAGTACATCCCTGGTTTTCGATGTAAAGTTCGATGATTCTCGATGCTTCATTAGTTGCGTATAACACCCAGTGCACCGTGCAATACGTGCCCTCCTTAATACCCATCACCAGCCTATCCCATTCCCCCACCCTCCTCCCCTCTGAAGTCTTCAGTTTGTTTCTCATNTCTCACAGTCCATAGTCTCTCATGTTTCATTCATTCCCCCTTCTGATTACCCCCCTTTCTTTATCCCTTTCTTCCCCTACCGATCATCCTAGTTATGTTCCATAGATGAGAGAAACCACATGATAATTGTCTTTCTCTGCTTGACTTATTTCACTTAGCATTATCTCCTCCAGTGCCGTCCATGTTGCAGCAAATGTTGAGAATTCGTTCTTTCTGATAGCTGAGTAATATTCCATTGTATATATGGACCACAGCTTCTTAATCCAGTCATCTGTTGAAGGGCATCTCGGCTCCTTCCATGATTTGGCTATTGTGGACAATGCAGCTATGAACATTGGGGTGCATATGGCCCTTCTCTTTACTACGTCTGTATCTTTGGGGTAAACACCCAGTAGTGCAATGGCTGGGTCATAGGGTAGTTCAATTTTTAACTTTTTAAGGGACCTCCACACTGTTTTCCAGAGTGGCTGTACCAACTTGCATTCCCACCAACAATGTAGGAGGGATCCCCTTTCTCCACATCCTCTCCAACAATTGTTGTTTCTTGCCTTGTCTATCTTTGCCATTCTAACTGGCGTAAGGTGGTATCTCAGTGTGGTTTTGATTTGAATTTCCCTGATGGCTAATGATTTTGAACATTTTTTCATGTGTCTGTTAGCCATTTGTATGTCTTCATTGGAAAAGTGTCTGTTCATATCTTCTGCCCATTTTATGATTTGTTTATTTGTTTCTCGCGTATTGAGTTTGAGAAGTTCTTTGTAGATCTTGGATAGCAGTCTTTTATCTGTAGTATCATTTGCAAATATAGTCTCCCATTTGCAAATATATTCTCCCTTGTCTCCACATGTTTTGTACCTGGGGGTGCTGGTGCCCTTGGGGCGCGGACTGTCCCGTAGAACAGCTTCTGGAAACATCGGCAGGGAAGAGCCCAGTGCGAGTCCCCAGCACCCGCATTCTGTTCAGAGAACTTCTTCGTGAACCTGTTTAGTCCGAGGAGAGGTGGAGGCATTCGTTGCAGGCGGGAATGCCCTGGTGTGGAATAGCAGGTGTTGGCCGTCAGCTGTTTTACCACACGTCTGTCCTCAGAAGGCTTTTTGTTCATGGTTTAGTCACTGCAAACCTAGCTTGTGGACTCTGAAGGGACCCAGAAAATGCAAACCCCCAGACCCATCGCAGTGTGTTCAGTTCCACTGGGAAGTCTGTCTCCAGGACCCCCGGCTAGCTCGCAGGCCCCTGCCCATTTCCCCACCCGCCCTGCTGGGACCCCCAGGCTGAAGAGCAGCTCTGTAGGGAGGGTCTGGCAGTGCCTCCTCATGGTACCGTCTCTCGATGCTCACCTCTCCAGGCTGCCTCTGTGTGCAGGGCCCGGCAGAAAGCCCGGGTCCCACGTCTGTCACATGTGTGCCTGGTGGGATAATGGACGAGCTGAATTTTCCAACCCAGGAGTATTCCGGAAGCTGACCCACCACCTTTGACCTCCCGGTAGCTTCTTAAGAGACAAGTGTGAGTAACCGTGTGCTCTGGATCTCCTCACAGGTGGAGCTGGAGGTCACGTTGCCTGGAGAAGGAAAAGACCGCATCTTCAAGGTGTCCATTAAGTGGGTGTCCTGCGTGAGCTTACAGGCGTTACACGATGCACTTTCGGGGCGGCTGCCCAGCGTCCCCTTTGAGACGATCCAGGCCCTGGATGTGGTCATGAGGCATTTGCCATCCATGAGGTGAGAACCAAGGAAGTGGGTGTGTCTGCTCTGACCCTGAGCGTTACCCGGGGAAGATGGAATCTCTTCAAGGATGAGTGGGGGTGGTGACGGTCATGGGTTTCTGTGATGAAAATTATAGCAATACCAACACGGAACATTTTTCATACAAAAGTACATCACCAGGGGCCCCTGGCTGGCTCAGTCAGTAGAGCACGTGACTCTTGATCTTAGGGTTTTGAGTTCGAGCCCCACGTTGGGCAGAGATTCCTTTAAAAAAAAAAAAAAGAAATGATCGGGATTCTCAACCTGGCACAAAAAGATGGCCTGCCCGTCTTTGTGCACACTGGGTATGATTTTCACTTGGCCGGTACTCTGAGCATGTGCTATGTCTGTGGCTTCACGGTAGGACTTGTAGGGAATGTTCCCAGCATCCTACTTGACGGAGCAACCACCGCGTGGAGGACTCTGAGACCACAGGTGACACGATGCGTCGGACTGTTGGTTTATTCCACAGGGCTGCTTTTCTCCCGCAAATCGCTGCCCTTGAACTTCCTGGGACGGCTCACACTCTACCAGGTGGTGGGGCTGCACTGATTCCCTGTGTCACAGCCTCCTGCGAGCCAGGCCACGCTGCCACACGCAGACCTTGGGGTTCTGACCTGGGACGACCCGCTCCTCCCATGTGTGCGGCACCCGCCAGGGCCTCGGTAACTGTTCGAATGAACCAGTGATGGGAGAAATGAGCCTCCGTGCTGACCTCTCCTCGTACTGACAAAGCTCTAATATTTGAGGGGGGAGTGGAGCTCCTTTTGTCCCTTATGTAGGTGTGAGAGGAGGTGCTCTGGAGTGCCTCATTGGATTTTAAAGGGACCCTGGTATTCTCAGTGTCCAGACTTGGGTGGGGGCCACCAAATACAGGCAGGTGTCACTCCTGGCAGGGATCCTCCCCCCGGCCTCTGGGGTATAATCTATTACTGCTTGGAACTTCTGTGGGCAGGAAGGCAGGTGGGTGCAAAAAAAAAAAATCTGGAAAGGCAGTTGCCAAGATGTTGAATATGTTTTTCAAACGAATGGCAGAAATTACTGTGATGTTTGTTTTCTGAGTTTTGAATTAATTACCATGTTACTTTTACAGTCAGGAGGAAAGTCTTTCATTTTGGAGAAATAATAGAAAAAGTGGCAGGATTAACATGTGTAAGGGGGAGAGAGAAGGACCACCCCCACAGTCGGTTCACAGTGCAGACTGTAGGGTCTATAATACAGCCCCTAGAAGATGCACCTGCCTTTCGGATCCTTAGCGATGACGCGTCCGGACGACCAGGTGCCGTGGGTGCTGCTGCACTGAGAGGTGTCTGCTTCACGCAGGTGGACAGCCGGGCCCTTCTCACACACCCACCTTACCATCCCGCTTGGGAGGCCGAGCTCCTCCCCACCCCCACCCCCCATATTGAGAGCCTCCCCTGCAGAACTGCTGCGTGGAGCGGGGAATAGATGCTGGGTGCTACGTCCCAACATGGTCCTGGGCAAAGCAGCCAGGCTTCCCCCGGGCCCGGGGCTGCTTCGGTCCAGCCGCCTCGGCCTGATGGTGGCAGATGCTCGGCAGACGCTCCTTCCAGCTGTCCCTGCACACGCGCACAGCCCTGTTCTGGGAAGATGTGAAGCGCTGTGCACAGATAAGCCTAGAGGATGAGCGTTAGAGCACTGAGCGTGGGGGAGGGGAGGGAGGGTCAGAAACACAAGATGAAGCCAGCGACACCCCGTGTGCCCCAGGCCCTGCGCAGCCAGAGCGCGTGTCTGGGGTCCAGAAGCATGGCGGGTGGGAGACCAGCTCATGTGAGGAAGCTGCGTGGTGAGGCCACGTGTCCGAGGCTGTGCTTAAACCGTTGCTCAGAGGCAGCGTCGGACGCCTACAAAGTGCACTTCGGTAACCGTGGTTCCGTACGGAGAGAAACGCGGAACCGTTGGCGAGTGTGAGTGTTTGCCTGCTGGATTGTCACGATGAACAGCAGACTTGGAGTCAGCCTGTTCTTTCTCATCAGACAGGGGGGTCTCTTGTTTCAGGTACACCCCTGTGGGCCGCTCCTTTTTTACGGCGTCCGAGGGCTGCTCCAACCCCCTTGGCGGGGGCCGGGAAGTGTGGTTTGGCTTCCATCAGTCCGTCCGACCTTCTCTTTGGAAAATGATGTTAAATATTGATGGTAAGCAAAGCCCCAGTCTCTGTGGTGGGTGGGGTTGGAACGTTGCCGCGGGGCCGAGACCTTGGGGAGTGCCTGTGTGGCCAGTTCCAGACGTGGCCTCCGTCAGAGCCACAGATGCTGTGTCACACCTGGCCTTCCTCACCTGCTTGTGAGACGCGATCCTCAGAGCCACCTGCAGGGCCCACTCCAGAGACTGAGGTTCAGGGCGCTGAGCCGGGCCTGCGTCCCTGACTCATTCCCAGATGCTGCTGCGGGTGTCCCCCAGGAAGAGCCAGGGTTTCTTGGGGGTGGTGAACGGACCTCCCACCACTAGGCCCGCCCGCCATCTCACCTTTTTGTTTTGCAGCCTGGTTGGTAGGAGCCCGGGGTAGCTGGCTAGGGGCCAGCCTGGACAGTTGCCTTCCGGCTGGTGTCCTCTAGGTTCAGGGTGCCCTGCCCTCTTGGGAGACTCAGGGTTGGATCACGCAAGGAACAGTAAACTTCAGAGAGATCTGCACCAGGAGGCAGTCAGAAAATCCAAGGTTATGGCTGTTGTGGTCTGGTGGGGTTTCATTTTAAACCTAATTTTATTCCCAGAGGGCGACTTTGTCTTTGGGCCCTGAGCAGAGGGAGTACCGGGCAGCCCCCTCTGGCTCTGTGCTACCCGTAAGGCCCAGAAGTGGACCCCGGGGATGGAGGGAAACACAGGCCAGGGGGCTGGCCTGGAAGGGGCACCGTTGGGCACACCTCACATCCACTTTTACTTTTCTTTTTTTCCCACCAATAGTCTCAGCAACTGCATTTTATAAGGCACAGCCAGTAATCGAGTTTGTTTGTGAAGTTTTGGATTTTAAAAGTATTGAAGAACAACAGAAACCTCTGACAGATTCCCAAAGGGTAAAGTTTACCAAAGAAATCAAAGGTGGGTCACTGCCTTGCACATCGGGCCGAGGCCTTGCCTTTCCCTCTCGCTGCACTTCCTGAGCTCCTAGGGGACGGAGGCGGCGAGATGGCTAGCCGTCAGATGAATCAGCACAGACATGAACGAAGCCCATTTCTCAGCACGAGAATAGTAACGTTCTAAACAAATAGCTTTCCATGTAGGGTGAGGAGTGGGTCAGCGACCAGTGGCATCCAAGTCACTGGACTCTAGGACCACAGAGCAGCACTGTTGTTATAACCACTACCTTGCGCTGTTCCAGAATTGGGAACACGCTTTCACGCCTTGTCATGTGGCCCTCACAGCCCTGTTTCCACTCAAGGAAACACAGCCTGAGTGCTGCGGCCTGGCTCGGGCCCCACTGCCCAGCCGCGGAGAGTCGGCTGGCACCTGTCGCCCTCGCCCCCCCACACCTGTCCTCCTCTGAGGGCTTCCTAAAGACCATCAGACGTCCCCGTTGCTAAAAATAATCCTGGAGGAAGCAGAGTCTCTGCTGAGCCGACATCATCTCTTTTATCTTTAAGAACAGTCTCCAGCTTCCGGCCGTGGCATTTCTGGGGCAGAAGGCGTCTGTGCGGGTGGGGTGGGCCCCGCGCGGAAGTGCCTCCCTGCCCCCCCCCCCCCCCCCCCGCCCGGGCAAGGGCAGCCCTGCAGCTGCACCAGAGCGCCCAGCACTGGGGTCTGAGGGCGGCTCCCGTGACAGCTGGCGCTCAGGAGGTGGGGCCTCCCCTCCGGCTGAGGCGCACGTGGACCCTGAGGCTGGGCTGCTCTGTGCCGCCAGGTCTAAAGGTGGAGATAACGCACTGCGGGCAGATGAAGAGGAAGTACCGCGTCTGCAACGTGACCCGGCGGCCCGCCAGCCACCAAACGTAAGCGGCGCAGCCCGCCCCTGCGAGCAGCCCCTGCGTGGGCACGCTGGCGTCCAGACTCCAGAGCAGTGACCCTTCTGGAGAGGATTATTTCAGTCTCGTTCAGAATTCTGGAGGCTATACCTTTGACTCAGGAGAGCCACCTGGGCCCTTGTGAAGTAAAATCGTGGAATTGCGCTATACGGTTGGGAAGGGGTCGGTGGCTCCTTGTTAGTCTTCCTTCTTGAATTTTACAGGCGAGAGAGGGTTGCTTGTGTTTGTTTTCCAGTCCTCAGTGCTGAGCAAGTGCTGGGAGGGAGCAGGTGCCGCCACCTCCCAGGCATGGCTAGTGTTGGGGGCGACCGTCTCGTGCCGTGTGCGCGGGTCCGAGGTTGGCTGGAAAGTGCTCAGGCCTTTCTGGGTGGCCCTCACTTGTGCTCAGTGCCGTACAGGAACTGTAGACCTCTGTGATCCGTGATGATTGCGTGTTACATGCATGTCAGTATTTTCTATTTTCCAACTCTGGAGAGAATGTGGAAGTTTACGAACTGCACATCTGAAGGGTGTGATTGCTTTTGACCCCTTGCAGGTGCTTTGGACATTTGCCCCTCCCCCCCCACCCCAGCCCTGTCCACCCTCTTCAGCCCTCAGCAGGCAGACCCGGGGAGCTGGTGCACGCGGGGTCTGCTGCCTGAGCCCCTCCTTCGCTTCCCTAGATTCCCGCTCCAGCAGGAGAGCGGACAGACGGTGGAGTGCACAGTGGCCCAGTACTTCAAGGACAGGCACAAGCTGGTTCTGCGCTACCCCCACCTCCCATGTTTACAAGTTGGACAGGAGCAGAAACACACCTACCTTCCCCTCGAGGCAAGTCTCTCCTGTCTGCGCTGCTCTGGGGCTGGAGGGAGAGCCCCCCCAGTGACGCCCCTCTGATGCCTGCCTCCCTACGAATGAAACGGTGCGGTGACTCCCGAGGGATTCATGGGCCAATGGAGGACGTGCCCACCGTGCCCAGCCGGCCCCTTGCACAGGGTGGAAGATGCTCAGAAAAGCTACCATTTCTTCACTTCTTGTTGGAAAAATCCTGGCCCAGGGAAAGATGAACTGCTAAAATTGAGGCCCAAGTTTTAACTGTTTTCTGTTAGTGCTTTAAATTCTCTGTACTTGTCCAGTTACCCAAACCTCCAGCTGGTTTTCCTGTGCCAGAAGGCTGGCCGCCTCCCCATCAGCACGCAGCTTCACGGTCCCATGTTGTGAGGTTCCCAACGCACGTTGGTACGAAGACAGGCTCACCTGGGAAGATGTCTGGTGCCAACCGGGGGCCCCTGGGCAGCCCATTCCTGGTGGATTTCAGGGGCAGCCACCACGGCGTCTGTGTGGCGCCTCGCTATGTGTGGATAGGAGATTGATGTGTCACAGGCTGATCCAGGGCCCCACGCTTAGCCTCAGACCCCTGCCCATCCCCCAGCACCGGGCCGACACCCTGTCTGTCTCTCCTTTGTAGGTCTGTAACATAGTGGCAGGACAGAGATGTATCAAAAAGCTCACCGACAATCAGACCTCAACCATGATCAGAGCGACGGCCAGGTCAGCGCCGGATCGGCAAGAGGAGATTAGCAAGCTGGTGAGCGTGACATTCCTGGGGCCAGCCCGGGGGTGGGGACACTGGGGGGGATGCACTACGTGGCACCGGGCAAGGGAGCCCCTGATGCGTGGGACAGACACGGCTTATTTCTTTTTTCCTTTTCCAGATGCGAAGTGCAAGTTTTAATACAGATCCATATGTTCGTGAATTCGGAATCATGGTCAAGGACGAGATGACAGACGTGACCGGGAGGGTCCTCCAGCCGCCCTCCATCCTCTACGGGGGCAGGGTACGTGGAGGGCGGGGCTGGGGGGATGTGCTTGGGTGTCTGCGGGGTGTGTCTGCCAGGCGATGGTGGAGCAACAGCTTTTGACCCCCTTGGATCAGAACCATTGCCCAAGGTGTAGACCATGGCAGAGGTAAGGAATTCTTGCCGCTCGCACCCCAGCCAGCACATGTACGGGGCCTGAGTAAGGAACTGAGTTGCTGAGGATATTCAGGATAACCCTTTATCTTTTCAAAAGGTGATTTTTATTATCCCATCAAAATCTGGAAAGCATTGTTCTTTCGGCACTCTACCACTGATGAATTGTTTTCCAGAAGCTTATACTTCTTTTCTTTTTTTTTTACTTTGGTGTTGGAGCTGTTTGGTGACAGACAGAGCTGTTTGTCGCTCAGGTTGTTGTTTGTTTTTGCCCGTGCAATGCCTGGTTTCATTAGCACATCGTAAAGCTATCCTGTCCGTTGAGCCCTACAGAGCTCACGAGAAGACCCTTCTTCGTGCACTTCCTCGGGGGCCGGGCCCCCAGATGTGGAGCACAGCTCTCCCGGGTGGGTGGTGGGGCCTGGGGGCCTTAGCCTCACTCACCCGTGAGCTCTGATGGAAGCATTCGAGTGGCTCTACCTTTTGCCCTCGTCCTTGGGACCTGTAGCAATGGTTTTTGTAGGGTTGTTTCCTTTCTTATTGTAAAACATAAGTTCTGCTTTTTAAAATGTTCCGAAGTTCAGGGGCGCCTGGGTGGTGCAGTCGTTAAGCGTCTGCCTTCGGCTCAGGGCGTGATCCTGGCGTTATGGGATCGAGCCCCACATCAGGCTCCTCCGCTATGAGCCTGCTTCTTCCTCTCCCACTCCCCCTGCCTGTGTTCCCTCTCTCGCTGGCTGTCTCTGTCTCTGTCGAATAAATTTANCTCCCCCTGCCTGTGTTCCCTCTCTCGCTGGCTGTCTCTATCTCTGTCGAATAAATTTTAAAAAAAATAAAAATCTTTAAAAATAAAATAAAATAAAATGTTCCGAAGTTCAAAAGGTACAAAGAATTATGGGGGGGGGCACCTGGCCGGCTCATTGGGAAGAGTGTGCGACTCTTGATCCCAGGGTCGTGGGTTTGAGCCGCACGTTGAGCGTGGAGCCTACTTACAAAACACAACACAGAAAAACAGAGCATACAGGAAGAAGACTCTCTCCCCAGGCCTTATTTGCTCTCCCAGAGTGATTGGTGTTCTCTTAATTCTTTGTAATGCTGCCCAGGAATTACTCGTGTGTGTTTTCATCACTTTCAGTGCAAACAGTAACATTAAATATGCTTCTTTTCACTTGAAACTTTCTGTTAGAGCCCATAGAGGTCTTGGAGATGGTTCCATATGTGTGTGGCGTGTGGCTTGTTCTTTTTGACTCTTACTGCATGATATTCTGTGTGGGGGTCCCCGTCCTCTGAAGGAGGACTTCCGAGCAAGGCCTCCTGGCTCTCAGCACACTTGGGCACCTGCCGTGTCCAAACGCTATGCAAACATAGCACCTGTTTGAACCCTTCTTAAAGCCCTGGGAGGAAGAGTGTACGATTCCCTTTCGTAAGTAAGTGGAGAGATGGCTAGAAATAGAAGTTTACGTGGCCCTTAGGTGGTCAAACCAAGATTGCAAATGTGGAGGTTTTTTTTCAATGCCCCTGCTTATGCATGTTTTGACTTTCTGCCTCCTAGTAAATACAGGAGTAGTCTGGAAAACAAAATAGTGCTTGTAACCTAATCTTGTAAAAATATTAAAATTGTAGGGATTAAAAGTTAATAATGCTTCTAAATGAACACATTTTTCCAGATCTCTGAAACATTTTAATGAGAACACACACTTTTCTTCACCTGCCCTACTCATTGTCCATTATTGGAGCAGAACATTAAATGCCCCCCAGAGGATGTTTACTGATGTCTGGAGGCTGCCTCTGGTGACAGGAGCTGCTGGCATCCTACAGTACATAGGACAATCCAAACATCAGTAGTGCCAGGGTTGAGAATCACGTGTGTCATAACAGCCCATGTCTGCAAAAACCGTGTGTGTGTGTGTGTGTGTGTGCGCGTGTGTGTGTCTGTATGTCTGTGTGTACGTACTGAGTCTGGAGTACCAGACTGGTGGTGGGCTGTCTCTTACAGAAGCCCATCTCTAGTGGCAGCAGGGAAATAGTTATAAAAATGTAGGAAAGAAAAGGGTTTATTTCTGTAATGTTTTGTTTTTACAATAGTTTGTAAATAAAACATGTTTTCCAGTAGAAACACTTCTGCAGTGGAGTGACCAGAACTCGGGTGCGGCCCTGCCCTCCTCCCCATGGCCCTCCCCGCTTGTCCTTGTCCTCCGGAGTCACTTGAAGGGAATTCAGAGGTTCCTCTGGTGGCAGTGCCGAGGCCTGGTCCTTTCTGGTTGAGAGAGGACATGCTCCGGTAGCTGTGGCCCTAGCTCTGTCTCTACAAGTGGGAGTAGCTTCTGTTCCTTAAACAATGGCAGGCAGTGGCGTGTGGAGCGGAGGGGTCCTCGCTGGCCCATCTGCTCCCCGGCCAGGACTGGTTGGAAGCGCCTTGACTTCTCTTCCCCTCCCTGGCTGCCTGCGTGATAACAGGAGGTAGCCTAAGTGAGAGCATGTTGTGAAACAAGAAGCCGCCTGTAGCATCACGAGGCACTTCCATTCCTCGGGGCTGCCTATGAGGTTGGGTGGAATTCTGGGCCTCTCTGCTCTCCCTGGCCTGCAGCCACCCCCTCCCTTCATCGGTCCATCCATCTTCCATCTGTCCACTCATCCGCCCCTCCATCTATCCTTCCATTGCTTTGTCCACCCCTCCATCCATCCTTCCTTCCTCCTCTGTTCACCCATCCATCCCTCCATCCATCCTTCCATCCATCCCACATCTCCCATCCAGCTCTTCATCTGTCCATCCATCCATTCTGCAGACGTCTCTGCCCCACTTGCACTGCTGGGCGAGTCAGGGATGGGAGACTACACGAAGGCCCAGTTCTCAGCTTCGGGAGCCCCCTCTGGTTGGGTGACCATCAGCAATAGGGAAAGTAACACAATCCAAGGGCAGAGGGATGTGTTTCCCATTTTTCCTCACTCTAAACTTCTTGCCATTTGCAGAATAAAGCAATCGCCACCCCTGTCCAGGGCGTGTGGGACATGAGGAATAAGCAGTTTCACACAGGCATTGAGATCAAAGTGTGGGCCATCGCGTGCTTCGCCCCCCAGCGCCAGTGCACGGAAGTCCACCTTAAGTAAGGCTGCTTGAGGGCCAGGCGCACCTGGCCTGGGGCAGGGGTTGGTGTTGATCAGGGGTCCACTGATGCGGGTTCCCTGGCAGAGAACGCTTCCCCACGTCACGTGGGCCACGTCAAGGCTGCTGTCACTTCTCAGACTCATTGGTGGAGGGAGTGTGGAGAAGTAATGCACATTATATAAGAAATAAAACAGTGAATGAAAAATAAGTTTGAAAATTAGATGCAAAAGGGAAAATTATATTCAGTGAACTCCAATTACTTTAAAAAAACCACTTGAGCTGCATATTTCTAGATCGTCCCGGCCTGGTCCAGGCGTCAGACCCTTGGAAAGTAGCACCATAAACACGCAGCATCACCGCTCACACTTCCGTGCTGAGCAAACCTCACGGTGCACAGAAAGCTCTGGCTCCCGCCTGTCCTGCTGGGAGCCCGCGGAGCGCAGCTGCTTGACCCTCTAGTGGAGCCTGGCTTGGAATGCTCCGAGCGCGGGCCTCGGGGTGAGAGGCTCTGTCGGGGGCTGCTTGTCCCGCACGCGGTCAGCAGAACGAGTGGGAGGCACCGAGCAGCTTAGGAAGCCAAGTCGGTTGTGTCTGGGCCCCGGGCGCCTCTCTCCCCTGTGTTCTGGCCGTGGCTCCTTCGTTTCATTTTGTCTGGAGCTAGATGGCCCCGAGGTGAATTCACCTGTAGGTGTAAGTGTGGCCGCGTGCACACGCGTGACTTTAACTGCACTAAAGCATAGGAGGCCGAACGCTGGCTCCCCTGGATCGAGTGTCCTTCCCTTACTGTAGAAGGAGATGTTATTTTTATTCCTAAGTTTAAAATAGAAGCTGTTGATCAGTCTTTGCCCATCCCCCCACCGTGGCTTCACCAGGCCCGTTGGTGGCAGCTGCTGGTGTGACTCTCGCTGTGGTTGGTTCTGTTCTTTCCCATGACTGTGTCATCCAAGTCTTAGTTGTACACCCAAGAATTATGGGGGCAAATCCAAGGGGACAGTCTGTTCACGTTTTTCTCCCCCTGAGAGCGTGGGGAGTTCATGGAGTCCTGGGTTCTGTCCCAGAACCTGGACGCTGGCCAGGCCTGCTGAGGGGACAGCACCTGCTCGGTGCATTGCTCTAAAAGGACAGCACTTGTCCTTGCGCCCTGGGAGTGGCTTTGCTGGAACCGGGCATATGCTCAGCATTACCTTCTCCTTGCGTTAACGTGTTGCCATGGTTTTGTCCAGGTTTTAAACTTAGATTCGGACGTCAGTGGTTTGGGGTTGGGCTGTTCGCGCTGTGCCCTTTACGTGGGGCCTCTGTTTGGTGTGGAGTCTTTGGTACTCACCACACGTTCGAGTCTCATGAGCCTTCTCCTTCAGATCCTTCACGGAGCAGCTCAGAAAGATCTCGCGGGACGCTGGAATGCCGATCCAGGGCCAGCCTTGCTTCTGTAAATATGCCCAGGGGGCGGATAGCGTGGAGCCCATGTTCAGGCATCTGAAGAATACGTATGCTGGCCTTCAGCTGGTGGTAGTCATCCTGCCTGGCAAGACTCCCGTGTATGGTAGGCCTTTGCTCTCGCCATCCCTGGGGGGGTTTGGTGCAGCCTGAGTCCTTGGTGTTTTTGCCATGCCGAGGAGTGCTTGTGCCTGGCCCAGTGATACGGTAAGAAAGACGGCAGCCAGGCGGATGCTGAGGTCGCCCACATCAGCGCCGAGACCGCACTTCCTGGAGGCTGGCACCTACATCGTTATTTTGTGACGCCCCCTCGGTGCCCGCACAGTGATCGCGGGGGGCCGCCATCTGCCCCCCGTGTGCCATCTCTGTGCCTGCCTCGGAGCTATCTGGAAGTTCACCAGTCTTCCTGCCAGAGGGGCAGTTATGCATCCATCCAGCTAAAACTTAGCAAGTGCCCGTGGTGCTGTCCTAGGCCTGGAGAGTTCAAAGTCCCGGCCCCCCATCCAGGAGGCCCCAGGGCGGTGGGGGGTGCCAACAGGTGACTGTTGGAGAGCCATCGGAAGCCCTGCGGGTGCCGTGAGGCTCGGGTGGTGTCACCAACCAGATCCCCAACTAGACGGACAGAATCTGGTGCAAAAAAGCCATGCTTCTCCCCCCAAGCTACATATCCAAAGAGCGAAGAGAACACCAACAGTGTTTCCATCCAGAAGTCACCTGTCCCCACAGGGCTTCGCAGGGAGCAGCTGACAGTTGCTTCATGAAAGAATCCAGAAACCGAGGGGCGTGGGCCTACATAGGTCTTTGATGTCAGGGTTGCATGTGCTGTGGATTTCGAGGATGCCAGTATGTTTAATGACTCAAGCTCTTGCTCGTAACCCCAAGCACCGTGGTAGAAGGCGGCCTTCCGAGTCAGGAGTGCCGATCCCCCCATGCCAGCCTGGCTCTGCCCATACCCCCTGCAGGCCTGGACGTTCCCGAAACGGTCTTCTGTCTGCCTGCCGGTCGGCCTCCTCCACAGGCGTGGCCACCCAAGGTCCGGAAGGAGAAGCCTGACCCAGTTGCCGCGGTCGTGCCTCCAGGCGGGCCTCTGTAGTTCCGGGGTGGGGGGCCGCTAGGGCGAGCGGGGGAAGAAGTGCTGGTGAGAGCTGCCACGTGTGCGTCTTCCGTGCTCCGCAGCCGAGGTCAAGCGCGTGGGGGACACGGTGCTGGGGATGGCCACACAGTGTGTGCAGATGAAGAATGTGCAGAGGACCACACCGCAGACCTTGTCCAACCTCTGCCTGAAGATCAACGTCAAGCTGGGAGGCGTGAACAACATCCTGCTGCCCCAGGGGAGGTAAGGCCGGCCCTTCTGCTGCGTGTGCACCGGGTGACAGCATGCTACCCAGCGGCATGGGGGCAGTGCACAGGTAGGCTGCGTCGGACCTCCGGTGCCAAGCACGGTGCTGGATGCAGACATGGGAAGCGCTGCTCGGAGTCCGGGGGACGAGGGGCATCTGGAGGTCCTGGAGTGCCATGGCCAGGTTCCCCGAGTGAGGTGAGCCAGCGGAGGGCCCAGGCGTCCCGGCATGTGGGATGTGGCAGCCTCGCCGTGAAGTGAGTGAGGGGTCCGAGCCGGAGCTCCCCTGGAATGGCTAGGACGTGAGCCTCGGTGGAGAGACACCTGTCGCTGCTGTGTGGGTGGCTGGCGGATGCCGACCGATGCTGTCAGTGCTGGGGACGGAGCCCTGGGGACCGAAAAGCTCCATGGTAGAACACACTGTTGGTGGATCCCAGGCCACGGTCACAGTCTGGGGCTGGCAGGGGAGGGGTGGGTCGGTGCCCCGGAGGAGGGCCATGGTTAGCTTTTGTTAGCGTCTGCTGCGGCAGGGAGAGAGGACTGCGTGCTGACAGATACCGTTGGGGGCGTCCTTAGTGAAGCACCTGGGCCTTTGGGTTCGCGTGTGGATGGCAAACATGGGTAAACACGGATTACTTGCCACACTCGCCCTGCAGTGACAGCCTGCCCCCTGGCTCCCCATGTGGGCACAGCTGGGCGAATGTCTGAATCGCCTTTGGGCCTTGTTAAAATACAGAGGTTCCGATTGCACCTCTGGGTCGGGACCCAAGTGTGGACATTCCTAGCACGTCCATAGGCTATGCCGCGGGTCGGGGACCACGCCTCCGGAACACTGCGTCCCGCGGTGTGGTAGAGTGGAAAGAACCTGAATCCAGAGCCTGACAGGCTTGAAACTGAAGCCGGGCTCTGCATGGTGCGGTTGACTCAGGTCCTGGGATGAAATGAGGAGCTATCAAGAGCAGGTGGGGAGCTCAGAGTGCCGCTCAGCCAGCAGGTTCTGTGTTGAGTGGTGCCTACCGTGGGCCAGGATGTGGGCACAGCACCCAGAGCCCCAGCCCTTTAGTAGGCAGACCTACACGCATGGGGCTCGACCGGTGAGCAGCAGGGGGGACATCGTGGGAGGGACAGGAGCTCAGGAAGGTGAGGAGCTGGGGTTTCTATGGCAACGGTCTCGTGGAGAAGGTGGCACTGAGCACATGGCAGGGGCCCAGGGCGCAGGCGTGTGGGATGTCTGCGAGAAGGGTGTTCCAGACCCTGGGCACGGTGCAAGCAAGGGCCCTGGGTGGGAGGAGGCTGCCAGGACGGCTGGGGGTGGTTCTAGCAAAGGGCCCAGGGGCGGAGGGCTGCTGGCAGGGGCCCGGGGCTCCCTCTGGGCAGGACGCAGCCCCTGGAGGTTCCTGTTCTAAGAGGCTGCCCCAGACCCGGGTGGACTGGGACCAGGAGGCCCCTGTGTTGCCTCGGGAGGGGTGCCGGCAGTGGAGGTGGGGTGGGTGCCTGGGGATGATGTGTTTGGAACATGGCGCTGCTGGGCCCGCTGACAGGTTGGGTTTGGGCTGTGAGGGAAAGAGGAAAATGTCCTCAGCTCTCACTCTGCGGAGCCTCTGCAGCCCTTAGCAGTGCTAGAGGCGGTGCCTGCAGGGTCCTGCCGGAGGACTTCACGGGGGCGGGGGGCGAGCGGAACAGGGATCTGGTATCGGGGATGTGTGTGTAGGGGTTCCCAGCAGAGAGGTGGTATTGAAAGCCACAAGGCTCTTGGAATCCCAGATCCCCCAGGGCAGGTGTAGACAGAATGGATGCCAAGCCCACTGCCCTGGGGAGCACAGGTTTAAAAGGTTGTGGAGAGGGGGAGCCCTCAGTGGAGCCCCAGAAGAGCAGGGTGGAGAGTGGAGAACGAGACAGGTCCTGGACTCCAAGGGCACTGCGTCCTGTGTCACAGGGTGCTGACAGGCCTAGTGGCGAGGTCTGAGGCTCTGCCATGTGGGCTTGGGGGAATCTTGTGAAGGGAGTCTTGTTGCCATGGCAGCAGGAAGCCTGGTGGGAGGGGCCCAAGGCTGCTGGGGAGCTGGTGAATGGGTTCAGCTAATTAGGAGCTTAGCCACAGGGCTAAGCAAGGGAACTGGGGGAGCAGGGAGCGTGGCGGGAGTGGAGTCCCCAGGCAGGTGTGGTTTTCCTCGCTGGAGGTGTGAGTCACAGCTGCGGGAGCAGGTGCTCCCAGGAGTAAGAGGGTTGGGAGGCGGGATGCAGCATTGAGTGGGCTGCGCGGTGCTGGGGGAGCAAGGATGGGGCTGGGCCCTGGAGGCCTACAGAGAAGGACCACGGTCCATGGCAGGGCCCAGAGGCAGGTCAGTCAGTGTGGCCGTGGGTGGCATCGTCCCCCACGCAGGGAGTGCCTGTGAGCCTGCCCTGCTTCCGTGTCCCGGGATCCCTGGGAGAAGAGCCCCTCTGGGTGTGGTTGGAAGCACGCTGGGGCTTGAAAGGGGAAGGTGGTCCACATTTCGTGGACCCTGACACGTGGCATACACGCTCAAAGCCCTTCCGCCTGCCTACCTGTGGGCTCCGGGTAGAGGGGTTCTGTCCAGCGGGCATCATTCTCCGGTGAGTTCAGCTGCTGGCTGGGCTAGCAAGTGCGTGGCACCTCTCACCGCTGAGCGGGAGGGACACGAATAGCCGTAGCTCCTAGTGAGTGCCGTGGGCCAGGCCCTGTGAGAGCGCTCAGCTTGTGTGTGCCCGTATGAATGTTCACATCGTCTCCATTTTCCAGAAGAGAAAAGTGAGCCACAGAGAGAGTAAGCTGCAGAACGCAGGGCTAGCAAGTGACCCCATGCTCCCAGCTGCCGCGCACACAGCCTCTTCCGGAAAGTCCTGGAACACAGCATTTAAAAGATGAGAGGAAGCCCGTGTTGTGCTTCCTCCCTGGGGGAGTGCCCTGGCACCTCGTGAGCAGAGAACAGGGGTGCTGCTGAACACGCGGGGAGGTGCCAGGGAAGTGTGGCTGCAGGTTCGAGTGGAGCCAAATGTGGGATTGTCCCATGCACGGAGTCTCGGATGTATAATCGTTGTCTTATAAATACATAACCTTAATATATATAATTTCAATATGTCTGATGACTGTGGAAACTTCCAGGCGCACACAAAAGTGTAATCCTCCCTGACCCCAGCCTCCATGCTGTCTGTGCCTGACCCGTCTCGGTCGTCTCCACGCCTCCTACCGCTTGTCCCCTGCACTTGGAAACAGATCTCAGACCTCGTGTGGCTTTATCAGCCAGGCTTTCTGTATGGACCATTAAAAGATACAAGGTTTTTTTAAAAAACACAACCACAGTGTGTTTGCCACACAAGTGATGCTCTTGGGGGGGGAGGGGTGCGCAAGCCTCAGATGCTCGGGCTTCCTTCTGCAGGCCGCCCGTGTTCCAGCAGCCCGTCATCTTCCTGGGGGCCGACGTCACTCACCCACCCGCTGGGGACGGGAAGAAGCCTTCCATCGCAGCTGTGAGTATCCGAGCTTCCCGCTGGGCCTCGGCGGGTGACGTCTGACCATTTGTGGCCCCACGCCCTCACCCAGCTGCCTGTGGGAGGGCGCACAGCCCCAGGGCAGTGTGTGGCCAGAGCATCTTCCTGACAATGGTTGAGGTTTACAGAGCAGTTGGTGAAACAGAGTCTCATGGAAAATGGGTATTTGGTGGGGACTCTGCACGCTGCTAGATGTGTCTGAGAAGCAATGAGGTTGCACTGCCCGGGGGCCCAGCCCCACAGGACCAGCTCTCGCAGCAGGGGAGGCCTGCCTTGGGGTGGCTCCTGTCCTGCGGGGCCCCATCTGCAGCCCCTGGGAGCCTGGGTCCCCTCTGCCCACTGGGGCAGGCACTTCTTATCTTTTATTATAAAACACTAAATGTAAAGTAGTTACACAGTCCAGAGTTCAGTGGAGGCCTTGCCCTCGTTTTGCCCATGAGTTCGTCTGGGCTTCCGGGGGCTTTGCCTCCCGGGCCCTGCACACCTGCGCTTTGCACGCACTCGCTGGCTGTCTCCTGCCCTCGGAGGCTGAGCTGGGCCCCCAGGTGCTCGGGTGGGGCAGCGTAACGGCCTTTTGTTCAAGAGGCCCAGAGGCATGTACTCAGAATAGTGTGGACTTTAAATGTGGAGTGCGGGGCCAGGGGTGCTCCCTTGGAGCGGTCTCCGACAGGACACCCCAGGGATATGCACCCCGGCAGCCGAGTGGAGGGAAGGAAGCATCGGGCTCAAGGTTCGTGTCCCCAGCATCCCCAGTGGGGACTCCCAGAGGGACTTCTGGGCTGCTGTGCATTGTCACGTGCCTGACACCACTTAGGGCAGCTTGTCACACCCTCCAGACTCAACAGAGAATATTGGCATTTTCTGAGCACCTACAACCTGCCCAGCTCTGAGCTGGTACGTAACTGCATTGAGTCATAATCTCATGGGGTCACTGTTAGTTTCCTCAGTTGACACATGAAGTCCAGAAAGGCCAAGCTGCATTGCTGAAGAGAAACAGCAGGAAACCGCTGAAGACTGCCCAAGGCTCACGGTTGGGGTCTGCGCTGTGCGGGGGGGTTAGGCCCTCTCATTCCTTCCATCACAGCAGCTCTCTCTAGAGCAGTCACAGATGTGCAGCGCCAGCCACGTGTGTGGACAGGGCCAGCCACCATCTGGCCGCCCAGGGCTTCTTTCTGAGCCACATTGGATCCTGAGGTGTGGCTGATCCCCAGCCAGGGAGGCTGGGCCCCCCAGGAGGTGCAGGCTTCCCCAGGGTCTGTTGTGGGCCCCCAGCACGTAGGGCGTGTCTGGTGTTATTCAGGGGTCGTGTTCCTTTGTCGAGTTAGCATTCCGTAATGTGACTCCCCCCCCCTCGACTCAGCAATCCAGATATCTCCACTTCCTACGTGGAGTGCGGTTTTTACCTTGTTCGGTATTTTTCAGCCTTTCCTTGTTGATGAGCTAAGAAGAGCACAGCAGAGCACGGGACGTGATGGTGTCTCTTGTGCTCTCGTCATCTTGCACGCTGGCCTCCTTTGGCTTGGCCCTTTCAGGCAACTAAATACGTGCCAGCCTGCCTTTGGGATGGCCAGCCGTTTTTGGGGGTCACGAATGTGCACTGATAGGCAAACAGCTTCTCTGGGTGAGCACTGTGCTTTGGAAAAACTAGGGAATCCTCAAATTGCTTTCTTGGGGCTGATTGAACTCGGCCACATCAGGTGACAGGTAGAGTAAAGGTTCAGAATAATTGCCTACTTTTTATTAGACGCTCTCGGCAAACTTTCATTCTCGGTCCCGTATTTATGAACAGTCTTGCCCGCATACCAAAAAGACACACAAAGGCAGCACGTTCGCCTCCGACAGCCTGCTGCCACATCGCCGTGCCGTGAAGCTGGGGGCGGCGACGCGTGGGTCCGCCACCAGTCCCTTCTGTGGCGCACGGCCAGAGCAGGGGCTCCTCGCTCGTCCCTGCAGGTCGTGGGCAGCATGGACGCCCACCCGAACCGCTACTGCGCCACCGTGCGAGTTCAGCAGCACCGGCAAGAGATCATCCAGGACCTGGCCACCATGGTCCGCGAGCTGCTCATCCAGTTCTACAAGTCCACGCGCTTCAAGCCCACGCGCATCATCTTCTACCGCGACGGCGTCTCCGAGGGCCAGTTTCAGCAGGTGGGCGCCTCGCGGTTTGCTCGGTCTGGGCTCGCAGAATGCCCGAGAGTCGCGCATTCGTCCTGCACGGTAGCCTCCTGGGCTCCCCGATGGACACAGTGATGTGGCTTCCGTTCTGCCCCGCGGCTCTTGTGGCTGCGCGTGGGAGGCGGGCTGGGGGAGAGGCCGCCAGGCTGGCGGTGCTGCGCAGCCGTGGGGAGGTCGAGTCCGGGTCAGCTCGGCCGTGCAGCCTGCGGCTGGGTGCCCTTCCAGAGGCTTGGTGGTGGGGAGGCTGTGGGTGGGGACACTGTCGTGTCTGGGGGTCACTTCCGTGTGTGGTGGGAAAGACAGGCTGCAGGGTGGAGGCCACAGAGGCATGGTGACGATTCTGGCAGGGGGCCGGGAGGACAGCTGGGCGGGGCCCCCTTGGAAGGAGGGTTCACAGGACCGGCCACCATCCAGATGCGATCTGGGGTGATGTGTGGATCACGGGCACGGGTGGCTGTCCAGAAGGCAGGGGTGCCATCAGACGCGGGGCAGTGAAGAGGCGAGGCAGCGGGTGTGGGGAGCTTGTCGCCATGCTCTGCTTCCAAGCACCTGCGTTGCCTCCCTGTCACGGTGACCCGTGGTTGGCACTGAACCTGTCCTTGCCCAGCGTTCGGGAGCTCGATGCCCTGAGTGTGTCTCCTCCACATCGGTCCGAGCTGACTACACCTCTGCCCACCGCGGCCCAGCACACGCTGCACCGGTGATTAGCAGGGAAGGCAGAGGATACAGGGGCCCATGTCTGATCCCGTGGGAGACCCGCCAAGACGGAAGGCGTCCCGAGGGCTGCGCTGGTGTGTTTCGGGGTCCGCGGGCCACCCAGACACATAGGCTGGAGAGCGCCTGACTGGGCAGAAGCAGGATTGCCTGGACCTCCCTGCTCCAGGGTGGGAGGCCCTTGGTTGGCAGGAAGAGCAGAATCAACACTCCAGCTGGGGCCTGCTAGAGCTTCCGCAGGAGGCAGGGCTGGTAGCTCCCGTGTTGTCCCCTCTCAGGTCTGAAGTCCAGGGTGTGCCAGCCGACCTGGAAGACACCTCTTGTGCGAAACCTCTTGGGTTCCCTCAGTTGAGAATGTTCCCCTCTTTTGTGCCCCTAGCCCCTCATCCCCTCCCATAGCCATTCCTGCTGGGAGGGGTCTGTGCCATCTGGGTTGATCCCTCTGGGAACGTAGCCCACGCCCCACAGAATCCCCACAGCTGGCGCTTCTCAGCCCAGAACCCCAGACACTTTGCAAACACCGTAACACGACATTTAATTTGGACAGTGGTTAAAAATCTAAGGTCTGTGGTCCCTGTAATGGCCTCATTACAGCATGGTAGGCTGTTTGCCTGTTTATCTCTGACACAGATGGTGAGAACAGCGTCTTACTGTGTTCATACCCTGACTCCCAGGGGCTTACGTGCAAGCTCGTTGTGCATTACTTGAGTCTTCTCAGCAAGCCTGCGAAGTAGGATGTTCCCATTGTAAAAGTGAAAAAAGCCGGGCATCAGAGAGGGTCCGCGGCTTTCCCAAAGCCACACAGCTACATGGTGGTAGGGCTAGGGTTTGAACTCAGGTCAAACTCCTGAGCCAGTGTTCCTTCTTGGGGTTCTCTCCCTCCTCTCCAGTATGGAAGACAGTTGAATTGATTTGTTCATGTGTATGTGTCCCCCCTGTGCCTCACTGTTCCTGTGCATGGTGGGTGCCATTTATGGAGCACTTGGAACATTCCAGAAACTGTGCTGAGCAATTTTATGCATTATCTAAACCATTTTACTATGAAACCTGGGTCTCGTCTGCTCAATTATATAAATGAAAAAACAAATGCAGAAAGGCAAAGTCACGCCGCTGATCACAAGCTGCTGAAGCCAGAAGACTGAACTGACGTGTTTAGCGCATGTTATTAAGGGATTTGTCCTAAGGTAGAAAGAGGCCGTAAAAAGAGAATCTTCCTTAAACAAGTCTTTTCTTACCCTCAGGTTCTCCACCATGAGTTGCTGGCCATTCGCGAGGCGTGTATTAAGCTAGAAAAGGACTACCAGCCGGGCATCACCTTCATAGTGGTACAGAAAAGGCACCACACGCGGCTGTTCTGCACCGACAAGAACGAGAGGGTGAGGCTCTGGGACTGAAGGATTGGCCGGAGTTCGGCGCTAGGCTGCGGGGCCATGAGGGACAGGGGGCTCTGCTCAGCCCTCACCCAGAGCCGCGCTGCAGAGGGGCCCATGCCGACACTGCTGCTGTCCTGGGTTTCTGGGGAGACCCTGTCCTCAGAGGGGCTGCGTGGAGAACCAGCCTTAAGCACCGGAGGAGGGCTTTCCTCGGTCCGGTGAGACATTTGGACCTCTGAAATCCCACAGGCCTGGGACAGGACTGGGCAGGAGATATCATTTGTCCAGTAAAGAAATTACCAAAGATCTGGCTCTGAAAAAGGCTGTGGCAGCCATGGCAGTGGGCAGAGTGGGTGGGATACCGCCAGCTGGGGACTCTCAGGGGGAGGTTGGAGTGCTGAAGGTGGCCCCGGGGACCCCAGCCAAGGGGGCAGCTCCCGGGCACCCAAGAGTGAGAAGAATGAACATGAGGAGGACGCGAGGTTTATAAATAAAACTGCTGAGAAATCGCCACAGTCGGGAAAGGCAGGGGTCTTCCAGTTAAAAGTATTTTCCATGTTTCCAACAGGAGAAATAAAAATAAACCTACCCATAGACTGCTGTCCTAAACTGCACAGCATCAGGTAGCTGCCTAAGAAAAGGGACGTTCCCAGAAGGGAAGGAGACACTACACTGAGAACCGGCAGCCCTCCCATTGCTCAGTACCCGCGCGCCAGAGAAGGCACAGCAGGGGAGAGATGCTGATGGTCTAAATGAAAGACAAGATACAGATTGCTAGTGAGAGAAACTTCGTCACAGTCACAGGGATGATCCACCAAGAAGGTCTCACAGCTGCGAGCTCGGATGTACCGAATGCAGTGACCTAAAAATAAGTAAAGGGAAAAAAATACAGTGAGGCAAGAAACTGACAGAATTCCCAGGAGAAATTGACAATTCCCCATCAAAGACGTGTATTTTAACACACCATGTCAGAAACCGGAGCAGGTACAAATGAGTAAAGGCTGGGAATTGGAAGGGCGAAATGACCAGGCCAGATCTCACGGTTAGAGGCCAGCCGTCGACAGTTGAGTTCCCGTGGAAGGCATATGAAAATTGCCTTCTACCTGGTCACAAGGAGATCTTGGGAGATTTGCAAACCCCGGTATTGGGCAAATCACATTTTTTTTTAATCATACAATTAAATTTTAAATCAGCAGTAGAACTAAAAAGACATTTAAGAAAGCCTGAAATTTTAAATTCACTTCTAAGTAGCACACGCATTAAACATGCAAAGGAAATAAAAATTACGAAGTAATCAGAACTGAATGAAAAGAGAATTTCATATCAGACTTTATGCAGTGCAGCTGAAGCAGTTCTTGGAGAGAAGAGGACAGATTTAGATACATCGGTTGGAAAATAAGAAAGAGAACCATCCAGTGAGCCTGAAGGTACAAGGACAGAAGAGCTGCCAGTCCTGGGCGTGGAGGGAAGGCTGAGGAGTCCGTGTGCTTGGGCTCCCTCCTTCCTCTGCCTATAAACTGTCCTGGCCAGGAGTCACGAGGGCTCAAAGTCGGCTTGTTCCTACCCCCCAGCCCCACTCAGAATGGAGATAATGAAGGAGAAGACGACGGAGCAGATTAACAAACAAAACCTGCTTCTTTGTGGCTGGATAAACCTGGCAAGACTCAACACTGAAAAAAGAGGATACTTGTAACAATATTAAGAGCAAAAAGAGGACTATGACCCCAGAAGGGGGGATGTGTTACTTAAATCATTATGGGATAGTAAAAGCTTTATGCTGATAGATACATTAGAAGAGTTAGAATAGATACAGTTGTTTGTGGAATCACATAAGTTACTACAATCAGCTCCACAGGATAATCTAATCATCATTTCCAAAAGGCATCAGGCCCAGAGAGTCTTACAGGCAAGCTTTACCAAACCTTCAAGAATAGATGATCTTAAAGTGTGGCAGAGACTAGGAAAAAATAAACTACTTAGCTTATTTTGTGAAGTTTATCCAGATTTTTATAGGCAAGTTTTACCAAACCATCAAAGAATAATCTTATACAAAATTTTTCAGAGAATGGGAAACGTTAGGGGGAGCTCCAGTTATCCTAATGGCAAGGATGTGGGTGCTGGGCCGTGGTCAGGAGCACGGGTTTGGAGCCAGACAGCCTGGCTGTAGGCCACCCCTCAGCATCTGGGCTGCATGACCACGGGTGTCAGGCTCTCTGTAGCACCTTCCTAAGGACGTTGGGAAGGTGAGCTGAGCTAATAAGACACTAAGCACTTTGCAGCGTCCTTGGTACAGAGGAAATGCATGATTATGAAGACTCGCCTACGCTTTCAATGGGAGTGCAGACTGATGAGTCAGCTTGGACGTGAGCCCTGGAGAAGCCCTCCTGCATGTGTATAAGGAGACACGTATAAGAATATTTCTTGCAGCATTGTTTCTGATAACAAACACTTAGTCTGTCTACTGACAGGAGGAAGGGTTGTGACGGATTCCTCTCCTGGCGTCGTGCACAGCAATGACCAGGATAGACCATATGTATCACATGACTACATCTCAAAATTGTAAATACTGAACAAAAACAGCAGGTAGCAGAATATATGATACATGCACACAGTCTGAAGACCTGGGAAGTAACAAAGTACAGTGCTAATGGAGACTTAAATATGTAGCACAAAAGAAAAGTGCAGGAGGGAATGACGAAGTCTAAATCGGAGACGCCACAGGGAAGGGAAGCGGGGGGGGGGCACCGTTTTCAAACATTTTACTTTTAAAAATTGGAAGGTGTGAAAAAGCTTGGCAAGAAGTAAAATACATCCCTGAAGGTGCTCAGAGTTACACCGGGCTTTGTCTCGCGCGTGTGTATATTTGAAAGTCACATCACTAAGAGGTCAGCGACTTCCTGCTCACGGGTCTGGTTCCAGAGCTTGGGCGTCGTTACTGCCCCAGAAGCAGCAGCTGGGTGTTCAGCGACTTCGTGATCCTGGAACGTACACTGAAGAGTTCAGTAGCGTGAGCTCCTCTGTAGCCCAGCCCACACCCCTGCTTCTCGGGTGGTCTCTGGGGGAAAAGCGTGCCCTCTCGGGCGCTGGTGATTGAGCCAGCGAGTGCGGGCGCTCCTGACGGCCTTCAGGGTGGCCTGGCTCTTCTGCCTGGACTGCTCGGTGTGTGTGTGCGTGGACACGGACAATGACCCGTCAGGTGTCCACCATGCATGGTCTTAGATTTTTATGTCGGTGACCTCAACAGTAATGAAGGAGCCCTTCGAGCATTACACACAGATTGCTCAGTGAAGGGAACACAACTGCATTTCTCTCCTGAACCTTTACAAGATGTGGGGACAGAGCACCGCAGCCCTCATAGGACAGAACTTAGTTACTTCTAGGGGTCAGTATTTGTGAAGTTCTTAATGCTGTCATGCTGAGCAAATGTGTTTGCCAACTTAAAGACTTCGAGATGGGGCCGCCCGTGGTCAGGCAGGACCAGCATCAGAAGCAGTGAGGGCGAGGCTGATATGCTTGCTTGCTTTCCGTTGTTGTCCCTGGGCATGTCTAATGGGTTCCTGTATTGCTGAAGGTTGGGAAAAGTGGAAACATTCCGGCAGGCACAACTGTGGACACGAAAATCACCCACCCGACCGAGTTTGACTTCTACCTGTGCAGTCATGCCGGCATCCAGGTAAGGACTGAGGGTGCCCGCTGGGCAGTCTCCATGTCTCTGTGACGTGGTCCGCATGCTCCGCAAACAGTCGCAGAGCACAAGCCTCGTGCCAAGCTCTCCGGTGGGCGCGGTAGGGGAGTTGGGCAGGTAGCCAGGGAACAGGTGAGGGTGGGGAGTGTGGGATGCTGGGAGGAAGGACCCACTGGCGTGCTGTCATCAGGGTTCCCATTTTATTTTTTATTTTTATTTTTTTTAAAGATTTTATTTGTTTATTTGACAGAGAGAGTGAGAGGGAACACAAGCAGGGGGAGTGGGAGAGGGAGAAGCAGGCTTCCCACCGAGCAGGGAGCCCAATGCGGGGCTCGATCCCAGGACCCTGGGATCGTGACCTGAGCCGAAGGCAGACGCTTAACTTCTGAGCCGCCCAGGCGCCCCCAGGGTTCCCGTTTTGGAGGAGATGAGGTCAGGTGGAAGTACTGTGTGCAGAGGTGCGCTGGTGAGGCCCAGGGGCGGCCCATGCACCTGGAGCGTCGTGAGCTAGCTGAGACGGGAGCCGTGACGAGGCCGCAGGAAGGGCGGCAGATGACGGAGGTGCTGACTCAGAATCAACTCCTGCCCACCTCGTGGGGTTCGGCCTTGCCTCCCGCCACACACGTTTGCAGGACATACAGGGAAGGTCACCATGTGGCCCACCGTCACCTCATGACTCCTGGCCTCTGTCGGTGAAGAGGCCCGTAGGTTTTTGCCCCTAAGCGTTCTCCCACTGAGTCCTTCGTAAGGGGACTGACTGATGCACGGCTTGTCAGCAGCGCCCTCGTGTAGGTGAGTTGTGGACTTCTCGCTCGCACGTTCACTCCTCTGATCCTCTGATCTGCTTTTAGGGAACAAGCAGGCCTTCCCACTATCACGTGCTTTGGGATGACAATCGTTTCTCTTCCGATGAGCTGCAGATCCTCACCTACCAGCTGTGTCACACCTACGTGCGCTGCACGCGCTCCGTGTCCATCCCGGCGCCAGCATACTACGCCCACCTGGTGGCCTTCCGGGCCAGGTACCACCTGGTGGACAAAGAACACGACAGGTGAGTGGTGTGCCTTTCCTGGCGTGGGGCACGGCAGGGGTCGCTTCTGAAACCGGCTTTGGCAGCTGCGTGTTCAGAATGAGAAGCGGGGGGGGGCCATGGCGGCTGGAGCCACGCGTGACACAGACACCCAGACGGCAGCATCTTCACCGCCTCCTGGTAGCCGCGTGGCCACCTCCCCAGATGGCTGGCGCCTCGTCTTAACTTAGTTACCAGTGCACTGCCTCAGGGTGCGTTAAAGGCTGCACTCTCTCTCTCTCTCTCTCTCTGTCCCTCTGTCCCCGCAGTGCTGAAGGAAGCCATACCTCCGGGCAGAGTAACGGACGAGACCATCAAGCGTTGGCCAAGGCAGTCCAGGTCCATCAGGACACGCTGCGCACCATGTACTTTGCTTGACATGTTTTAGTGTTTACGATTGTGTACCGAGTTGGATTCACATGAGACCAGCTACACTCAGACCAACAGATGCCCAGCCCTTCCGTGACAGCCAGCATCGAACATGAGAAGTCATTGATTTTAGTAGATTCTCCATTTTCCAGAATGCCTTCCGTCCCAGATTTCAGACTTGGATTTTGAACTGCAGACCTGTATGAGACCCCATTGTCGCAGGAAATATGGTTTGCCAAAATCTATAAGCTGCTTATTAAAATAGAGTCCCGTGTTTCCTAAAAATCTCCTAAAACCAGTCTATGAACTCAGGGCTTTAAAACATTTTTAATTTATTTGGTCATTCAATTTACTTGTTTTTAACACATGATTCTCTATGAAATTGATGGGCTCAAACTAGCTGTGAACGTTCTCAGAGAGTGAAAGCAACAGAGGGCACGGCTGTGGTTTTAAAGCCTTGAGCATTCTGAGGTGGTCACTAAAGTTTATGTGAGAGTGATACTAGTGTGCTCCTGACAGGGCTGACACAAGCTCTTCGGGACCGAGGGCAGGTGGCCCGCCGAGGCGCCCACCGGCGTCTTGTCCTGCCACTGCCCACCTTTCACTCAGCTTGAAATAAGGAGCGGGGGCAGAAGATGGGCCATGTGTGTTTACAACATTTATAGGTCCAGAGAGATTGGCAGACAAGTGCCATTTTAATAAAAATTTATTTAAAAAAAAAAAAAGACAATATGCCGACAGTCTAATCATAAGATTTGTCCTATAGGACTGTGACATTTATTTTCCAAAGTTTCTAAAGAATACGGGTCTGTGGTGATAAATACAGTACAATCCTTTTTCACTGTTATGTCTTTAATGTAAGAGAAAAATATATATTATCTGGTTTGCAGTATTAATGTGATAGATAGATGCTGTTTTTCATTTTATTGACTACGGGGTGCTTATTGTGATCTGTTTAGCATATCAAGAGTGTTTTGGAGCCTGGAGACTGGACCACCTCCTGTGGTTCTCAGTGCTGACATGCAGGAGTGTGCAACTGAGTCAATGTGACCGCCACCCCTGCCCCCCCCCCCCGCGTAGTCCGCGTAGCCTGTACCTTCAGGAGAACCGAGCGCGGGTGCGGTGGCCGCCGCCCCACCTCCTGTCCCCGTGTGTTGCTCAGCCGATTAAGCACAAATGGAATGTATTTATTCTTCCATTCCTGGGACGTGGGTCAGAGTGTACCTCTCTGTGTCTGGTTCTGTTAGACGAGTTTCGTGGGATCTATGCACTGAAGCGCGCAGAGAGCTGGCAAGCCCCGCTCGGAGGTGGCTGACTGCAAAGCCCACAGAAGAGATTTGCGTTCTGGGCCCCAGAGAAACCGTTGCACTAAGTGCGATGTCATGGACAACGTGAGAAGGGTAACAACGGACAACTCTGTTTGTGCTGAGTGGGCTGTTTGTTTGTCCCCATAGACACTTTCTTAAAAAAATCAAATCCACGTTCAATGTAGAGATTCTGGGAAGGAGACGAGCCTTCCCCTAGTGCTGCTTTGTGCTCTGTTGGTTCCCCTGTCCCTGCTGACGGCCCTCCCCGAGCCCAGCCTCACGTTTACCTCGGCACTGCGGCAGAGCGGGGGTCCCGACGGGACTCCCCGTTCTGGAGAAGGCGCCGGCCTCTGTGGTCCTGTCTGCCGGCTCCGGGGCGCTGGAGGGGCGGGGAGCTGCGGGCGAAGCTGCAGTGGGCGCTCGGCCTAGGGCTGGTGGCGGTGACAGAGGGGTGACTATTTGTGAAGATTCATACTCGGCGTGGTGTGTGCGTGTGGGTGTCTTACTAATGGCATTAGCCTCTTCTTGCTGTATCTTTTTTGTTTTGGGATTTGTTTGTTTTTTTGGTTGGGTTTTTTTTTCCTTTCCTTTTTTTTTTTCGGTCTTTTTAAATGAACAGAAGCCTCTGCTCTGAGAAATGTTGCAATTCCCTGTCGTTTTATTGGTAAATGGCAATTTCTCCTCTTTTCAGAAGGATACCAGTACACTCTTGGCCTAAATTACCAGGAGCGTTCAAACTAAGGAGGGAATCTTTTCACGAATACACTTCTGAAATCTGAGATTAGGTTAGTTTTCAGCCATTTTTAGGGTCATCTAGAACCACGTGTTTCAAGGGTGTGTTTGTGCTCCCCGCAGCAGGGTCCTGGTGGTCGGGTGGGCGGTGGTGCTTGGCGAAAATGCCGACTCCCGGATCCGATCTCCACGGCCGGGGCCGGGTGTCTGTATTTGATGCCATCAAGCAGGGCTCCGGGGCTGCCCAAAGTCCGCAGACCCCGATCCAGCGCGTCCCGAGGAGTCCTCTCCCTTGGGCTCCGGGGGCCCAGCGGGCAGCGCAGGCGGAGGCTCGCTAAGCTAACTCCCGGGAAAGATCGCAGGCTGGCGGAAAATTAGACCTAAAGTGTTTTTTATCCTTTTGAAGGAAAGGTTTTCCTTTTAGTGGGCCAAAGTACTTTGAGAAGGGTACTTTTTATAGCCCTCTGCTTGTTTTATAAAACTTTTAATACTAAAAGCATTAATAGACCAAACATCTCCAGCTAGGCTAGCTGCATACCTTTGTACACATCTGATGATTCAGAACTCAAATGGCTGTAGTTACAATTTCTCAGGTAAATAATTGTTTCCCCAAATTTCTACCAGCCCCCGCCCCCCATTATTAGGATAAATTTTGAGACAGCGTAAAACCTCAAAGTGCAGGAGACTAAGTCTGAGCCCTGTTCCCGTGGAAGCCCAAAGGGGCCCTCGGCCATCTCTGACTGGGCTTGCTCCCACCCCAAGGGCTGCCTCGGCCCGCGTGGCCCCAAGAGGGCTCCCAGGCTCCCAGGGGAGCTCTGTCCTCCGCCCGCGCTGGGTCGCCCGAGGCTTGGGGCCCATGCAGACTTGAGAGGCGTCTGCGCACTGGCTTTGCCCTACCCCACTGTTAAGTAAGGTGTGCCTTGGTTTAAGCAAACTGAATGTGAAAATTATGATGCAGAAATCTGGATTCATTTAAAAGAAAAACTGGGATTTATCTCATCTCTTTAGAAGAGGTCTCCCAATCAGATTCTTATACTGGTACTCTTCCTAGTAGATTTTAAGATGTTCACTTTAAGAAGAATGACTGTTCCCATCCCTTCACCACTGTCCATTCTGTCTGCCCCGCCATCGCCCTAGTGACAGAGTGATGAAGGAAGCCCAGGGGAACTGAGGACGGCCCCCGCGTTCTGGAAGCACCCTTTGGTGACGCTGAGATTCCATCCTGTCTGTGTTCTCCAAGCTCAGACTTTCCTAGTTCCGATACATTTTTGTAAAATTGGGCATACCTGTACTTTTAGAAAGGGATTGTTGGGTTTGGGTTTTGAGAAGTTTTCATATACACTCTTGTGATACAACATCATAGGGTCTGCTTTTACTTTTTAAGGTGATGTTGCTTTTCGGTAGTGTTCTCACACTCCCTCGGATGAATGTTTGCACTCTAGAGCCACAGGCAACCCCTGGCCACTGGGCGGGCTTGCCCGAGAGGGACGCGGCGGGAACAGTGACGTCCATGCTCTGGGAGGCTGGCCGTGGTCACTGCTATTACTGATGTTTACCCCTGGTTACGGAATGCTCGTTGGAAAAGACAGTTTGAGTTCAGTTCCTACAGCAGGGTTGGGGGGGTGGTTTTACTGATGTTATATTATATGTTATTTTTATTATTGTGAAATGCAAATGTTGGTATTTATTTTTTTCTTTCTGCTCTGGTTCGATTTGGCCGATGTGGATATCCCAGTGCATGTGGTACCTGATGGATATGACAGAAATTATTTTCCCCAACTTTTATAAATTGCCTAATGTTTACCTGCAAGTTTGCCGGATGATTTATTTTTGAAAGCCACAAATGTAATTTTTCTGGATGAATTGTTTTTCTTATATATGCAGCAATGTAATTTTACATTGATCTGCAGGGTGATTTAAATTTTATTTTTACAAGGCAGTTTTTCAGTCAAATTCTATATTTGATACAATATGTTAAGGGTAGCCCAGCCAAGCGTCCTGCCGTTGGGACACCAGACTGTCTTGGGGGGAGCCCGGGGGGCTGGGACGGCTGCTCTCAGTTGCCCACCGTCACGGAAGCACTTGGCTTGTTTTGTGACGCTGCCAGGATCTGGATGTTCTCCTTCAGCGGGACTTCGATCTGGTGGGCAGTGAAAAGGATTTCTCATGGGCATTTTCTTACACCTGAGGCAGTTCCATTAGGAGGAGCTTTAGAAGTTGACATAATCCAGACAGTGGACAATCCCAGTGGCCCAGACAAGCCATAGAAATCTCCCTGTGACCTCTCTGACTCATCTCTCACGCTCATGAGAAAGGAATGTACAATAAACAGAAACTTCCTCAGTGTTTGTGCGCCTCACTTTCAGAATGCAAATATTTTATTTATATTTTAAGCCCTTCCCCAAAGTAACCAAGAAGATTCTCTCTGGTTGCCCGGCCTGCGGGCTCGGCGGCGGTGACGTGTTTTCGGCGTAGGCACGGTGCACGTGTGCTGTGATGGGGCTGTCTGTGTTACACACACACGCGGACTCTTTTGTAAGGAAAATTTTCAACTCAAAATAATTGCACTGATTTTTCGACAACTTCCTTTTTATTATGTCCAACTTTGCATCTGCTGTACTTGTCTGAAATGATTGTAAATAGATTTAGGTTAGCAAAAATGGTATGAACACAACACGTCGCATTGTTGTAGCGGGACTGCCATGTTTTTAGTATTACGTGTAAGCACTGTGTGGACTCCGCTCTGCCTCCGTAGCCGTGTGTCTGTTGACCATTCATGAAGGACAAACTAGCCTCGTGCTCTTGTTTCTCGGAAAGGAAGTTCGAAATCTATTGAAAGGAGAGTCTGCTCTCCCCTTGAGGTCTGAAGATTTGATTTTAAGAGGATTAATTATAAATCCTTTGAACACTTTACTGGGTCTGTTTAATTCCTTGTTGTTTTCCATGGCTCCTTAATGCATTTTCTTCTAGTCCCGTCCAGCATCTGACGGTCTGGATAGGAAGCATCTGTGTGGCCCATGTGAACAGACCACTCGCAAGGGCCTCCCTTGCTTCTCTTTGGTCAGCCATCAGTCTGAAGCCAGGAGATCACTGTGGTGTCAAAAGTATCATTTGCAGTGTAACCCATAGATGCTAGAGGGACCTGGAATCCAGTGCTGTTCCTTTATGCCTTGTGATTTTGCTAGATTAGAAGTATGTGCTCCAGCCCACAGTGTGTAACTGTGGTCAGGCTACCCAGTATCGGACACAAAGAAGCTTTTTAGACCCAAACCGGTCATGAGTGTGTGTTCACGTAGCGTCGATGCCATCGTGCCCTCCCTGATGCTTTTTTGGTTACATTTTGCCATTTTATTGTCTAAAGTGAATGTATTGGCTTAGCCAAATCACTACAGAAGGTGGTTTCTAAATACCTTTTAGTTTAAAAAAAATGCAGATAAAGGCTACCTCTGAATTCTCGTAGTTTCATGTTTGCTCTTAAGCGTAGCTATCCACACTGAAAATAGCCAAAATGTTGCCTGAATAAACTGAATTGTGAACATCTCTCTCTTCAGGTCTGGCTTGAAAATGTGTGTGCCATACTGTGACCCGTGAGCAGTCCCCTTCTCCCCCTCGGAGGCATCAGAGGTGGACCGGGGACTCCTCAGGGCTGCCCGGCTCAATAATCTAGGGTTCTAAGCAGCCAGCGTGAAAAAAATGGAGAAGCTTTCCACACGGTCCTCACGGGCTGGCAGGAGCATCTCCACGTAGGGCCGTGGGTGGTGGAACCTTGAAACATACCGCTGTCCTGGCTTTTCACTTTCCCGTTTGCTGTAAGAAAGCACTTTCTTCTCTGCTTTACTCATGAATGGGTTGAAAATGGCTCCCTCTGCTCTCTTCTCCCTTTTTATACGCGCTGTAAATCCACGAAGGTGCTGGAACGCCGACTCTTGTGCACATGAGGCATCTGAAGTGGCTGTAGGGTTTCAAAAACCACGCAGTTATAGTTGACCTTTGACTTTGGAACCTTGAGTTACCATCACTCCCTGCTTAAATGTGATCTACGGTTTGAAAGCAGAATGTTCTGTTCACATCCAAGGCCCTTTGTTTGAAAGGAGCACAGGGTCCCCCGGCAGCATTGAAATAGGAGCTCCCGCTGCCGGCACCCTGGATCCTCTGTTGCTAACTCACAGGCAGTCACCCCAAAAGAATCTGTTATGGCCCTGAATACCCCTCCTTGTGATTAACCACTTTGCTATCAGAATGTCCTTTTGCCCATGCACTGCGGGGCGGGGGGGTCCGTCGGTGTCACCCCCTGCCTTCTTCACATCTTGTCTTTAGGTTTTCTATGTTCTCTCATCTTTGGAAGGTTCGAATTTGCCCCAAAACACCTCCATTGGTTTGCTCTTAAATTCCTGAGGGACAGGCAGGTGGTTTTGCAGGTACATGTCTGGGTGCGTGGAGGTTGCCCTGCTCTCTCACTGGACGTTCATCAGACACTGACGTGGGACGTGGGCCGAGAGGTTGCAGATATAACATGACCTGAAAGTTTTTGCCTTTAGCACTGTTGTTTGGGGTTTTGATGCTTTCCATGCTACATGGCATGCTTTAATTCTGAAAGAGCTAAGTGTCCTTTGCAGTCTTTCTAAGAATGTTTTGTACTTCTGCGATTACACTGTTTTTGTAGATACAGCCCACCCCAAGATGCGTGGGTGTTAAGGGTGGGTACCCACAACATCTGCTGACCTGCTTCTGGAACTGCTTGGGGGGCTCTGGGTTGGCCTCATTTTCAACCAGAAGCCTAGTCAGGGTGTTTTGGGGGACACTGTATAGTGGCTGTCTCCTTGATTCAGTAATGTGAACTGTTGAACTCAGACCTCCCCATCGGCTTTTTGCATACATGTCTCCAGGATCCTGGGGTGGGCCTCTCCCACCATCTTTGCATTCATGAAAAATTATTTGAAAAGAGGGAACTGAAGATTACTGGTGCTTTTGTTAACACTTTTCTCTTATTGGTCGATGTGAAAAATTTAAATGTGTTTACATCTTGAAACGCCCTTCGTGGTTTATGACTAAAGAGCTGAATCCTCACCTCGCTCCTATCCTCTTTTTGGGGGGAGGGAGGAGGCTGAATTATCTTCTATTTACAAACCTCCTTGGATTTAAGTAGTTCAGAGTTAAAGCTAAAACACCAAATAGGAACTCTTCCCCCTCAAGTGTCTCCAGGAACTAGATGTTGAGGCCGCCCTTCTGAATCAAGGTCCTTCACACCATGAGTTGATCCCAAGAACACCACACACACCCGGGCCAGGGGGCGCTGCAGGCTGACTGCTCAGCTCCTTGGCAGTACTTGGCAGAACTAGGTGCTCGCACTGGGGAGCCAAGGCTCCTTGGAACTCTCTAGAGACTGTGGGAACAATCTCGGGGGTGGGAGAGGGCAGGGCCCTCGGACCCTGGAAGCAGGTGGCACCAGGCCTTCCTCTGGTCTCCATCGGTACCCGACGGAGCGTGTTCTGGAAGACTCAGTCTCAGCCTCTGTGCCTTTAAAGTCCGGTCCTCAGTGTCCTTTCGGAATGATGTTGGGGCTGTGTTTTTATTGGGAAGCAAGCCTGTGCCATTCCACCAGTTAGTCATTGACCTGCCTTTGAAGCTACGTCTGCTCCTTAGCTCCTGACCCCGTAAACTGTGATGCCTGCACGCACTGTCTCGTATCAGAAAACGTGAGGTTCTCGTAGCTGCAGGACTTCCTTCCCAAGTCCACATCCACTGGGATTCCAGGCAATCAGTGTAAGATCCGTCTCTTAGGCATTGACCGTGGCCATCAGCAGAACCCAGTGGTTTTGTCCTCAGAGTCACTCAACAAGCATTATTTACTGTCAGGGAACTCGGTTTCTAGAAGAGGAATTGGAATCGTGTCTCTGTGAATTGTGTGTGAAGTCCTCAGATGTAAGGTGCTATTCAGTCCTACTGTCCTTATTTGGGGGTGCTTTCCGTTCGTGTTGCTCTGTTCCGTGGTGTGCGGGGGAGCTGCTGACTTGGGTGAGCCGTGCACAGAGGACTCCCAGGTTTGACGCGCCTGAAACGCATTTTTATCTCTAACTTTTCCAGGCTAGGTATTGAGCAGTTTCTTGGCTGATGGTCTAATTAAAAAAAAAAAAAAAAAAAAAAAAAAAAAAACACCTCACCCTGTCAGGGGTTAAGGGATGTCCCTGTCAGGGGATGATTTTATTGCTTTTAAGTGGGGGAAATAATCCAATGTTATTTATTTTTAAAGTGCATAGAAACTCATTCTTGGCGGCTCCTCTTGGCCCTTCCTTCTACCAAACTCTCCATTTTGAAAGGCAATGGTCTTTCCCTCGGCAGAGGTGCTGGCTGCAGGGGGGGATGATACATTCATAATTTTGGTTCCTCTCCAAAGCCAAATATACACGTGACTGAAATCCTGAAAGTATGTAGTTTAGCACTAAATTGAAATTTGAGTCCTGAGTTTATCGATAGTGGATTTTAATGTAGTTGTTGAAGGTATGAATTCATGTTTTATAACCGTAGAGGCAAGTGAGTTTTTTACTTTTTAAAAAGTTCTAAGAGAATAATTGTAAGTTTCTGTGCAGCAAAGTGGCTACTCCTTAAATACAAGAAAAGAATGTAGTGTCTCCGTCAGATTTGTCTTACCTCTGGTACACGTCAGATTACTTACCTAATATGTACTGAGGGCTTTGAACCCTGAGTTTTATCAACTTTTCTAGGTTTATTTTATTTTTATAAAATAATTGAAAAAGAACCAAAAACGAATTCAGAAGTTCCTAGGTGGATCTTGCCCCTTAATTTCCCCCACGATAAAACATTTTAGAAGATATTTTGAATCAAAATGTATTGTGACCACTGAAAATTGTTTTCGAAGGATCTGAGCGGCTACAAGGGCGTCCTCGGGCAGTCCTGCGCTCACCGCCTGCGGCCCCGTCACAGCTGCGCGGCCGGTCTCTTGTGACGGCGTCTTGTGCTTGCGGTAGAGAAACCGTGCAGTGCTGTTTTGTAAATGGAAGGTTCCTGTATAAACTAGTATTTATAGACATTGGCCTCTCTATGTAATTTCTCATTTGCTACATGAATTGTAAAATTCGTTATAAAATTATAGTACTTGCTAAATTCACTCCTGAGGCTTCACGTCCTTGTCTCTCATTTCATACCATTCCGTGTGTTGGGGATGTCCGATGCTTGCATGACGCTAGGTGGTAATGCCACTGTAACTCAAGCCTTAATCAGATGTTAAATTTGTAAGTTTCAGAGTATGCAAAAATATTAGGCAGTGAGTTTAAACTGTTCAGATCAAGATGCTATATCATAATTCAACCAGTCTTTTCTCCAGAGTTACAAAGGGAAACTTTCAGTGATCCAGATCTCTCGCTCTCGCTCTCTCTCTGGTCTGGCTTGGCCATTGCCATCGCTTGATGAAAATGGACCATTGTGCATTTCCTTGGCAGTCAGTCAAGAAGACCTATGCTGAAAGCCTAGAGACTTTTTCAGGGTTACTATTAAAGGTTTGGTTTTTTCCCTCCGGTCTGAGATTAATTTACGGCTCATGGAGAGTATGATTTGGGCAGACATCTTACTTGCTAACCTGCTCACGTTCTAAGTTTTCTTCAGGAAGTGCCACCTGCCATCGCTTCTGCATAGGATTATATGGATTTTTGTTTTTGTAAAAGCATCTTAAATTTAGACATAAAATGGAGGGGACCCAGCTTTCTTTACAATGTGGATCTACCTCAGTTAAACAGTTGGGTGCTATTTACTAAGCCTGTCAGATTAAATTGGAAAAAGTAACCAAACAGCAAGATATAACTCCACACAAAGCTTGAAATCATCATTTCCGTTTATTTAATAATATTTTTATTTATTTTGTGCCTTTTGTGTTGAGTCCTAATGCATTGGAAAAAATCCGTATGAAATGAAATACTTTCTGTTGCAGGTGGGGGAAAAGCCCAATTGGTCATGGAATTTGATAGATTACCCCCAGCCAACTAGTCATGTCTGTTGAAATCCCAACTGCCCTCTTGTGAAAAGGAAAAAAAAAAATGACGTCCACGAGCAAATTAACATTTTACCAATTCCAAACTCTTCTATGCATATACTGACGCTCGCTCTTCATCTGTGCCAAGGAAGGGGCAGCCACAGACCGCTCACGCACACTCCTGTGTGGCTTGTTTTGCTGCCCGCGTCCCCCTCCTCCTCTGGCGGACTGTGTACCCTTGGTTTCCCCGCGCAGCCGGTGGACTGTTCTCTACCCCACCTCTCCTGGGGGAGGTGCTGGCGCCCGCAGGTGGCCGCCTGGAGAGGGGACAGGCCGCGCTCAGCAGCAGGCCTGGGCTCGCCAGGAGTCAGGCAAACTTTCTGGCAGGTGAGAAACTAAGGTAGGAGATCGATGACTTCCCATGCTTTTATATTTGGCAGTTTACAATTCTAGACTTTTCCTACTATGGTGATCTTTTTTAACTTAATTCTTTGGAGGTAACATAATATTTTGGAGTCTTAAGAATTTGATTTTATACCAATAAAAAATAAAAAGTAGGGCTCTTTCCTGTAGTATATAGTTTTAACTATATTAAAGAGACCTCTGAATTTTACAAGAGAACCAACATTCCTTAGAGGCAGAACTTTGAAAGTTGATTTGGGAGGCTTTTTGCTGCAGGATCTCGAAAAAATGGGATGATTCTAGTTAAGTGTTTCCATTGTCGAGCGTCCATCAGGTCAGTACTTCAGCTGTTTTGTAGAGTCGCTCCCCCGTGAGTATGCTGCATACACAGATCGGCATTGTTGCACTTTCTCGGTAGTGATGAGTGCCCCGCGGTCGGCTCACCGTCAGCATTGTGTTCTTTGACCTAACAAGAGTACTTTGGGGCAGATGAGTAAATTTATATAGGTACCTCAAGAAAAAGAACCTGAATATGCTGCATTTTGTTTCTTTAGCTTTTATATGTAGCATTTTGTTTTGCTCTTATTATTTTGTTTTTAGATCTATGCTTTTTGGAACCCAATAGACTGTTGAAATTTTAAAGTTACCCTTGTCGGGATGTAGTATCCTTTGTTTTTGTCTTTTTAACTTCAGTATCTGGTTCAAAGGTTGCCCACCAGTAGAATACTCCTTTACCCAAATATACCTGAGAAAAAGGGTACCGTGTGTGCAAGCAGACAATAATGTTCCCAGTCCTTTCTGTTCATGCTGCTTTCTTAATTCTTTTCTCCATGTCATCAAGAGGTTTGGAGAACTTCTTCCTAAGGTCGGACTTAGACACGATGGCATCTTAATGTTTTCAACACAGACCTCACAGAATTGCCATTGAGTAAGTAGCATGATCCTAAAGGAACTGCTGGCATCAGGCAGCCGGATGGCTCTGGTCTCCAAAGAGCCAGTCGTCGTGTTTCTCCATCCCCAGCACTCACCCTCACCCAACAGATGGGGAGTGGTCTGGATTGACAAAAGATAAACTGGTGAAGAGAGCTAAAGGCTGAGACACTGAGCATCTATTGTCGTGTTTAAGCTTAGCTGGGTCCTTTCGAGTTTGTTTTACAGCTTACTAGGTTAAGTAGTTTGCACTATTTTTGCAATAAATTCATGGAAAACCTAACAGTTACTTGTTTTGTTTCTTACTGTGTGTATATAAACTAATACTAAAAGTTTGGCATAGTGTTTTTTCACCTCCTTACATAACCCTTAACATGCACAGAATGCTGTAAATCTGATAAAATATGTGAATGATATTTTATAAAGTTATTTTGTATGGTGTCAATTTTGTTTTGCCTCATAGTATGTCAGCAAAAAATAAAATAAAATTCCTCATATTTACAGCTGCCTCTCCCAAAGATCTTCAATTACTTGCAGATTTATTTGGGCACTTCCTTCTGCGCAGGTTACGATGCCAGGAAGGTTAAACATAGGAAAACCATAGGATACAAAGTAGAGTAAGATCAGTGTGAAGGGTCTTGAATGCCAAGTTAAGAATGTACCCCACATGGGGCACCTGGGGGGCTCAGTTGGTTAAGCACCTGCCTTTGGCTCAGGTCATGGTCCCAGGGTACTGGGGATCCAGCCCCGCATTGGGTTCCCTGCTCAGTGGGGAGCTGGCTTCTCCCTTTCCCTCTGCCTGCAGCTCCCTATGCCTGTTGTTCTCTGTCAAATAAATAAAATCTTTAAAAAAAAAAAAAATGTAGCCCACATGGAGTGGGGAGAGTGTCCTTTTTTAAGCTGCATGGTCCAGTGAAGAATGTAGTCTGTGATTTGAGCCCCAGTTCCACCACTTCTAGGTGTGTCCTGGACTAATTCCTTAGCCTGAGCTTCCATCCCCTTCTTTTAAAACACGGACACTTTACAAGTTGATGGGAGGATTAAATGAAAAGGTACACAATATTAAAAGAAGTGTGGCCCCCAGTAGCCACTTTAGTAATCAGCTATTTTTTAACGTTTCTGACTAGGGAAGACGAATCCTCATAAACTGCTTTGGTAACCTGATACCAGTGCAGAAGAGGCAGGAGGCTCTGGAGATGATGAGTACACCGGTTAGCCAGCTACTGTAACAGACAGGCGTGTGGCGCAAGGAGGATCCAAGAGGGGAGCTCCCTAAATAACTGGATCTGAAGTGCTTAGGAAAGGGTAAGAATGTTTCAGCTGGTTAGACACAAAATACAGTATTTTTTCCTGGGGATTTCTAAAACAGCAACATGTTACTAGAGGCACAGATACTAGGGCCATGCATGGAATTTAAAAAGATTAGATTTTTCAAAAAGATAATTATTTAAACAAAAACAATAAAAATTAAATAAAAAGATACACAGGGGCACCTGGTGGCTTAGTTGGCTGAGTGTTCAACTCTTGATCTCAGCTCAGGTCTTGATCTCAGGGTTGAAGTTCAAGCCCCATACTGGGCTCAAAGGAAAAAAAAAGATACACAGATCTTTGTGACTTTGGGTTTGATGACAAGTTTTTAGATGTAAGAAAAGCGTGATCCCCAGAGAAAAACACTGATATACTGGACATTTAAGAACTTCTCAAAGAGAAATAATAATTTCTGCTCTTTGAAAGATGCTATCAAGAGAAGGAAAAAACAAGCTACAGACTGGGAGAAAATATTTGCAAATCCCATAATCCAGCGAAGGGACTGTATTCAGAATACATAAAATTCTCAAAATTCAACAAAAAGAAAACCGATAAAAAGATGGGCAAAAGATCTGGACACTGTACCAAAGAAAATATGGTTAACTAAGCAAATAAAAGGTGCTCTGCATCGGGCATTACAGAAATGCAAATTAAAGCCTCCACCCATGAAAATGGCTAAAATTAAAAAAAAAAAAAAAAGTTTTGCAGAGGCTGCAGAGCAACTGAAACTCATATTTACTGCTGGTGGGAATGCAAAACTGAACAGCCACTTTCGAAGTCTGGCAGTTTCTCATGAACTTAAATACACAATTCCACTCCTAAGTTTATACACAAGTATGTTCACTCAAGTGGACATCCCATGTTCACGTGAAACCTGTACACAAATGTTTCTAGGGCTTTATTTGTAATCATCAACACTGGAAACAATTCAAATTGGGAGTTATCTGTTCACCTGGGGTACAGAGAAACACACTACTATATACACACGAGTCTACTCAGCAGAAGGAGGGGGACCTGCAGAACCGGGAATCTCCTGTGCGTTACGCGTCACCCGAACGAAGCTGGATCCAGAGGCTCTGTGCTACAGAGCTGCATTTGTGAGACATGGGAAAGGCAGGGCAGCAAACCACGGTTTGTGAGCCAAAGCCAGACCACTGCATTTCTCTACGGCTTATAAGCTAAAGAATGGCTTTTACGTTCTTAAATGTTTCAAGAAGATCAAAAGAATNAAAAAAAAAAAAAAGTTTTGCAGAGGCTGCAGAGCAACTGAAACTCATATTTACTGCTGGTGGGAATGCAAAACTGAACAGCCACTTTCGAAGTCTGGCAGTTTCTCATGAACTTAAATACACAATTCCACTCCTAAGTTTATACACAAGTATGTTCACTCAAGTGGACATCCCATGTTCACGTGAAACCTGTACACAAATGTTTCTAGGGCTTTATTTGTAATCATCAACACTGGAAACAATTCAAATTGGGAGTTATCTGTTCACCTGGGGTACAGAGAAACACACTACTATATACACACGAGTCTACTCAGCAGGAGGAGGGGGACCTGCAGAACCGGGAATCTCCTGTGCGTTACGCGTCACCCGAACGAAGCTGGATCCAGAGGCTCTGTGCTACATTTGTGAGACATGGGAAAGGCAGGGCAGCAAACCACGGTTTGTGAGCCAAAGCCAGACCACTGCATTTCTCTACGGCTTATAAGCTAAAGAATGGCTTTTACGTTCTTAAATGTTTCAAGAAGATCAAAAGAATATTTCATGACCCATGAAAATGACAGGATTCAAATTTCAGTGCCCAGAAATGAAGTTTCACTGAAAAACAGCCATATTCATTCCTTTCTGTATCACCCACGGCAGCTTTGCTATTACAAGGGCACAGTTCAACAACTGTGACAGGTTACAGAGCCCACAAATCTTAGAATGTTTTCTATATAGCCCTTTCCAGAAGTTTGTGAACGTCTACATGAGTAAAGAATAGCTCACTGGTTGCCAAGGTAAAAGCTGAAATGAATTTGACCAGTAGGGAATTTGGGGGGAGGCAATATAACTGTTTAATCTTCTGGTCGTTATACAACTCTGCATTTGTCAAAGCTCAAAACCGTATATCGAAACGTGGATTTTTTGGGGGTGCCTGGGTGGCTCAGTTGGTTGCGCAACTGTCTTTGGCTCAAGTCATGATCCCAAGGTCCTGGGATCAAGCCTTGCATTGGGCTCCCTGCTCAGTGGGGAGTCTGCTTCTCCCCCTCTCCCTGCTCATGCTCTTTCACTCACTCTCTTTCAAATAAATGAATAAAATCTTTAAAAAACAAAAACAAAAAACGTAGATTTCTTAAAAATTTAAAATTTTAAAAACAAGAGGAACAGAAACAACAGTAGTTGCCTGGGGATAAGGGAAGGGACTCCGAGGTACAGCGGGATATTTGGGGTGATGCAACTGTCCCATATATTGATACTTACATAACCAACAGATCAGACATTAAAGGATGATTTTATTAGACGTAAACTATAACTCAATTTTTTTAAAAAGAGAGTAAAGAGACAAGAGCCAAAAATTTACTCCATGTGGAAAAAAAAATAGGGTTTATAGTTTTCTCTTGTGAACAATAAAAACAATTGCTTTGGTTGTAAAGAAAGGAATAGTAAAATGAGAGATCTTTGTTTCTTTTTCTTTTTTTTTTTTTTAAGATTTTACTTATTTACTTGAGAGAGAGCAGGGGCAGAGGGAGAGGGGGAGGGAGAAGCAGACTCCCAGCTGAGCAGGGAGCCCAACAGGGGACTCGATCCCAGGACCCCAGGACCATGACCTGTGCTGAAGGCAGATGCTTAACCCACTGAGCCACCCAGGCACCCCGAGAGATTTTCAATATACAAAATGTTTAAAAATGTTTTTACGAAAAATATGCAAAGGCAATATTTCTTCTTGTATTTGATTTAATTGACTTGAGATTCTTCCCCCCTCTGCGAGTAAGTGTTAGAAATGCTTCTTTTTAAATTTTGCAGAAGTCTCAGGTAATAAGCAAGACATTAGAACAACAGAGAGCTCTAAAACTAGTTCCACAAAGCATTTACTAAAAAAACTACATAAAGCTTCTAATAAAGAAATTTATTTCTTTACAGTTAATAAAAATTGCAGTATTTGGACAAATCTTCAAATTTTCAAATGTAACATACTACCCATAAACTATATATTTAGCTCAAACTACATCTAGTTGTTTACAAGAACTAATTTCCAAATATACATCTATGAATTTACACAACTGGTGTTTAGAAGCTCTTCAAAATCTATCTGTAAATTAAAAAGTGAAGCAAAATTTTCTGTCTCTACAGCTTACAGCTGCGGATCAACGGTCAGGGCCTGACTGTACAGGCAGCTCTCTCGGTGTCCCCGTGCCCCTGAACTGCAGCGTGGGCCCCTCAGAGAGAGGCTGCTGTCTGGGTCACTTTCCTTCTGGCCATTTATGGTATGGGCACATCAGGTGTTCTATCTCAGCCAGGAAGGAATCCAATGTACTTGAAGTCTCCAAAAAGTGAGGAGTCTAAAGTCACAGTGTTGTGCTTACTTCCAAGCAATGCTGCTAATCCAGGAGGGTCCTCAGCAGGCTGATTTCTAAAGCACTTCCTGTTTGGTCTAGGATTCTGCTTCGTCCCCGTTACTCCCATCATCGCTGTCATTCTCCTCCTCGTCCTCGTCCCTCTTCTCTTTAAGCATTTTCAGATATTTACTAGCTAAAATCTTCTTTGGTAATATATCTTAAAAATATAAAACTAACGTCAGCAATTGGTTTTGGCAGACGATGAACACAGCAATGAAAATTTCATAATGTGCTAGTTCTGCTTTGAACTCTAGAATAGTTTCCAAAACAAGACACAATTCTGACCAAGCTTCTGGGCGAAACAGCAGGAAACTAGCACTGCCTCCTGACTAATGCTAAAGACCTGTTTCCACTCCACGGACTGCAAATCATGTGCTCCTCTATGTGCCAGTGTTAACTGAGCGGGTCTGTTCAACCTACCTGAGACGAGCCAGCTGGCTCTTTCTAGCTGTGGCCCACACAGCTTGTCCACAACAACCGCCATTAGCTTCTCTGTGTCTAGGACCATGCAGACCAGCCCAGAGTTTTCCCTTAGGTGGTAAGGAGTCTGGGGGGTGGGTCTGCCAGGCTCACCCAGCCACTGAGCCAGCCAAACATCCTTGTGCAGGTTGTTGACTTCGTTATCATTCTAGGTGAACCACACTACAAACATACTCTGAGAAAACTAAAAATGTCTTCCTGTGTCAGGTCATGGTAAACTTTGGCACTCGGAGAAAGCAGCGGGGGGAGGGGGGGGAGTCTATTTCAGTGAAGGGGGGGAAGTTGTAAATTACCACGCATGTTTTAACCAGAATGTTTCAAAGGCTGAGTACCTGCAAGAAACTGAAAAGTTTCTGATTCCTCTGCAGTATTTGATAAATCACTGTAAGTGAGTGCTTTCCTTTCTTTTCCACTGCCATGTCTGTAGGAATAGGTGGCCAGATATTGAACAAAGAGTTCCTAAAACAAAATGAAAAAGTAAAATGAAAGGTATGCTTCAAAAACTTACCACAGAACTTAATTTTTTAAATCACGTTAGGTTTAAATGACTTGACTGCAGACTATTGTGGTTTCTCAAATTACAGGAAATCAGTGGGGAAAGGAGAAACAGGTTAGAAAGAAAACAAAGCTGTATCAATGTTGGTGGGGAAGCAGGCACCTCCCTAAAGTTATTTTAGATTTCTAACATAGGGAAGATATTTCAAGGTAATTCAACAATGGATTATAAATGTTTAAAAACGATTTTTTTTTAAAGGTCCAAAAGACCATTCAAAAATTCTACTTGAATCAGGAACACATTTTCAGTCTTCTATTTAAATACACTGTGTCTAAGGTGGGTTGCCTACAAGGGTCAACAAACCTGAAGCTGAACACTGACCACCTTTCCCATTTTGCCCAAACACCTTCCCTGAAGCAACAACCTGAACTGAGCCTCTTCCTCGCTGTTTTTAACTTTAACTTCCTCTAGTTTGGTTAGTACGGAATTAAAGTGCCTGCCTATGCCTTACGTCCTTATCCTCGAAGAATGAATGTGCACAGGGAAACCTAAACGTCCCAAGGCCACATGCTCCTCTAAATACATAGGTGATGGGCATGAAGGAGGGCACTTGATGTAAGGAGCACTGGGTATGATATGCAACTGATGAAGCGATAAAGTCTACCCTTAAAGTAATAAAAAATAAAAACACGACTCTGGGCTGAAAGAGGCAAGAACCCGGTCCACCCTGCCGCAGGGACATCGCACTGAAACCCCAGCGGTGGAGGGCAGAGTCGAAGGGCAGTTTACGCGGTTACGACTGCAGCTTAAAGACGGCCCAGTGCAGTAACGGAAAGGTTCTGGCCTCCCACTACCACGACCCAATCAAACCGGGCAGCTCTGTACTGTGCACCGAGGAGGGCGCACGTACCAAAGGCTGTAAAACTAACGTCACTTCTAGCCAGGGGACGCCCCGCCCGGCTGCGGGGAGGGGTGCACGAGTGGCGGGGTCGGGCGGTTTCCCCCAAAGCCCTCTCACTGAACCCTGAGCCGCTGGAAACAAGCCGGAAGCAAGGGAAAGGAAGCCTGCGGTGCCCGGGGTTTGGTGACGCGCGTGGAGGAGGCGCCGCAGTAGACCGGCGTCAGCCCGCGCCAGACCCCGGCGCGGTGGGCGGGACGGAGGGCGCGCAAGGGAAGACGGGAGCTGCGGGTGGCGAGCACGACACAGCAAGGAGACACAAGTGGGTAGGCGAAAGGCGCGAGAAGGCGGACGGGAGCGGCGTGGTGGGAGGAGCGGAGGCGCGCAAGGGAGGACGGGAGCCGCGCGAACCGCGCGCGCCGCAGCGGTGTAAGACGAGTGGGTGGGCAAAAGCCGCGCGAGGGAGGACGGGAGCGGCGCCGCGGGCGGGGCTGCGGGCGCGCGCCGCGAGGGAGGGTACGGGGGCGAGTCGCGGAGGGCGCGCACCGCGAGCCCGCGAGGGGGAGCCGGAGGCGCGCGGGCCGAGCGGGGGCACCGGCGGCGCGGCGGAGCTCGATGGGCGGGGCGCGACGGTTCCGGGCTGCCCTCTTGCCCCTCCGTCCTCCCCGCGCGGTCCGCCTCACCGTGGCCTTGGTCGTGAGCACCAGCGCCTCCTGGTTGATGCTGGACACCTCGGGGGAGCTCTTCATGATGACCCGGATGCGGGACAGGGGTAGCGACACGAGCCGCGGCTCTCCGCACTTGTCTCTACCCGCGACCGCGTCCGCCATCTTCGCGCCCCGCCCTGCGGTGGCTGCCGGACCCGCCGCGAGGCAGGCGGCCTGCCGGCCTGGAGGGTGCGGGAGCGGTGTCCCGCTGCCCCGTGGGAGTTGTAGTGTCAGGGAGGCGCGGCCGCGGAGGCGGGCGACCGCCCTTCCGGGGCCGGACTACAAGCCCCGAGATGCCGCGCGCCGAAGGGCGGCCAACGGGGCGGTGCTGCCGAGGGCCGCGAGCGGGGCTTCCCGCCGGGCTCTTGGCCGTGCGGGAGCGGGGGTGCGGCGGCGCGCGCACGCTTTCGGAGCCGGCGCTGCGAAGGGGAGAGGGAGGAAGAGGTCCCGCGTGCAGGAAGGGCCCTGCTAGTGGCAGAGAGCCTCCGGAAGGGGTGCTCAGAGATACGGGGGAACGGGTACTGTCAGCCAGAGTGGTTGGGCGGAAGGCACCGAGAAAGCACTGTCCCGCGGGAGGGAACCACACCGGCACAGGCCCCAAGGCTGGAGCCGCTCAGGGAAGCTCGAGGGGACCGCTCTGTGGAACCCCGTGTGCTGCAGGAGGACAGAGGGAGTCGTGGCCTAGGTCCTGTTGGCTTTTCTTCTAAGAAAAGAGGGAAGAGGGGTAAACGGATCCCTCTGGCTGCTGTGAACAGCCCAGGGGGTAGTTGAAAGGGTGGAAACAGACCAGGTAGAAGGTGATTGGAAGTCGTGAATGAGATGCCAGTGTGCTAGGGGCGTCTGGGTGGCTTAGTCGGTTAAGCATCCTCAGCTCAGCTCAGGTCTTGATCTCAGGGTCCTGAGTTCCAGCCCTGCGTAAAAACGCCCCTACTTAAAAGGAAAACAAAAACAGATGTAGTGTGGCTAAGGTGAAATGAGCTAGAAAAAAAGAATAGTAGGAGGACAGGGCTTTGTAAATCCTGGAATTCTTCCCAAATGAATCCGGAAGCCCTGGGAAGAGTAAGGAAATCCCACTAAAGTTTTACCAGGAGTACTCTAGGTGCTGTGTGTGAATGAACTGTGGGGGGCAGGAATGGAGGCAGAGAGCACGGTGACGAGGCTGGGCCAGAGATGATGGTGGGTTAGGCCAGAGTGAGATGGAAAGTAGTAGGGTTGGGGATCTCATTTGAAGATAGAGCCACCAAGACTTCCCTGTGATGTGGAGTGACTGAAAGGATGGTGGTGCCATGTACTGAGATGGGGAGCACTGCCCAAGGAGTACGTTCGGCAAGAGGTTTGGTTTGGAGCACTTTAAGTTTTAATTGCACAAACACTAGTGGTGTTGAGCGGAAAACTGGACATTCAAGCCTGGAGTTCGGGCTGGAGCACTTAACTGAGGAAACAGCATTGTGTAGGTGGTAGTTAAAACCCTGGACTTGAGTGAATGTATTCAGGAGGAGAGTGTAGATAGAGTGGAAGGATCGAACTCCAGCATTTCAAGGTGGAGGAAAGAAGGAAAATCCAGCAAGGGAGACTGGGAAGAAGTGGCCATTGAATAAAAGGAAAACCAAGAGATTGGGTCTCCATAAAGCCAGTTAAAAGCTCTTCTGAAAGGAGAAACTGCTCCACTGGATGGAAAATGGCTGAGAGGTAGAGTACTGTCCTGCCACTCATTAGTGTGACGCCATGCAGAGCGAGTGCAGAACTCCCGTGTGCTCATTTGCGGAGACGGATATTCCTGCCTATGCGGGGTTGTTAGGTATGAAAGTGCCTGGCATATAAAGAGCAAATTCCCCGCCCTGTCAGTGATCCTCCGCCCACCACTACCTCCCTCCCAGGTCAGTGGTGAGCAGCAAAGGGTTAGGAATGAGAAAGCACTTTGTGAACTGCAGATCACTCTCCAAAGGTCTAAATTACCATGTAAGATTTCAGTGTTCGTGTGGCAAGGTCATTTCACCCCCCAAATCAACTTTGATTTCAAAGTTCATATAAAAGGAGGCGCCTGGCTAGCACAGGCGTAGAGCATGTGACCTTCGGTCTTGGGGTTGTGAGTTCAAGCCTCACATTGGGCATGGAGCCTACTTTAAAAAAAGTTCATATAAAAAGAATGGGAAATTCAAAGTATATCTTGTTTAACTTTTCTGATTTCAGTTCTGTTCATCACCTAGGTAATGATTACAAAATATAAAATGTTTGTGTGTACAGCATGTTTGTACACGTTTAGTAAGTTTTGAAAATTACTGCCCTTTGTTCTTCCTGAAGACGGGACCCAAGACCAGAGATCACAGATGGTCCAGATGACTGACATTGGGAGTATTCAGAAAGCTTTCACATCTGCCTTCAGCCGTCATGATTCAGTGATTTCAACACCTGCTGTGTGCTACGTCATTACCAGGGGAAGGCCAAGAGTGCAAGGACGTTGTTGCCTTCACCGCTGTCACCGGAGGCTGTGGCCCAAATACATGTTAGGCACTGCTGGGCACAAAGGTACAGCCAGGGAGCCCGACAGCTCTGGTCCCTGCTCTCTCAGAGCTGACTTTCAAGTACAAGGGAAACAGAAGAATAAACAGGAACATCTCCTACAGGAAGTGCTCTGAAGAAACCAGTGTGAGTGTTAGGTAGCCTCTCTGAGAAGTGATACTCCAGGTCTGGTCTGAAGAAGGGAATAGCCCCCGGTGCAGACAGGCTGGGGCAAGATGAGTGTTCTCAGCAGGACAGCCTGTGGAAAGGACACCAGAGAGGGAAGGTTCCTCTGGACAAAATGGAGGAGCTGAAAGGCCAGCGTGGTTGGGGCTTCGTGAATGAGGCAGAGCATGCGGGAGATGTGGTTGGCAGGGTAGGTGGGGCCTGCTCAGGCTGGCGGGTAAGAACCATGGCTTCCGTCCTGAGAGCATTCGGAAGCCGTCAGAGTGAAAGGATGAGAACATCCCACGTACGGGCCAGCTGGTTGCAGAGTGATAACTGGCGCCCTGCCTCGAGCAGCGTGGAGGCGGGAGGCACGCCTTCAGCCTCTGCGTTCAGCTCTTAGTCACAGGAGCTCCTTTCCTCTGTAAGTGGGAAAGCCCTTGACATTCCCAAGATGAGCAAGGAGCTGCTCAGCAGACACCCACCACACGGGGCCCCCGGTCCACACAAGGGACAAGCTGTATACTGACGCATTTAAAAGTTTTTCAACGTTTTGTGTCTCTGGTTACTGTTTTATGTAAGGTTCACCCTTTCAGCATGTTGGGAAGCAGGATGGGGTAAGACGAGAGAACAGAAAAGGGATCTGGAGAGTGAAGAGAGCCAGGAGAGCTCAAGGAGGAGCGGGGGATGAGAAGCTCAGCTTATGGGACTGGCAGGCGATGTTCACGTCCTTAGCCATGCTGAGCAGTAAGGAAAGGGGGAAAGGGGGAAATCAGAAAAGAGGGCAAGTGCTCACCATTTTTAAAAGAAGAAGCAGGCTTCAAACTTAAGACAGGAGGAGAATTAAAGAATCCCTAATCCTTGGGGACGTCCCTGAGTAGGAAAAGCACAAAGAACTCGTGTTACTGTCTGTTATTAGCCCATTTTATCCTCACAACATCTCAAGAGGCATGCCCTTCATTGCCTTTCTTTTTTTTTTTTAAGTAAGATCTTTAAGATTTTAAGTAATCTCTACACCCCGTGTGGGGCTTGAACTCAATCCCAAGATCAAGAGTCACACACCCACTGACTGAGCCAGCCAGGTGCCCCTAATGCCCCTCGTTTCTGATGCCTCCGCACAGGCTCATTGTTTCTTGCTTCCACCTGTGTCTGCACCCCAGGGCTCTAGAAAGGCAGTTGCCTACGCTTCCCGGAGGCTCCTGCCAGCCGGCTGTGGTTGGGTTCAGCCAGTGGGAGACACAGGTGAGAGATTGCAGCGGAGGGGGAAGGAAGCTTTGGCTCGTAGAACATGCCGCAGCCTGGGGACTGCAGGCGGCCACCGTGGACGTCCGCACACAGGTGGCCTTTTGAGCAGCTTCACCCTGAGGTTCTGCTCAGCATCGGCACCCCTGGGAAGTCGCTGGGGCGTCTGGGCTTCGAGCCCGTGGTGGCGCTCCAGGTAGCGTCTCCTTCCCCTGCCATTCCGGGGCACCTTTCTCACACCTGCAGCTCTTCGTCACCGTGCAGACCCCTTCTTGGCATTAAGTCTCTCTGAAATAGCTGAAGGAGTTTGGGCTTTCCTAATTGAACGTTGAAATGTACGTACTTGGTCCTAGGAAACCAACTACACTGGAAACCAAGGGCTGGTCATCTGAATTGATGGTGCTGGTACAAAAGTGACCTTTCAGGCAGCACGTCCCCTGTGGTGGCCTAGATGGAGTGAGTGTTCACAGAAGGCAAGACGGCCCCAAGTGACCATTATGGTGAGAATGGAGTCTTGCGGGATAGGCTGGCTTCGGATTGCACTGGAGAGCGTGCAGAAAGAAAACTGGGGGCGCCTGGGTGGCAGAGCGGTTGAGCGTCTGCCTTCGGCTCAGGGCGTGATCCCAGCGTTATGGGATCGAGCCCCACATCAGGCTCCTCCACTATGAGCCTGCTTCTTCCTCTCCCACTCCCCCTGCTTGTGTTCCCTCTCTCGCTGGCTGTCTCTATCTCTGTAGAATAAAT
>NC_048226.1:100198397-100229344 GCF_002007445.2 Ailuropoda melanoleuca | reverse complement strand
TCCTAGTTCTTATGTTCCATAGATGAGAGAAATCATATGATAATTGTCTTTCTCTGCTTGACTTATTTCACTTAGCATTATCTCCTCCAGTGCCGTCCATGTTGCAGCAAATGTTGAGAAATCATTCTTTTTGATAGCTGAGTAATATTCCATTGTATATGTGGACCACATCTTCTTAATACAGTCATCTGTTGAAGGGCATTTTTAAATGCAGTTTGTTTTCATATAAATAGGATTTTGAGTTTTAAAAATGGAAGCACAAAGAAAGGTTTTTAGAAGAGAACTTTCCACATCCTACCTTCCAGAAATCCTGCTGACAAGAGGTGAGCCCCCGTATAGGCACGGTCTGTGCATTTCCTCACGGACTGGGGAGAGATCACTGTCCCTGTCAGCACCATGCTGTACACGTTATTTGTAATAAAATTATTCAGTGTTTTTGTACTTTAGTGTAACAGAGGGGGGAAAAAAGTAAAATTTAAGGAACTGCTTAACTTCTGGTGTGTTTAGTTATGACAAGAGAAAAGATTCCCTAGAATCTCTCTTTAAGATAAAGAGATCATGAGAAACCATATGATAATTGTCTTTCTCTGCTTGACTTATTTCACTTAGCATTATCTCCTCCAGTGCCGTCCATGTTGCAGCAAATGTTGAGAATTCGTTCTTTCTGATAGCTGAGTAATATTCCATTGTATATATGGACCACAGCTTCTTAATCCAGTCATCTGTTGAAGGGCATCTCGGCTCCTTCCATGATTTGGCTATTGTGGACAATGCAGCTATGAACATTGGGGTGCATATGGCCCTTCTCTTTACTACGTCTGTATCTTTGGGGTAAACACCCAGTAGTGCAATGGCTGGGTCATAGGGTAGTTCAATTTTTAACTTTTTAAGGGACCTCCACACTGTTTTCCAGAGTGGCTGTACCAACTTGCATTCCCACCAACAATGTAGGAGGGATCCCCTTTCTCCACATCCTCTCCAACAATTGTTGTTTCTTGCCTTGTCTATCTTTGCCATTCTAACTGGCGTAAGGTGGTATCTCAGTGTGGTTTTGATTTGAATTTCCCTGATGGCTAATGATTTTGAACATTTTTTCATGTGTCTGTTAGCCATTTGTATGTCTTCATTGGAAAAGTGTCTGTTCATATCTTCTGCCCATTTTATGATTTGTTTATTTGTTTCTCGTGTATTGAGTTTGAGAAGTTCTTTGTAGATCTTGGATACCAGTCCTTTATCTGTAGTGTCCTTTGCAAATATATTCTCCCATTCTGTGGGCTGTCTCTTAGTTTTTTTGACTGTTTCCTTGGCTGTGCAGAAGCTTTTTATCCTGATAAAGTCCCATAAGTTCATTTTATCTTTTGTTTCTCTTGCCTTTGGAGATGTGTCGTGAAAAAGGTTGCTCTGGCCAATGTCATAGAAGTTGTTTCTCTCATCTATGGAACATAAGAACTAGGATGAACAGTAGGGGAAGAAAGGGATAAAGAAAGGGGGGGTAATCAGAAGGGGGAATGAAACATGAGAGACTATGGACTATGAGAAGCAAACTGAAAACTTCAGAGGGGAGGGGGGTGGGGGAATGGGATAGACGTGATGGGTAGTAAGGAGGGCACGTATTGCATGGTGCACTGGGTGTTATACGCAACTAATGAAGCATCGAACTTTGCATCGGAATCCGGGGATGTACTGTGTGGTGACTAACATAATATAATAATAATAAAAAAAAAAGATCGTGAAAAACCTGAAATCGCATACTTATGTTCTGTTGTTAAACAGTGTTTCAATTTTCCAAATCATTGCTTGATTTCTTGTTACAAAAAAATGGGGAGATTTATACTTTGCTATTTCCTACGCTCCCCACTCCCTCCCCCGACATCGGCTGTTTCTTCTTTCAGATCCGTGGCATTCACTGGCTCTTGTCCCGTCATAATTTCAGAAGGTGCTCTGCGCGTGAGGCATAGAGACCGAGGCCGAGCTCGCCACCCGTCCTTGGCCTGGCTGCCCACTCTGAGCGCGTTCTTCCTTATCTCTCCGTTAGTTGGGTCTCATCAGAGAGATTTTGAGCACGGCTGCCCTTGGACGGTTTTCATTTTCTCTCCCGGTTTACAGATACTTAGCTGCCACTGTCAGGCTGGTCTGGAAGTGCTGGGGATGTAGCCACAAGCAGGACAGAGTCTTGTCCTCAGAGGGCTTCTATTCTGGTGGGGAGAAGGCAGGATGGATCAAATACTTTCTGAGAGTGACCGTTCCAGGAAGGAGTGTGACACGGCAGGACTAGGGAGCATCTTCTGCGGAAGTGACACTTGTTCTGAGGTCTGAGTAAGGGCAGAGAGACACAGCCACGTGAAGAACGGGGGGAGGCAACAGTTTTCCGAGAGGAAATGACAGCCGGTGCTCAGGAGCAGGATGAGACCAGCGCGGCGCTTTTGAGAAGCTGTGAGGCCCAGTGAGCGTGGGTGCCAGGAGCCAGAGCCTGCTCCCGGGGGCTTCTGTCGGCTGCTCCAAGATTTCATGGGGGTGGGGGCGTGCGCGGCCGTAGCCACGGCCCAGGGAGGAGTCGGATGTGGGCCGTGGGACAGGGGCGGGCAGGGCACGCATCCGGGACAAGCAGCTGGCAGTGGCTCCAGGTGAGAGGTGTCTCGACAGGAGTCACGCTCAGGAGGAAGTCGGGCTGTCCTGTCAGCAGGTGACCTGAGCTCCTGTCGTGCAGGTTGTGATGTTCCCCACTGAGGTGGGGTTTGGATCTTGGGGAGAACTCAGGGATTCATTTTAGGCAGGTTCCCTTTTTAGGCNGATTCATTTTAGGCAGGTTCCCTTTTTAGGCCACTTAGACTCGGGGCTGAGGTGCTCACGGTGCTTGGCTGGTGCCCCAGGGAGAGTTCTTTTTTTTTTTTTAAATATTTTTTTATTATATTATGTTAGTCACCATACAGTACATCCCTGGTTTCTGATGTAAAGTTCCATGATTCATTAGTTGCATATAACACCCAGTGCACCATGCAATACGTGCCCTCCTTACTACCCATCACCGGCCTATCCCATTCCCCCACCCCCCTCCCCTCTGAAGCCCTCTGTTTCTCAGAGTCCATAGTCCCAGGGAGAGTTCTGCATTGGAGGGAGAGGTGTGAGCGCCTGCAGAGTGCCTGTAACCCAGGGTCTGGATGGATCTATTGAGGTGGTGGCTGAGGTGGAGAGCCCCCTTGGGGCCACTTCAGCACCTGCAGGGGGACGGAGCAGGGGAGTGCCTGCGGGAGAAGGAGGAGCCAGTGTGATGTGGCAAGGGCAGGTGCAGCAGGGCCTGGGGAAGAGGGTCTTCAGAACTAGCAAGCAGGGCAACTGAGTCAAAGCTGCTGAGGGCATTGGGAGATGAGGCGAGAAAACTGCTTTGGGCTTTGGGACTAGAGAGAGTCCTTTAGGGGAGGGGGAGGGGCCTGGGGGAGAGAAGGCTCCCTCCCTCCATCGTAGTCCAAACCCTCAGCTCCTGTTGGATGTCTTGATGACAGCACTCCAGAAAACCTGCCCCTTTCACCCGGCACCACGTGCCCTCTCTGACACCTGTTGGGGCTGTGTTTAGGTCACATCGGTGGTTTGGCCGTGTCCTTTCAGTCTTAAGGAAGGGGGACGATCAGGCAACTGGCGAGGCTTCCCTGTGTGTCTGACAGGGAGAGTCGCAGCTAGGGTATGGACACTTCTTCAGTTACTTACGCAAGCCTGGACTCCTCATTTTTATGTCCTTCTGCCAGCTTGCCCTTGTAGGGAGCCCAGCCCTTCCAGAGCGGGTGGGGGAAGGCATCATTCAGCAGCCTTGGGAGACAGTTTTGGCAGCACTTTGAGGAAGAAATGTTTATTTTTAACTATGAATCAGAACTGAAAGGCGGTTCATCGACAGAGGCAGGCTGCGGCTCCCCACACGGGGAGCGCCAAATCAGGGCATTGTTCACCAGAGCGCTTGCTCCTGTCCACTTCCACAGGGGCGTGTGGGGGCTGTTCTTCGGCGGGCCTCACAGGAAATGACTTGTCCCTGTCCCTTCCAAGTGGGTGGGCGGAACGGAGGAGAGATGGCTGCTTGGAAACAGCAGAGTTGGCACCTGGTGAACATCAGAAGCTCGTCTGCTTCAGGAGACGAACGCACGCCGCGCTGGGCTGGGCGAGCGGATCGCCTCTGCCGGTGCTTCCGCTCAGGAGCCTTCGTGGCGGTTCTCAGGGCACAACATGAAGACCTTCTGCCTGGAAGAGAAAGGATGGTTTGTACTTAAAGAGAGAAATTTTATGAGGATGCTAAAGATAGAAGTGGAAATTATTTTTCGGTCTGGTCTGGTTGAGAGTTTTAACCCCCTACCCCCCACTTTGAGCAGCAGCCTCCTTTCTGCAACAGAGTCACACAGAGGGAACCTAAGGGGGAAGCCGTGACTGATGCGCCCCCCCCAGAGCGGGCCCTGGGCTCTTGGAGGAGCCTTCATCACGTGGTCCCTGTTGTTCCCGTGAGAGGGTGGCGGCCAGCACTGGAACGTAGGGGAGCCCTCATCCTGAGCAAGCACTGGCGCAGGCATCTGGGGGGACCTGCTGGCTCTGGGGGCGTGTCTGTGTCCAGTACCTGGGCTGTGGAAACGATCTGGCGATAGCTCACGGATGCAGGCAACAGCTAGCCAGAGGAAGAGGCTGAGCGCTTAGCTTTCAGAGTCCAGCTGAGCCCTGGTCCCAGCCCGTCACCTCGGGCAGGTGACTGAGCCTGCCCAGCTGTCAGTTTCCTGTCTCAAGTAAGAATGGCGGAGTCCTGCTCCGGGGATTTATTGTGAGAAGTGAAGAAGAAGGTACTAGCCCCGCGCTACGCTCTGTGACCGGCACCAAATCACACTTGGGAAAGCGTCTCAAGACAGGGAGCTTGTCTCTTCAGGTGTCATTTAAAGTGTCAGCTCCAGACTCAGGGACGTCACGTGGACCCATCCTCTGGCCAAGAACCGGACAGGACTTGCCTGGATGCCGTCACCGCTGTGAGCCTCACGTGGTCCCGGCCCCACCTACCAGTCAGAGCAGCCCCATCCCTGGGCGGCTCTCCGGAGAGCTCAGAAGGCAGAATTAGCCCTGGTGACATGATGCGTTTTGACTTTCCTGGTGGCCTTCGGAAAGACGGGTTGGGCCAGCTATGGAGGACCTTGTGTGTCGTGCAGTGAGCTTCAGTGTTGTCCTATAGGCCACTAATTAAGGACTGCTCTCATGTTCACCACAGAGTAGCCATTACATCCGGGTTAAGAACTGCGGGCTCCCATCTAAATTAGAGATGAATCGAAAGCAAGGATACTACTAATAATTTTAGTACTCCATTTAGGATTTTTATTGGACGATTTTACATTTATAGAGTTATTTTCATTATAATAGTATAACGCATTCACTACAGAAGATGTTACAAATATAAAAATGTTGGAGGAAAAAAAAAATCAACCATGTTTTACTGCCTGGGCTCAATCCCCGTCTTTAATTCTCTCTTTCTCTGCACAATTGTGGTAACAATCACCACATTTACTGGGTGCCTACTGTATGACAAACACTATCCTAAGCCTTGTATTGGAACAACGCCCCAGGTGGGTTTTCTCTTTTCTACTTTACGCTTGTGGAACCCGAGGGTCAGACTGGTCAGATGGCGGGCCAGGGCCGCACAGCTGCTTAACGGTGGAGGCAGGAAAGGACGGGAGCTCTGGCATTTCTGACTGTTTCTGTTTTCACAAGTTATCCCTACATCTACATTTTTGTATCCTGCCTTCTTCCTGCACTGTTAGTGTAATTTTAATGGCTATGTGGTATTCCATGGTATGATGTAACCAGAATATTCTAAATATTTTTCCTAAATATTGGACGTTGAGGTACTGCCCCTTTTACTATGAATTTCGTAAACACTGCCGTGATAAACATTGTTTATCTCCATGGAAGATTTTGTCTGAATTCCAGATCATATTCTTAGCATAGATTCCCAGAAGTATCATTCCTGAGCCAAAAGGTGTGAAGATTTTAAAGTCGCTTGTTATTTGCTGTCAGCTTGCTTTCCAGAGAAGCTCTCCTGATTCAGCATCACCAGCTGTATTTGAGGATGTTTATCTTACCCCAGACTCTAGCAGTGGACACTCTGGTTATTAGAACCTCAAACAAATACGAGCTTAACAGGGACATAAATGATTTTGGCTTGCGGGCACATGATCTTGAACGTTTGAGCAGTTGGGTTTCTTTTGTTTAACAAAAGGAGAAAAGCACATGTTAAACGGTCTTTTGCAGAAGCTTTATTTCTAGCAGAAAAATTAATTTAAGCGATAGGCTGGAAAAATAGGAAGTTCATAACAGCTTGTGGATGGCTGGGTTATTCGGAGCAGTATTTTCAGGTTTAGTAGTTTATAATCCTTAACTTTGTATTCCCTTTCCTTTGTGTATCTGTCACCACCTTAATGTTAATTAGGTTGTTAAAATGCATTCAAATATCAAGACGCAGTGACACTTGTCCTCTCTCAGCCATCTTTATTTGGCAAATCAGAACGTGTTCTCTGCCAGTGCTTTCGAGGTCCCTTTGTTGCAGCCAGCCCAGGGCAGGTGTACTTGGTTATCTCTGGGCAGGGGGACAATGGCACACAAGCACCGTGAGCACGTTTCCAGCCCGGGAAGACACACTGCCGACTGATGTTGTTTCAGATTCTTTCTTCCTTCAGATTCTTAGAAAAAGCTTGCTTCTGGGCCCAGGTCATAAAAACATGGGGCTTTCATGCCTCCGATAAAAACTCAACTTTCAGATAAGGCAGAGGCGGGTCACAGGATTCTAAAGCTTTCCTTTTCACTGACAACATCTTTCACTTGTTAAACATTCTTCGGTTTCATTCAGTTCCCCAGGCTTGTTTTGAGAAGGCTGGGGCCTGAGTAGTCAGGGGTGAGCAGTGGTGCCTGTGGTCCCCTGGGGCGGGCAGAGCTGTTGTCCGGTCCTTGCTAAATGCAGTAAATGCAAGACAAGTAAATACTCATTGAGTTCCTCCTGTAGGCCAGGCCTCCAGTTCGATGTAAAGGACAGAGAGATGCATAGAGGTGCGTCCAGCCCAGTTTGATTATCCTCTCTATTCACTGTTGTTTTAGTGGACAGTTTTACAGTTACAGATTTTTATTGTACTAGAACAGCGAACTGAATGCACATGTAGGACCATCTTTCCTAGCACCATTCTCCCGCCGGAAGAATTCACGAAGGAGTTCCTTGATTTGTAAGTGTCTTAACGTGGACTATTTTGTAAAGGAATCAGATATGCATTGTTGAATGCGTCAGTTTCATTCTTCACCTTGTCTACGATGGAGTAAACTTGAGAGAGAAGGAGGACGGATTGGGGGGGCAATCTCGTCAGAGGAGGACATTGAACTGGGATCTGACGGATGAAGAGGTTGATGGCTGGAGATGTGGGGTGGATGGTGAGGGGAGAGGAGAAAGGGCAGGTGGAGTGTGTGTGTCATGGGGGGCCCTGCGGATTTGTCAGCTGGAGGGGCATTTGGGAACAGGTGGCATGGGGCACTTCCATCGTGATAGTTATCTTGTGGGTGGGTAGGTAGGTGCCTTCTCCGGGAAACTCCAGTCACACCTGCAGAGCCAGCAGGGTGCCTTCCTGGGGGAAACAGCTTTCTTTTTTTTTTTTTTTAATAATTTTTTATTATGTTATGTTAGTCACCATACAGTACATCCTTAGTTTTTGATGTAAAGCTCCATGATTCATTGTTTGCGTATAACACCCAGTGCACCATGCAATACGTGCCCTCCTTACTACCCATCAGGCTTTCCTGACCCAGTGGCCCGAGAGGGGTCTAGGGTTTGTGACCGTGGACACAATGGGACCATCCCAACACCTTCCCACAGCGCTAACACGAGGACCCTGGGAGATGATGGTTGTACAGCAACTTCAATTCTAGCGCATTAGACAGGAACTTTCTTGTTTGGTGCCTATTTCTTTGGCACTTGGGTCAATATCCACCTACCTGTGGCTTGTGTAGCTCTGGCCCCAGCCCTGGGATTNGGGATTTGCAGAGGCGGGCGGGGGGGGGGGGTGTGTGGATTATATTCTTAGCTGTCCTGAATTGCAGGTAGAAGGTTTTAAATCTCCACGATGCCAAGTGCTAAGTGACAAGGAAAACTGTTGACCTTTGCTTGACGCCACAGAATGCTCACCAACAAAGGCCTTATTTCTGACCCTTTGTGTACTTGATTCTCACAGATCTTCCAGCATCACTTCCTCTGGGGATCTTAGCCATTTGATGAAACAGAAGTGACTCATACAAGTTGAGATTTCTTAAAGCAGAAGTTAGAGAGGCAACACCATCTGACCAGATGAAAGTGATACCTTTTTGTTCTGCTTGGTTGGGCTTTTGTGTCAGCTGTATTATAAATGTGTGTCCCTGTCATTATAAAGGGGAGAAAGAGGGTAGTGCTGGGTGCGTGGCTCAGGGACAACACCCGTGATTGATGCCAGCAAGCAGGACTGTCATCCTTAGGGCTCTTCCTTTATTCTGCATTTCTCCCTGTGCTGCCCTGGGCATTATAGCCTTTCTCAGGTGGGCATTCCTTCGCTTCTCTGGGGCTTTCTGGAGGTTAAGGAACTTGCCAAATCCCCTTGCCTGGGGAGGATCAGAACCAGGGTTTGAGCCAGGACTGGCCTATTCAGAGTGTAAACTCTNTTCAGTGTGTAAACTCTTGTCAGAGGGGTTTTTGCTGCTTCTGGCTTTTGGCTGTCTCAGGCTGAGAAGCTGGGCAGTTGCTCGCGGGACCATTGGACGAAGTTGTGTCCTGCAGGTGTCAGAGCTGAAAGGCCAAGCTGTTGTTGGCTAGACTGCCGATTGGCTGGTGGTTACGAGAGCAGACAGAGAGCGGCTGATCTGGGTTTAGGGCACGGGGCCCTGAGTTTGGGGCTCTGTCTCCTCGTGCCTGGGTAGGACAGCCTCTCCATGCCTGGATGGACTCCTTGGAAGATGGCACATTCTGGACTCTGAGCTGCTGCTTCCTAAAGTGGGTTTAATCCCTGCATCAGATCCCTCTCTGTCCTGTGATTGAGGCTTTTGTCCAGGTGGCCTTTGGTTCCTTTCCCCACCTACAAAGTTCTTTCCATTCATTCACCCCGGTCCAGCCATCCATCCCACGTCCACCACTGAAGCCCAAGACCTCACCTCCATCCAGTGCCGCTGTCCCCCCTCCCTCCGGCCCCTGGGAGGCTGAGGCCTGGGGGTTGACTCTGAGCCGCCAGTTCACAGTTGCTGAGCCTCTGAACATGGAGACAGCCTCTTCCTCCCAGCACTGCACAAGCTGCTGCTATAGAATCCAATGCGCACGCAGTTTTTTTCTGGGCTTTTGTTAAAAAAAAAAAAAAAGAAAGAAAAAAAAACATGTTAAAATTCCAGAAAACTTTGTACTTTTGCAAGTGACCACGGAGAGATATTTAAAAGCAAGAAAGCAATGAGAAAATCCTTTGGAACAGATTCTTCTTGTCTGTAAGCTGATTCTGGGGCAGTTTTTCTTCTTTGAGAGCAATTTCCAATTAAATGGAGATGAACAGCATGCTTTGAAGGCATTTTGTCTCACGGTGCTTCTGCTGGTGTTCCTGGGTTTTGCATGCTTGGTTTCTAATTATTTTAACTTCATGACAAATGCAGGATAAAGTGCTCACTTTTTGGAGGAGAAAAAGGTATTTTTCTGTAAGGACCAGCATGCTTATACATGTCAGGCAAATTTTGTTCTCCTTCCGAGACTGTCTGGACGCTCACATTTTCCTATGAGTTTTCTTCCTCTCATTTTCCCACATAATTTCCCGGCCTTGGTTACATTTGCCCCATATGTCAGCATTTCTAGTCCTTCCACCCAAGGTCTGGCCCAGCTGCCAGGTTATTCAGGAAGTGTCTCTGGATGTCCAGCAGGAAGGGCTGTCTCCTGGGCCCCGGGTCCTAGCTCTCTTTGTTTACCATGTGATGTCCTGTCTGGGACAGCACTCGTCCCGCTCAAAGGCAGCTCAATGGAAGATAACTGAAAGCACCTTCTCTTGGGGCCAGTCTTGGCCTTGGGGCTGTCAGTCTGTGACTTGTGGGGTCAGTTTCAATAGGGGTCCTGTCACACCTACCTTTGTACATTTTTCTGTGAGGGAAAGGAAAAAAATACCATAGGATAATCTGCCTGATTTTTAGCTACATATTCCCTAAAAGCAGGGGCTAAGNTACATTTTTCTGTGAGGGAAAGGAAAAAAATACCATAGGATAATCTGCCTGATTTTTAGCTACATATTCCCTAAAAGCAGGGTCTAAGTCCATCCATCCATCCATCCATCCATGCATTCATTCAGTTGTTCAAGTATTTATTGAGTACCCAATGTTGAGCAAAGGAGCCAAGGTGCCTGTCTTCACTGAGCTGTCAGTCTAAGGGGAGATGTTTGTTCAATACACAAGTGACTTTGTATTAAATTAGAATATGTTTTATGGTTGTATTTTGCATTTTATGTTATATACATGGTCACATACACATATGTGAGAGTTACAAATTGTGATTGTTGTCCTGATAAATTAGTGATGCCTCTGCAGCCGGGTGGTGCTGTCCCTGAGTTTCCAATGGGCATTGAGGCTTGCAGGAGAAAGGACCTGGTGTGGAGTGAGGATGGACCTGGACTTGGACCCGGGCAGCCTGGAGCCTCTCCTCTGCTCTCCCTTTGTTGTCATGTTTTTGATGCGTCATCTTGGTTAAATCCTGGCGTTTTCAGAGAGAAACCGAGAGAGTGTGATGTTTGAGGAAGTTTTTACTCTGTAAACTCAGATGGGTAAGGATGAGACCCGTGGATTAGTGTGATGGAGAGAGCCCATTATCTGGGCCACTGATTAGCTGGATCCACGCACAGAGCAGCAGGGGGAAAGTGCGAGATCTTTGAGAGGCTCTTGGGAAGCATCTTTTTTTTTTTTTTCCCTCCCCACGATGTTATCAAGGGAACAGTTGCAGACTGTTCTTAGTGATGCACGTTACTATCTTCTGGGCTTCAAATGTTGAGGGTGACATGTCGACTGCCTACTCACCCGCACAATGGGGACACGATAATACCTCCTTTCAGGACTGGTGTGAGGCTCGCCTGAATCACTCACGGCAAGTCTGTACAGGAGCAAGCACATCCCGTTAGCTCTTGGTAGCACTGTTGCGCTCGTTACCACTGTTGTGTTAAGAGCGGGTGAGCATAAGAAGTTTTACACCCCCATTGTTCAGAATCTGCAACTAGAAAAGGCAGCTAAGGGGAAGGGATTCCAGGTGCCCGTGTCTCTCCTCAAAGGGTGTTTCCCCGTGGCTGTTGCATAGCTTCGGTGAAACTGTGGTACAGCAGGAGGATCAAAGTCCTGGGGGCGACACCGGGGCGGGGGTCCCAGGTCACTTCCCTGGCTCGTGGGTACTGTAGGTGCTCACTCACTCCATGTGCAGTTGATGAGGTTGCCGACTGCTCACGTGGTGGCACTGGAAGTGCCTCCGCGGAGCTCAACCTCGACTATCTTTGGCTCCCCAGTCTGTTTCTTCATCTGTGCAATCAACTTGCCCCACAGGATTGCTGCGAGGATTTAATGAGCTAACAGATGTGAAAGTGCTCAGCAGGCATATATCTGGGGCACAGTAGGTGATTAAATTTACAAAAATGTTTATTATGGAAAATTTCAAACATATAGAAAGTAAACAGTAGCATATTGAATCCCCACCTATCCGCTAACCAGCTTCAGTAATTATCGGCCCTCCCTCCGCCGTGCTTTGTCATCTCTGTCTCGGAGCCGTGATGGTGATGATGACGGTTGATGGTTGTCTGTTACTTGTTGTCAAGGACGAATTGATGCACATTTAACGCACAGATCTTAACTCTACCGTCTTCACAGATGGAAACATCCTGTTAATCTTTATCCTTCTCGTGATCAAAGATGTTCCAGCCTCTCCAGAAAGTTCTCTCAGACTCCTTCTCAGTTACGTGGTGCACCTGAATTAGAGGCCACTTGCGTTGTGCTTTGCCCTGTCCTGTCTGAGAGCGGCATATGATAGGACTCGCATTGTACATACTCTTGGTCTTGGTTTCTGTTGCTCAGTCTAACCGTTCATGAGACTCACCCACGCCGTGGTACCTCAGCAGTTCTGTTTATTGCTGGACGACTTTTCCACTGTGTGTTTATCCATTTCCTGTTGGTAGGTGTTGGAGTTGTTTCCAGTTTTCGGCTGTTAGGAATAAAGGTGTAGTGAACATTATTATAGAATTGACTTTATGGACCTGGGATTTTATTTCTCCTGGACTCATTGGTAGTGCTGAAATGCTGGTATTTGTGTAGGAGTGGAATTGGTAGGTCGTATGTTAAGTGTGTACTTAACTTGATAAGAGACTATCAAAATTGTTTCATCAAACGGTCGCACCATTTTACATTCCCACTGAGAACGTCTAAGAGCTCCGGTCGTTCTGCGTCTTCACCAAAATAGAGTGTCAGCAAACTTGAACATTTTAGCCGTGCTAGTGATTATCTTCCCACAGGTTATAAGTTGTATTTCCCTAGTTCTAATGACATTGAGCACCTTTTCACCTGCTTAATGACCTTTCTGAAATGTCTCTTCAAAGCTTCTGTTCATTTTATGGATTGTCTGTCTTTTTATTATTGGGTTGTCCGAATCCTTTATATATGCTGGATCCGAGTCATGTGTCAGGTACGAATATTGCGAATATTGCGAATACTTTCTCTTTGTGGCTTGCCTCTTCCCTTTTAAAAAAATTAGATTTATTGATATATAATTTACGTACAATAAAACTCACCCTTTTTGTGTATGGATTTATGAATTTTGACAAGGTCATACATGTAACCACTGCCACCAAAATCAAGATACAGAATAGTTCCTTCACCCTCAAAAAATTTCCTCGCGCCCCTTGGCAGGTAACCCAGCTTCTTATGCTGAGTTCTTGGCAGCCACTGACCTGCTCTCTGTTCTCTGATTTGGTTTTTCCTGAATCTTTCTGAGTATGTGGAGTCATAAAGTGTGTAGCCCATTGTGTCAGGCAACAGAATACATTTAAGATTTGTTGCTGTGTCTACTATAATTTATTCCTTTTGATGAGTGGATGGGATTCCATTGTATGGATGTACCGTAGTTTGCTTAACCATCCTCCAGTTGAAGGACATTTGGTTTGTTTCCAGTTTTTGGCGGTTATGCGTGAAGCTGCTATAAACTTTTTCCTGTTTTTTTCTTGGGGAAACACCTAGGCACAGGATTGCCGGGTCAGGGTGAGTGTGTTTTTCCCCGGGTAGCGGCACCATTTTGCATCTCTGCCAGCCCACACTCAGTCTTGCTAGTTTGGTTTTCCAGCGAGTCTAATAGGTGGGTGGTTTCAATCTGTGCTTCCCTGATGACTGGGAATGTTAAGTATCTTTTCATTTGCTTCTTTACCACCAATAAGTCATCTTTGGTAAAAGGTAGGTGGTTGGTTTTATTACTGAGTTTTGAGAGTTTTTGGACATAAAACCTTCATCAGATAGGTGCTTTAAAAAGTTATCTTCCCCTGTCATTTGTCTTTTTATTTTCTTAACAGGGTCTTTTAAAGAATAGAAGTTTTAAATTTGGATGAAGTACAGTTAATCAGTGTTTTTCTTTGATGGGTCATGACTTTGCGGTTGCATCTAATAAACCTTTGCCAGACCCAAGGCAATAAATATTTTCTCCTGTTTTCTTCTGAAACTTTAAACTTCTAGGTTTTACATTAGGACCATTTTACATTAGGACCAATCATTTTGATTTGATTTTTTTTCCCCATGGTGCAAGCTCTGAGTTGGGAATTTACTTATTTATTTTTGGTGTATAGATGTCTGGTTGTTCCAGAAACACTTTCCTGTCACCACGGAACTGCCTGCTCACCTTTGTTGAAAAGCACCCACTACACGTTTGTGGTTCTGTTTCTGGGTTCTCTCTTTTGTTCTACTCATTTACGTGTCCCTTTCGCCAGTGCCGCACGATCTTGATTGTGGCAGCTGTAGAGGAAGGTTGGAAATCCACGCTCCAACTTTCTTCTTCTTTAAAAAGGTGGTTGGTTTTTTTTTTTTTTTTTTTTGCCATTCTCATTCCTTTGCCTTTCCATGTTAATTTTAAAGTTTATTTATTTGAGAGAGAAAGAGAGCACGAGCTGGTGGGGGAGCAGAGACAGAGGGAGAAGCAGGCTCCACACTGAGCAGGGAGCCCGATGTGGGACTCGATCCTAGGACCCTGGGATCATGACTTGAGCCGAAGGCAGACGCTTAACCGACTGAGCCCCCCAGGTGTCCCTCCATATTAATTTTAGAATCAATTCACTGATCCCTGCCAAATATCCTGTTGGAATTGTGATTGAGATTACATGAATCTATAGATATTTTGGAGAAAATTGATGTCTTAACTGTATTGAGTCTTTCAGTGAACACAGAACACACTTCTCTCTTTGCTTAGGTCTTTGGTTTATCTCATTAGTGTTCTGCAGTTTTCAGCACCCACACCTGGCATACATTTACATGCTTCATGGTTTGGTGCTATTGTCATCTGTGCATGGAGATAATTTTCTTTCTAATCTATGTCCTTTGTGTTCTTGCCCTAGTGCACTTGGCGCGTCTTCCGTATACTGTTCAAGGAGAATGGCGGACGTGCGTGTCCTCGCCTTCCTCTTGGTCTTTGGGGAAGCATTTAGTCCTTCACCACTAAGTGGAGTATTAGCTGTTGGATTTTCACAGGTGTCCTTTTTCAGGTTGAGAAAGTTCCCTTCTACTTCTAATTGGCTGAAAAATTTTTTTTTTTTAATGAATGGATATTGAGCTTTAACAAATGCTTTTTTTCTGCATCCACTGAGATGATCATATAGTGTTTTCTCATTTTTTGTTCAAATGGTGAATTATTTCGATTAAATAAAAAATTTCAAACTGGCCTTGCACTCCTGGGATTAGCCCCACTTGGTCATGATGTATTCTGCAGATACCAACTCTGTCAGTATTTACCTGGCACCTGTTGGGGTGTGTTTATAAATGTGTATTGCTGGATTCAATTTGATAATATTTTGTTGAGGGTTTTTGTTTGTTTGCATCTAAGTACGTGAGTCACAGTGGCCTGTGACTTTCTTTTCCTGTGGTGCCTTTCTTGGCTTTGGTCTCAGGTAATCCTCACATCATAAAACGAGCTGGGAAGTGGATGGTGTGTCTCCCCGCAACCTCAGCTCTCTGATGAGAAGGGTTAGGTTTTGTAGACTATGTGTTTTTTCTGGGTGTTTGAAGGGAGCAAGGATCTTGCCAGCTTTTTATATTCTGGGTAGAAGATGGAATTCTTCATCTTCTAGTGGTCTTTTTTGATGGGAAGTTTTAACTTTGATGTATCTATTTTATCAATGCTTTTTTTTTTTAAGATTTTATTTATTTATTTGACAAAGATAGAGACAGCCAGCAAGAGAGGGAACACAAGCAGGGGGAGTGGGAGAGGAAGAAGCAGGCTCATAGAGAAGGAGCCTGATGTGGGGCTCGATTCCATAACGCGAGGATCACGCCCTGAGCAGAAGGCAGACACTTAACGACTGCGCCACCCAGGTGCCCCGTCAATGCTTTCTTTTTATGCATAGTTCATTCTTGTTTCTATTTCCCTGTGGTTTTTTCCCAAAAGCCCTATAGTTTTATGACTGCATGTAGATCTGGGACCTGTCTTAAATGACTTTGTGTAGCCTGTGAGTTAGGAGTTTACATTTATTTTTTTTTACATTTTTTATTCTGTTATGTTAGTCACCATACAGGACATCCTTAGTTATTGATGTAGTCTTCCATGATTCATTGTTTGCATATAACACCCAGTGCTCCATGCAATACGTGCCCTCCTTAATACCCATCACTGGCCTAGCCCAATCCCCCACCCCCCTCCCCTCTGAAGCCATCAGTTTGTTTCCCAGAGTCCATAGAGTTTACATTTATTTTTGCTTGTATGGAATATCTAGTTTTCCCATCCCATTGGTGTCAAGGATTCTTCTTTTGCCATTAAATGGCTTTGCTGCCTTCCCAACAATCCCAAGTTTGCGTCTGGCTCCATCACTTTCACAACCGTGTTGGATCAGGAAAGTAGCAGCAGCCACCCAAGCCTCTGTTTCCTCGTGTGTCAGTTGGAGAAGAAGAGCTCTTGACCATTTCGGGTGGTTTTGAGGCTCTGTGAGAGTGTGGATCAAGCAGCTGGTGTGGGAGCTGGCCCCGAAGAAGCCCCGTGAGCCTGGGTGACGAGGTGCAGACGCTTGCCGAGGCTCTGCTCGGGGTCAGGGACTCTGTTGGTGTTTCTCCAGCGTGTCTGTCACAGATGCAGGGCTGTGCCCCCTACGTTCTCTGCTTCACGACGTGACCGGAGCACGAGGGACATATGAGGACCTGCTGGTGTGTCTTGAGGCCCCTCTGCCCAGCCTGTGCTGGTCCATGGACGGCATGGATCACCATAACTCCGCGGAGAGCCTGCACATGGGTCTGCCTTCAGGGGCCAGCCCTGCTGCCGCGCAGAGTGAGTGGTGAATGGCCTGATCTTTCTGTGCCCCTTACTAGCGTGCTTTGAGAACCTGCTATACTCTTCCGACTGCCATGGCGAATTCCACAGTAACATCCCCCCGTTCCTCCCCTCCAGAAGCTGCTTGTGTAATTATGGAGTAAGGGCATCTGATATCGAATCAGTTTTTTTCTCATTGCAGTTACTAATTGTTGATTATTCAAAGAAAAATCCACATATTCTCATATCTTTGAGTCACCATTATATGTGTGTGTGTGTGCGCGCGCGCACTTTTTTTGCCAGCACTGGACTTAAAACGTGTGGAGACTAGAGTACGAATGTCTCTGTTGCCGATGTAAGTGACTATAATCTCTTAAGAAGGCTACACGTTAATACATAGAGTCTGTGCTGTAACGACATTGCTGTCTTTTACTTCTTAAAATAATTCAGATGTAGGAAAATGTATGCATGAAGATGTCCTTCCCAGCTTTGTTTGTGTAAGCAACTGTGAGAACAACGCCCATCCACGTGGAACATTTTTGGTGGCGTGTGGTTTGTTAGGTGATGACATAGGATGCACTTGTTAGAAGGTCCATGTGTGTAAGTGACCTATGTGCATCGAGGTTCCGTCCGTTTCTAATTTGTGTGTGTGTGGACACGGCCCACAGGGTACTCCCCACGGGAGAGCAATGACGAGGTCACTTCAGACCCCCTTGCTGAGTCCAGTGCTTTATCTAGGTCCACCAAAAACCCCCACCCCAACCCTTTTGGTGAATAACATTAACTTTTTAAAGGAACAGACTGAGGCCTTAAATGGTTAACTTGGCCAGGTTAGGTGGGCTGTGAACCTTGACCCTGGGGTCTGATTTAGAGCCCTGAGCTTTCTGTAGCTTATGCTGCGCTGGGGGTGGTGGTAAAACAACAAAATCGGGCTGCATCTTCTTTTTCTTGTATGACGCTTGCATTATTTACAAGTTTCATGAGCGCAGTGACTTCAGGAGGGGGGCCGGAGTGTTCTTTCTCTGTAGGCGTAACTGTGTTCAGAGCTCTGAGCTGGTGGGCGTGCGGTGCTTGTGCTGGGACCGTAGTCTGCTGTGGCCACTTGGCTTGTGCATTTCAGAAAGTCCTTTTTCCAACAATATTTTAAAATCTTGTTTTCCTTCTAGGTGTGTTTTATCCTTTATTTATTGTGGATAGAAGGGAAATTCAAGGGCAAATTACTTAATATAGCAACGCAGATTAAATAATCCTATTCGCATCGACAGTGGAAAGGTTCATGCATAATTCAGGTAGTTACTACTGATTTGATTTATTAGGCAAAGCGGTATTGCTGTGCCAAATGGAGCGTTGTTTCCAGCGAGGACCAAACAAGCGGCCAGAGCGGTGTTGTTTCTGGTAAACTAATTAGGCTTTGATTGCTGCCTGCAAAATACAAATGGACTAATGAAGCCCTTTTGATTTAAGAATTTCGTGATACAGATGATCACCGATTCTTGTTTTATCTGTTGGCCTGGTTTCATTAGGAGGTTGGCTGAGTTTGAATTGCTTTTTTGGGTGAGAAGTCTTGATGATGGAAAGGTCTTTGGAAACGGAAATTATTTAATTCATAATTCAAAATCACCCAGTGAAAGTCTCTTCCGAATGTAAAACTTTTGTCACTTGGGTGCCTGCTCAAGGTGGAGGTGACCGTCGTGTCTCCGCAGTCCCACTGGGCATTCGGGCCTCTGCGTGTGCTCGGTGTCTGTGACTTGAGGGCTGTGCACAGCCCCCAGAAAATACCACACAGGGCGCACACCTTCGTGCGCTGGCTCCCCTGCTGGGACGGGGCCGTCCTCTCTCCAGCTCCTGTGCCACTGCCCTCTGTTTCATACCTGGCTGAAAGGTCACTTCTCCAGGAAGCCTCTCCTACGATCCCGTGTGGCCCTGGTCTGTCACTGAGTGCCAAGCATAGCCCTGGACGTGTACAGGTGAATCCGTCGTAATCCTTGCTTGCAGGGAGCTCTGACATCAGAGGAGGCTGACAGTTCCCGTTCCAGGGGATGTGCACACCCTGGCACATGCGTACCTAATCCAGGTAAGTGCCGAGCACAGGCAACCCCAAAAATAAATGACGGAACGCATAAACACACGTTTTCTTTCCCTGGTGAGACACCTCGTCCCTACGTGCCTGCAAATACGCCACCTCGACACTGCATGGGGCCTGGTTCTTCGCCCTGGGTGGATATAATGCACGTCTCTCTCCTCCTGCCATGGCCCTTCAGAGCTCTGGTGGTACTCAAGCTTTCTGGAATTCTTCCCGTCCTTTGCTCAGCCTTTTCTGTTATCGTGTGGGCTCAGGCCTCTCGATGATCTTGTCCTTCCTCCATGTGGGCTCTGACCAGTATGTAAGAGCACCTACATGGGAGAGCGAAAACGGAACTCGGGCATTTTATAGCCCCTCCTTCAACGTACATGTGTAGTGTGCTTATCTGTACCGTGACTTGGTGAGGACACTTTCTTCTTTGGATTTCCATCTTCAAAATGAGGAAATTGGGAAAGATGCCCTCCACATTTGCTTTTAGTTCTTCCCTCTGCTTGGATTTGACCAAAGGCCCAGCCCCGTCCTCACGTCAGCCGATGGTGGACAGCAATTTTCTCCTGGGATCTCAGTGATGTCAGAGCGGCAGAATTGCTAAGACCCAAACTCGACCATTTAAATGCTCAGAAGGTTGCATAGGAAGGAAAGGTTCTTCCCTGGCCATTGCTGTCTGCATACGACTCCTACCTTCTGTTGAAACGGAGTGTGACGGAGGTGCGTCACGGAGAAGAAGTATGTTTTACACTCTTGAGGTCCTCTCTCCTGTCCTTCCAGATACACTTCCCCAAACACACACCTGGAGCTGGGAAGGGTGCCTGTCCCTTGGTGGCTTGGATTTCATGTGCAGGTGCCTTTCTTTTTCTTACTTGCAAGCGCCCCACAGAAAAGATGGAGCGCCTGCCGCCCGGCGTGCCTGCACCTGGTGCTCTCGGACAGCAGCCGTGACCCTCGTCGCCGCTCCCTCAGATTCTGTGTTTGCTCGTGTGTTTGAACTCTCTTTCATTAAGGCTTTTTAAAAAATAACATAATGGTGGTTGCTTGGATGTTGGTTTTACATGGGCTCTGCTCGTGGTGGGTGCCTGCAGTCTGGGGCAAACTCCGTGTAATTTGGGGGAATCATTTTCTCAAGGAGGTGTTGCATTTTCCCTGTTTTCTGAAACTCCTGAGTCTTGCCGCCGTACATGTCAACTCCACAAGCTCCCTGCTTTTCCGCGGACACCTCTGGGCCTAGCCGGGAATCCCACTCCACACCGAGTCATCGCCTTCCCCCAGAGCTCCCCCATGTTCAGTCTGTCTTCAGCGAGCCCCAGACCTCTCATGGCTGAAGAAATCGTTCTGCGAACTTGCTGGGCCATTCGCTGCTCCGGTCCGTCCACCCGTTGGTCAGTGCTGAAGCTCCTCCGAAGAGTCAGACCGTGGGTGGCTGTTTCCCTAAAGCAAGTGTTTAGGGATAAGAAGAGTCCTGGACTCCCGGGGGACAATGCACAAGTCCGTAATGGTTTTGACTGATGGCAGACACCACACACACCCGTGCACGCCGTGTTCCAAGCCCAGCAGTCTCCAAGCGTGGGGGTCAGAGAAAGCCGGGTATGTAGAGGATGGACAGGTAGGGGGGGAGGGGGTGGATGTGTGAGCTGAAAGTTTCTGCAGTTGTCACCTGCTGTCATTTTAGAGAACAGGGAACCAAGATGGGGAAAGACACAGTGTGTCTCACCCTCCCCAACCCCAGAAGGCAGAACTTTGAAGGATTCTGCCTTCCCGGTCTCCCCAGTCTCCCCAGTCTGAGTTGCTACCTGTGTCAGAAGATCCCTTGATGGCTGCTTTTCACAGGCACATTCAGTTTGGGAAGGAGCCACAAGGTTAGTTACAAAAAAGCAAGGCCAGTAAACAGGTGGCCAGGAACATTCATACATGACGTATTAACATATGTATGTGACGTCTTCGTCTTTATTATGGGGGACGACTGCCTCCTGCTTAATCACCAGCCGTTTCTGTTGCACCAGGTCTTTGCTCATTAGGAGAGATGACAGTTGTGTAAGACGATGGGATTGTTCCTTCCCGTCACGGGGAGGATGCACTGTCACTTGCGGTTCCCCTGGCAAACATCATGCCGGTGGATTCGCATGGGGAGAGGCCTTTCCGGCCCTGGATGCACCGCAGGTACTTCCAGACTGTACTGCCCTGTCCCCCTTCCATAGCCTGACATCCAAACCAGTCCCAGAGAAATGCCTTCCATGGACCCTCTTGCGAGGAGGTCAGCTTGGTGCCCAAATGCTTTGACCAAGGTTTGCAAAACTCCAGGGCTGGCACCTGAAGGCCTCTTGTCTCGCAGCTTCCCACCCGTCCTCTTTGAGCTCTTTCACTTAGGCCTGTGGAGTGTGCGTGGCCTCCCCCCACCTCTGTGTTATGTTATGACCCTGTGCTGAGCACTGGGGCAACGCTCAGGTACAACGTGGGTCTTCGCGTTCCAGGGGCCCTGCTGCCAGGTGGGCTTAATGAGGGCCATCGTTCCTCCTTGTTTCTGTGAGCTTTTACCTTTCATCTGTTTAAAAATGCTTCCTTGTCCCTCCTGTGTTTTTCTGTCCTCCTTTTTTACCATTAGAATTGAAATCTCCAACTCGTGTTACACAGAATTCTAGGTATATATCAGAAAATGTCACTTTGTAAAACAAGAAAAGGTAAAAAGAAAAACCAACCATTTCACATAATCCATTATTGTGCGAACACAATGACATTCTTTATATTTTTTAGGAAAGGGTCACGTAGGTTAGTGTATAATTGGCATAGGAATTTGTTATTCCTGCCAAATATATCCATTGAGTTGGGAAAATTAATTATTTGAATATGTCACTGTAGGGAGGTGTGCTGTTCTGATGCTTAGAGTCGCAAAAACCACACTAGATAAATGGCTAACTGAAATGTAATGACTACACAGAGAAAAACGAATTAATTTTCCCAGGAAAGTCTTCACTGAGTGACTGCCGTTGCACTGCCATTTGTCTTCAAAAGAGAGCAGGAGTTTGGCTGGTAGAGAAGAAGGACGCGGCACTCACGGGACTGTGGGCATACCTAGGGGTGCAGGGTGCACCCCGCGCTCAGGTCGTAGGACAGTAAGCACACGAGCCCAGCGGGCCTCCATGCACTCTGGCCACTTGGGAGATAGGAGGAGAATCCAGCTGACAACCAGGCCTCCAGATGGGGCGTATCTCACTCTTGAGAAGTCAGATTCTCCAAGGGCGGAAATCCTTTCAGTTATTGTTAGCTCAACACCTGCCGAGAGAACTTTCCTGTAAACACGTGCGCCTAGTAGTCTGAATATGACTCCGGCATCGGCATCGTTTTCCTTCCGTATCAACGTCTACACTTGCTTGTTCATTCAGCCAGCCATTCGGCACACGTTTCTCGTGGGCCTCTCCGGCCGATGGAGGTAGATATGGAATGGCCGAGGGCCGAAGGGAAGCAGGGAGTGGAACAGCCGTGGTGTGACGTCCCAGCGGGGGCGCCACTGAAGCTGCCTCGTGAAAGCCTAAGCACTTCCTAGGTGGGCGTGGGAGGTGAGCACAGGAGGAGAGGCCCCCGTGTGGGGGTGCAGAGGGAAGGAGCCCGCAGGTCCTCCGTTCTTCCTCCGATGTTCATTGAGCGCCTGTGTGTTCCAGGCCCTGTGTGTGCCCTTGCTGACTCCTGTGGCGTGCCGGGCTCAATGGGGTGTGTGTTGAGGACAAGACCGTGAACAGATGAGGTCCCTGACCCCAGGAGGCGAATCCGTAGTGGGAGAGTGGGCGATAAGCAAACAGGAAAATTCCCGCGGCGGAGTGCACGGGGTGCTCTGCCGGTGATGAGCGGGGGTTTTGGGAGGCTGGGGGGACGTCTCAGGCAGTGGTGTCCAAGCTGCGCCCTCCAGAGTAGAAACGCCAGAAGGCCAGAGGAAGTGGCGGCGGCATAGCAGGGGGGCACAGGCCGCAGGGTGGAGAGAGCATGACTGGGTCCCAGGGATTGGGGAGAGCGAGAGGAGGTACAGTGGGAAAGGCAGCAGGAGCCAGATGGGCCCGTCTTACCAGGAAGCCACATTCGGTGTTTTGGGTTTATTCCAATTTGGAGATGATGCTATGGATTGATCTTGCTGAGTAGCGTGGAGCATCTGGCCAGCTTAGAGGGAATGAGGACATACACAACCCCCTAATTGTGACGTGCCATGTGCAGGGAAGATGGGGTCCCTCTGTTGGCTTCACGTGGGCGCGGTCAGTGCTCTGGGGGTGCTGGCCCAGCCCAGCCTCTCCCTGCTCTGCCCAGCAGATCCCGCTCCACTCAGACTCCCAGGGGCTGGACTGGCTGGCAGTGTTGGCTTTATCCTCAGGGCAGGAGGGTGAAGGCCAGGCACGTGAACGTGGATGGAAGCAGATACTCAGCAGTGGCTTAACTTGATCTATGACTTCTGAATGTTTAGACGCATGGGACACACATCCTGCTGGGATTCCTGCTCTGCTCCTTGCACATGATAGAAGCGGGTCTGATCTTCAGTAGGTCGTGCTGGGCCTGGCCTGGACCCTCAGGGCTTATCCTTAGGACAGAGAGGTACTGAAAGGCCTCCATCACCTGGCCCAACTGCCTCCCTGTTCTCCGCCCTGCCTGGCTCTCACTACCTTCCCATTCATGCTCCTGTTCTATTCATTTTCACTTTTCTCTTGCTTTCTGCTTAGAGCCTGCCCAGTGACTTCCACTTCCTTTGCCCATCGCAGCCTCCTTCTCCTTGAGAACCTGGCTGAGACACCTGTCTTTGGGGCAGCTTCCCAGGCAGCTGGGACCGGCCTTCCCTTTGTGCTTCTGCACAGCACTGGTCTCGTGGTGCTGCCTGGGGCTGCCTTTCCTCCTTGTGTGTGCCCTGGCCCCCAGGCCAGGGACCAGCGCTCTTCCTGCCCCAGCCCCTCCGTCAGCACCTGCACAGACGAGGTGTCAGAGCTGCAGTCAGAGCTGAAGAGGGGACCAGGAAAGCCACAGAGGAGGATGACACAGGCTGCTGGGCGGTCTTGGGAAATGGCCGTCTTCCCACAGGCAGCTTGCCCCTTTCTTAGTGAGGAAGTACTTGGAAATCAGGATTACACCAACCGCAGTGTGAAACCCCACTGTGGGCTTGTTGTTACGGAAATCTTTCAGCAGCCCCTCAGTGTCTGCAGGTTGGTTTTTCACTTCTAGCCTCACCCTGGATTTGAATTATCTGGGGCTATTTCTTAAATAGCCAGGATCCCATGCAAGACCCATTGAATCCAGACCTGCAGGAGGATGGGGTCTGTATGGTCTCCCCGGGCAGTTTCAGTGGGACTGAGAATGCTCCCCCCCCAGCCCCATTTCTTGGCCTGGCTGAGCACTGGCATCACCTGGCTGGCCCGGGGGACCCCTCCCAGAAATATGGGTTCAGGTGATCAGGAGCGTGGGCTGCACGTGGGGGATGGTAAAAGCTCACAGGTGAGCATCAGGGCCAAGCAGTTGTTGACAGCCTCGCCCTCATGCTACGACTACTAGAAAATTGGGGGGAAATGATTTAAATAGTGGTTGGCAGGTAATAGAACAAAAACAAAAACAGGGATCCAGCATAGCGTCATGACCCCTGAGAGGAGCGAGACAAATGAGGTGAGCTCTAGATTGCCTTGGCCTTGAGCCGGGCTGTGGAGGGAGAAGGACCTGGAGCACAGCACGGGGTTCTGCTGAGCTGAGGAAGAGGAAGTCGGAGCTGAGAACGGCCGAGTCCCAGAGGAGGATCCAGCAGAGAGAGCACTCCAGAGTCTGCGTGGGGTCACCTTGAGCTCACTGCTGAATCCTAAGCCCTGTGTGTGGAAGGAGAGACCCCTGGAAGCCAGGAAAAGAGCTATCAGGTGAGCGTGAGCTGGTCCATTCCAAGAGCTCATGTGCACGTGGCTGGGGAACATTCACGTTCTTTCCAGCCTCAGTGCAGAGACCTCAGTGAGCTCCTGTGGCCTTCTGTGGTAGGCACCATGGAGGGTCACCCCTCAATAGTAGGCCCAGCCCGAGTCTCAGGGCCAGGCTGCTCTGGACTCACCCTAAAAGAGCTGAAATAGAGGCCTCAAACTGGGCACGCTGGTCCACAAGGACCTTAACAGGTGGGCAAAACCCACCTCAGGCTGGAACGACATGGAGTGCGCCCCGTCATGTCAGGGGTCAGCTCATCAGAACAGGCTCAGAAATGACACGGAGGGCACGGCTTTGAGGCAGTTATTAGGGTTGTGCTCAAGGATTTGATGAAAACTATAAACATGAAGAAGTGGAGGGGAACAAAATGGAACTTTTAATGAAAATATAACTGGAATTGTTTGTAGAACATACGAAGGAATTTTACAAAGATAAGACAGCGCAAACTAAAAGTGTGCGGAAATTTGACCAAACGAAGGCAGGTATGAAAGACCAGCGCGTGTGTGGAGGGATGGCCAAGGTCGTAAAGATTCAGGGAAGAAAACTCAAAACCGGAGTAGACAGTGGTGCACACGCGGCGCGCCAGAGGCGCACGAGGAGCGGGGCCGCTGGGACCCGTGTGTGGCCGGTGAGCACGCGGAGTGGTGAACAGCCACTTTGGGGAGCTGTGGGCAGTCCCTGGCCTTGGCACTTACCCAAGACAAGTGACGACTTGGGTCTTCACAAGACTTACAGATGAATGTTCGTTGCAACTTTATTCAGAAGAGCCGAACATTGTGACTAACCTCTGTGTCAAGCAAGAGGGAAGTCAGCAGTGGTGGGATTGCGGACTACTCGGGCCAAGACCGAGGACCAAACCACAGCACGCTCGGAAGCTTGGGGGAGCGGGATTTAAAAGACATTAGGCTGAAGAAATGAAACCAGACCCGGAAAGTCCATACCGTGTGGTTTCTAGAATAAGCAGACCTGTCTGATAGACAGCGGTGCTCCATTTTGCTGGGGGTGTGGGGCTCTGGGTTGTCAGCACGGGGGCAGGAAGGATCTTTTGGGGGTGATGGGGAAGCTTTGTCTTTTTTGCTGCATCAATTATATAAACGTATGTTTGTCAAAACTCATAGTCCCTGTTTAAGTGTCAAATTCAATCTATCGTATAGAAACTATTTCGCTGTCTTGGATTTTTAAAAAAAATGACCATGACCGCAACGACCTATCCAGGGGTTTGGTCTGCAGCAGAGTGCGAGAGTTGGAGAGCTACTGCCTGCGAGGCCCTTCCGAACGTGGCCTCTGCCTACCCTTCCATCTTCGCTCCAAACTCCTTGTCCACTGTCACTCTTTCTGCCCTGGCCAGAAGCCCACATGGTATGCCATGCAGCTTCACGGTGACCCACCACTGTCCTGGCCGTTGCCACCAGGGCCCTTCCTGCCTTGTCTCTGTGGTCTCTCCTGCACCAGGGGGCCGGGTGGGGCCGGGCCCTGCGTCTCCTCGGCCACTGGAGGTGTCTGGAGAGCTGGAGAGCCTGCTCGAGTGGGTGAGTCGTGCAGGAAGTCCGTGCTGGGGCTTGAAGAGATGAGGGTGGCATCCGAAGCAGGTGGAGAGGAAGGACAGGAAAGGGGCTTCAAGGACATGTCCTCAGCGGATTCATATTCTCCTCACTCACAGGCTCTTGGGTCGACACCGTGCCTTGGGAACGCTGGCAGGGAGGGCATTTTGGAAGCAGCTGCCAAAGTGACAGCACACCCACCCCTGCGCCTTACATATTAAAGATTCTCAGAAGTGGCAGGAGAAAGGAAATTAATTTCCCGTCCTCACTGACTGATTTTGATCTCAGCTCATTTAAGGGCTGACCCAAGACTCTTCTACAGCCAAGCCGGGGACAGTGTCCCAGAAATTGGGAGCAGTCACGCCCTGGGAGCTGTCACATTTGCCGCGAGCTTCCTGTATGCGATGCGCTTAGGGAGACAAAAGCTTACGTGCGGTGCTGGCCACTGTCTCGTGGATGTGGCCGCTCTGTGAGGCGTGCCACTGCCTGGAGCGCAGCGTATCTGCTGGCCTGCACCCATCAGCCTGCGGTTTGCTGAGCTCCTCCTGGGAGCCCGGCCAGCACTGCCACACCCACACATTTGCTCTCCCCTCTGATGGGACACTGCCAGACCAGCACTATACCCCCCTCTTCTCCACAAGGGGGAAACTGAGGCCAGAAAGGTGGAGAAGCTTGCCCCCACTTTGCATCCTTGTAGTGGATAGGTGGTGGAGCCCTCAGGGTCCTGCCGACCGCCTCTGGGGCAGGTCTTCTCATTGCATTTAAGCAATGGTGCTGCCTGCTTTTCTTTGCTTTTTCTGACCCAACCTCCTGCTTGAAATGGTGGTGCTAGCTAAGAGAATTTCAAGGAACTGCTTGGAAGGTAGCCTTTTTTTGTAAGAACGTTCTCGCAGGCTGAATGGTGGGATCTAGATGTGAACACCAGCAGTCTGGTGTTGTGTGTGTCTTTAGAAGAAGTGACGTGACATGGGGACAGACATGGCCTTGGTCAGACAGAGGTGGTTTCCAATTCCAGGGGCAGGGACTTTGGTGCCTTGACCTTTTCAAGTCTCTGTTCTCATGTGAAAGGCAAATAGAATGACCATCTTGTGAGGCTTTGTGTATGGAAACTTCTAGCAGGATGGGAGACGTCGTGTCACCAAACACTCAAATGATGGTGTCCTTGTCAGCTCTGCTTTGCCCCAGACCCAGCCTTGATATTCTCCATGGTCCCAGGGATCTCAGTGTTCGGAGTCTGGAGTGTAGGGGAGCCCCATGTCACTGTGGAGTGAACGCCCCTCTCTAGTCCCCTTCCTCACTACATGTGAGCCGGCATCAGTGCTCCCGGGCAGGAGAGAAGAGGCCTCCACAATTCCCTTTTGGGGTGACAACCTGGAGGCGAGGGGTCCTTAGATGACCCAGATGGCACACGCGGGCCCCAGGTGGGACATTGGGTTCTCAGGCCTGCTTGGAGGCCTGTGTCAGTTCCCAGCAACCTTTCTGGTCTCTGCTGCCCCTCTTGGGGCCTGGCCTGAGAAGGTGCTCCCAGAGCTCCCTTCCTGAGGGCCGTGCAGTCATAGTCCAGGCTTCACAACAGCTACGTGTATGGCTGTCCTTCGTGCCTCGGATGGAGCCGACCTGTGCAGCTGTAGAGGCTGGAGCTCACCGTTCCTCAGTGGGAGTGCTGGTGTGTGCCAGCCTCGCTAGCTGGAGGAGTGACCTCCTCCCCGCTCCTCTGCACCGTGACCCGCCACTTCCTACCTGTGGGGCCTTAGCTCCCCTCTGCCTCAGCTTCCTAATCTGTAAAGTGGGAATACTGCCCGTGACTGTGGGTAGGTGTGAATAAGCGTGTCTGGAAACCGTGGTGAGTGTGGTGTCCGCCACCAAGTGCTCAGTAAATGTTACCTACTGCTGTGGCTGTCCCTCACTTGCCTTGAAAAATGGGCTAACTTTTAAATAACTTTTATCTTAATTGTTTAACTCTTTTGAAATAGTTTCAGATTGACAAAAAAAAGAGGCAAAAAGAGTTGAAAGAATTTCTGCCTACCCTCCCGCTGGCTCCTCCAAATGTGAATGTCTTCTGTACCCACAATGGAATGATTAATAGGGAATTAACATTGATGCAGGACTACGGGTTTTACTCCAGTTTGCCTGTAATTTTCCTTTGCTGGCGGTCACTGTCTGGGTCAGGAGCCAAGCCAGGACCGCACAGTGCGTCAGTCTCACAGGTCTCCTTCATCCCCTTCGCTCCGGGACTGGCCCTTTGTCTTTGTCTTTCATGGTCTTGACATTGACAGCAGCAGAGGACTGGCTGGTTTTTTTTTTTTTGAATGTCCTTCAATTTGGGATTGTCTGATACTTGCTGGTGATTCAAGGGAGGTTAGGAGTAGCTCCGAGGGATGTGGGCCAGCCACGAGGCACGTGGTATCCTTCCGGCTCATTCCTGGTGATGGCGACCTTGATCCTGTGGTTCAGGAGTGGCCTGTCAGATGGCTCAGAAGTTAGTAGTTTTCATTTTGCAGGAGTAACTGCAGCGGGAGGTGTGCGGAGACCATGTAGATGGCTGCTTTTCGTCTCCCTGCCAGCGCACGCCCCGTGGACAGTCCTCTGCCTTCAGTGGTTGTGACCGAAGATTTGCCAAATGGTAGTTTGCCTATTTCCACCCTTCCTCCTACCTGCATCAGTGGGGATTCTTCTGTAGGAACGGGTCGTCCCTTCTCCTCCATCTGCTTGCTGTCACTAGGAGGTCACGGAGCTCGGTTCTATTCTGTGGGCTAGAATCCCTTATTGCTATTACTTATTGGGCAGATTTGCTCAGACTTGACTGTTGTACTTTCCGCACGTTTGAAGAGGTTTTCCTACATTCCTCCTCCTCCCAGACTCCCCCTCCCCGCCCCCCGGAGAGCAATACTGTGCCCTGAGATGCCCTCATGTGCTCTCTATTTGCTATGGTGATTTGGATTAGCATCCTGAGACCTCTAGGCTGGCAGGCAGCGCTGTTTGCCTGGCGTGCATGCAGTGCCAGTGCTTTGCGGACCCGCCCCCGCCCTCTGGTGACTCCTCGCTCCCCTCCTGGCCGCCAGCCTTCCTCAGTCCCTTGTGCTGAAACTCCCGTCCCTTGTGCTGAAACTCCCGGTGCTGAGAGGAGCTGCCATGGGAGAAGGGTGTCTCTCCGCACCCTGCCCCGCCTTCCCCCTCCTCTTCTGGTTCTCACACTCTGATTACAATGAAAAGACCACGGCCGATGCATTTGGATTGGAAACACAGTTACGCTCATGCTGTGCTCTTATGTGAGAATTAGAAATGTTTAGTTGCTAATAATGAGTTTAAATGTGTGCTCTTCTTATCAGTTTTTTCTCTGTAGTTGTTTCCCCAGAAATATCTCAGAACCATGAAGAGATTTCTGTCTTACAGAGGGAGCAGCCATCCTAATTAATTATCTTTGAATAATTATAAATGTCCTTTATACACCATTTGTTGTAAAACTCTGGTGAATACAACTTTCCTTTTCCTGAGAATATGCTGTTTCATGTTCTTAAAGGCAAAAAAACCCCACAAACAAACAAACAAGCCACACTTCACTGTTCGAGTCCAGATTTGGGAGCCGGCAAGCCGCTGCCTCCGGAGGGCCCTGGCTGCTGCGGCGACCGTGCCTTTTTGTCCCGTGTCAGGGAGCTGACCCTGGCCTGGAAAGGGAGGCTGAATCCCAGGTGGGAACGAGGTGAGGCAGAGCATGTGAAAACTGCCTGCGGGCCTCAGAGGGCCGCCAGGAACCCCCGGGCGCCGACTCCAGCCCCGGGCGCTGCTCCGTCCATCCTGGCCGGTCATGCGGTGACAGGGGCCTCTCGCTCTGCTCTGTGGTTCCAGTTTTAGAGGCCCGCCTGCTCCTTCAGCTCTCCGAGGGAGGAGAGGGTGTTCGATCATTGACCCGACCTCTCTCGCTAGCCTCCACTGGTCCCTAACAGCTCATGAGCTTCAGGAAGCTGTTGAGAACCAGAGCTCACCTTTGTCCTTAGCATCTTGTATAGAATGGGCACGAGTCCCCATCAACGTGTGTCTGTACACCAGCTGAAGATCTGAAAATAGCAATCAGGGATGGCTCTAGTGGTTTCTAGTCCATCAATGAGAGAGGAGGTACACACAGGTGCCTCCCCGACAGCACGCAGGGCTTTGGGGCCACCTTGCATCTGCACTCTGCATGGTGGACAGCCTTTCTTCCTTCCTGGGGCTACTGGCAGTTTCTTCTTGTCCAGTGTTTCCTGGTGAGACCCCAGGCTTATGACCGATCACTTCCTTTGCCCCCCACCCTCCTGTCCCTCCTCCTTTCCCCTTTCCCTCCCCCTCCACACATATTTCTAGAGCATTCTGTGTGCCCCACGTGGAATGTGCTGGGGACTGGGGAAGGTGGCTTGAGTCCCTGTGAGAGCCAGTGAGGGGCCACGAGCCTTAGAGTGGCACCGGAGGGGGTAGTCCCCGTAGGAACAGAGGCAAATCCCTTGACATGGGGCAGAGGACGGTGGGGCCAGCTGCTGGCTGGGCGGGTGAATGCAGGTACGGGGTGACGGTTGGATTGGCAGGCTGCCCCAGGAGCAGAGTGCAAGGAACCCAGGCTCGTGTTCAGACACATCTGAGTTCCAGTAGAGGCCAGAGGCCCAAGTCTCTTCATCTGTAACAGAGATTTGTTGTGAGGATGATATGTCAGAATGTTTGTCTAGCACACAGTAGGCTTTTCACAGATGTTAACCCCCTTCTTCCTGACTCCCTGATGGGAGGCCCTAGGCTCCCCTGCTCTGCACCCGGAGCACCTGCTGTGCAGGGTTTGTGGCAGACCCAGCACAGTGGTAAAGGGACCTTCCAACTGTTACTCCGAGCAGGAGTTCTTCCTGGATCTTTGTGACTCACAGAAGCACAGAAGCACCGCGGGAGTCACGCC
>NC_048226.1:100180621-100198297 GCF_002007445.2 Ailuropoda melanoleuca | reverse complement strand
CCATGGAATCGAATGTCGGTGCCATGATGTCATCTAATACACGTTCCGTATTTACCAAACCATGATTTCCGGATAATCTTTTCTTCCTGTTGGATAAAAAATGCATACTTTAGTCTGCAACCCCTCCTTCTTCCAGTACAGCTTGTTCTAAGATGTTTTCTCTGTTGTGCTTCACTGACAAGAGGCTGGAATAGATATTACTGCTGTCCTGGGGCCTCTCCATGTGGGACCACCTTGAGCAAGGGCCCAGCGGAGGGGTCTCTCCATCCCCTCCATGGGGGTTGGTGTCATAGGAAGGGCCAGATCTGAACATGAGCCTTGGCCTTGGTCAGGTCATTCGTCTGTTCCTTTCTGGATCTTGGGTTCTCTAGGTTAAAAACAAACAAACAAATAAAAAAAACAAGGTTGCTGACTTGATTATTTCTAAGGCCCCTTTTTAATTCTGCCTTTTTGTAGCTAAAATCACTGAATTTTTGTTGTCAGGAGGGAGAGCTCGAGAGGTTACCAAGGTCATCTTTGCTGTGCCATCTGGCCCCGCGAGCTGCTCGCTGCTGGAATACCTGTACTGAATGAGAGCTCATCATCTCACAGGACTCTAGGGATTTTGACATTTCACTGCATATACATGTGTGTATTTTTTCCCCTGTTAGGTGTAGTATATCCATGGTATTGATCCTAATGTCCACTTTTCAGGGGCCCGGGGATGGAAACTGGGAGATGCCTAGTGTGTGGGGAGTAGGGCTTACTTAGGGAATCCCACTGGCTCAGGGCTTATTGTCTTCTGATGTTGGGGTTGGTCATCCTTGGAGATCATATGGACTGTGAAGTCCACCATGCAGTGTAGCCAAATTCATACCTGGATATTGGCTTGACAAGATGTCCATTGAAGGTAATCGAGCCCTAGCATCAAAGGTTCCTACCTTTGGGTATCTTTATTACAGTTTCAGGAGTCCTGGTCTTCCTCATAGCTGAGATGCCTTCCAAGGGCTCCTTTTGTTCCTGCATCACCACCTTCTTGATGTCATCAGAATTGGCCCCCTCTAGACAGTGGGTCATATGTCTCACACATGTGTTTGGCTTGGGGACATAGAAGGCCTTGCTAGTGTGCACCCATTCAGCTCAGGGATGACCTTGCCACTTGACCACTGGCTTGGTAGTGTCAGTGGATGCAGGCATGATGTTCTGAGCAAGGCCATCAAGCTACACTTTGTCAAAGGGGTCACCCCATCCTCTGGGAAGCAGTGTTGGTATGCACTGAGGTCATGAGTCTCTCCACCATGCTATAATTGTCATGGGAACCTTGGCTGGGGGGGCTTGGGTGGAAAGCAGTTGGTGGTAGATTAGGCATTGCTGATAATCTTGAGGGAGTTTGCATGGTTCTTGTGACTCATTCTCAGGAGGGCAAAGAAGAGATGGCAACTCCTTTGGTTCCACTCTTGAGGTGAATCTCACACTTTTCAAGAGAGCTGTAGACTCTATGACATATTTACTGTTAGCATCACTCCATTTGATGTTGATGTTAGTGGGTTCCTGCTCCTGCAGGATGGATACAGGGTTATCTGTTGATCACAAATTTTCTGTTTGCAACCTAGACGGACCTTTTTGATTTGTGATGGGTGGAATCATATACAATGGGAAGACGATGCAGTTGTTAAATGCAAAGGTCAATGCAGAAATCAATGATGGACACTGTGTCCACTTTTCCGGAGTTCAAAGCAGCCCTTGCTAGAGCAGGTGTCTAACACATCCCAGTCCTTGTACTCTGACCTTCATCATCAGGTCTGAGGGATGTGGCTGGCAAAAACATGTAGCAGAAAAGTGTAGCTTTCTGCTAAACAGAGTGGATCAGTGAGCTTCCACCATGAACCTTCCATATGCACAGACATCCTTCAGTCTTTTGTCAAAACATGAAAGTGAAAATTAGGGAAGGAAAAGTTGAATACACTCTGTGGTTTAATGACTGGAACATAAGTTTTGGATTTAAATATAGCTGGCATTTTAATTATTCAGCTATTGGGCACATTAAATCATTCTGTTTAACTTTTCTTACCATTAAAAAAGTGGATACTAATTACATTTTTTAAAAACCTCATTCAGGGAAGTACTTAGTATACTGGGAGACCCTCCCACTGTTTATCTGGTAGACTTAACAGCTCCCCAAAATAAGAACCTGGCTACTTAGTCCTCATTAACAAAAAAGTATCCTTACTTCTGTGTGAATTGAGCCTTTCTGATTCTTGTACCTCTCTTGAGTAAAGCCATAATTGCATTCCAACCATTTGAGTAAATAAGCCCCATGTTTTCAGCCTTGGTGAACAGACTATGTGGTCCCGTGCCTGTTAGAGCAGCAGCATACAGTGGAAGTGGAGGGATTGTGATTCCACTCTCTAGGGCTAGAATGCTATTAGGGACTTAACGGAGGTGTAGCAGTTTGAGGGAGGATGCCAGGGCTAATGAGATCAAAGACAGACTTGTCACAGATTTAACGTTGGATGAGATCTCGTAGTGCATTTGGTTTTGGGCCAGGAATCTAAGATGTGGATTTGAGCCCCTTTTCTCTTCCACACCGATGTACTTGGCTTTCCATGAGTACCAGGGGCCAGAGTCTAATGTTGGAATGCCGTGAGTTCCGTCTCTGTGGACCATAGTCGAGGTGGGAGCAGGCCTGTTCCGAAGCACTGAGTTGTGTCCTGTGGAGGGGGGCACGGGATATTGCATGCCTCCAAGGAGGAGGGGGTGCTTTTCCTCTGACTCTGAAGGTGGCAGTTGGCGACGTGGATCTGACAGTGATCAGATACCAGCACATTTGGTTTCCTACCAACACTGCTTTGTGGAGCTCCCTCTCTCCTTTCCTAGTGTTTTGCGTGACCCTACCCAAGGCCTCTGTCATGCCTGATGCCGAGTGTTTTTGCATGAGCGTGGCCGCCTCTCTCTCGAATCAGTTGCTGTGTGTTCTGCTTCTTTCTTTTTTTGTAGTCTGCTCACCTAGCCGTGCGCACGAGCCAGGGTCGCACGCCTGTCCACTCGCATCCTGTTTATTGATTATTCATTGGAGATGTTCTCCATATGCACTGCTGTCAACCCAGACGTGAATAAGACCTAGCCAGCTGGAAACATAAATTCATATCTGAATGAGATACACATCTACCAGAATAATCATAATTTAGAAAAATTGACAACACCTAATGTTGGCAAGGATCTGGAGCAACTGGAACTTTCTCATGTTGTTAGTGGGAGTGTAAAATGGTAAACCTAATTTGGAAAACTGCAGAACTTACTAAATAAAATATGCATCTGTCATAATGACCCAACAGTTTCACTCCTAAGTGTTTATCCAAGAGAAATGAAAATATATACCCACAAAAAACTTGCACAAGAATTTTTTTATAGCAGCTTGATCTTTATTATCCTCAAATTGGGAACAACTCAAATGCCAATGAATTAGAGAGTGGGTAAACAGATTGTGGTGTATTTGTACAATGGAATACTACCGAGCAATGAAAAAATATACCTGCTGCTGTCATGATCTGTATCCATTTACACAGTAGCACAGATGAAGCTGGAAGGCATGTTGCACAAGGGAAGCCAGCTATAAAGAGAACATACTATATGATTCTATTTATGTGAAATCCAAGGGAAGGCAAATCTAATCCATGGCAGAAATTTTCAGAAAAGTGGTTGCCCACGGGAGTGTCTGTCTTGGATTAGAAGGGGGCACAAGGGAGCTTCCCTGGTTGGTGGAAGTGTTCTGTATCTTTATTAGGCTGGTAGTTACATGGGGAATATGTTCCTTAAAACTTAGTTGTGTGCTTTCCCTATATGTAAAGTTCACCTCACATGAAAAAGAAAGTACTGACAGACCTCAGTTGGGAGATTTGCTCTTTGTAATGGTATGTGTTAGCAATTACGACTCCGCTTTCTGTGTATCTTATGTGTGAGCAGTTGACTACATTGAGGATGATGGGACCTCCATTTATCACAATTAGAGACGGTTGTTACACATGTGGAAAGGGGGGAAATTCAAATGAATCTTGTGTAAGTTTAGAACTTGAGGTTTCACGGTGAACTCCCAGTTTGTGGAAATTTCTGTATCATTGTCCATCTATATACCTGTGTCTATATAAAAATAGGTACAGAAATAGGTGTCACCATATATATGTGTCTGCACATGTAGGCACAGGCATATTCACGCACCTCAGGTTGTCCACTGAGAAAGCCACAAAGCAAGAGCATCTTAGTAGCAATGAGCACAGCTGGTACCCATTTCTTATTATCATTCTCCCACAAAAATGATCCGGTCTTCTTCAGAGAAGTGTCTAGTTTCCAGGGCAGGAAAAATATAAGATGATCCTGGAACATCCTTTTGTTCCATAAAGTAAGAAATTGCTTAAAGATCGATGAGGGCATGTCACAAGACACAGCAGCTTGCTCAAACAGATGCCAGACCTGGGACAGTCTGCGTGTCAGCATGAGTAATGTCAGTAACAGATTATAACCCATTGAATAAAACAAGAAGCCATTAATCCATGTGGATATTAACCAAATAAATGGGGAAGAAAAATCTCTTACAGTAGATTGGCATCTAATAAATGTGAAATGAATGATGATGGTAGAGGACTATCGGTGGGTGCTGCGCTAGTGGGTGAAAATTTAATGAGGAATAAGGTATTTGCCAATTCTCAAAGCATCCCCACACAAATTACTTATTGATTAATAGGAGGAAAATAGGAACTAAACAGAGGAGAAACCTTGCAGACATTATCTTATATTTATCTATATATTTATGTGAAAGAGATTGGGAGAGAATTCTAAAACAATGGGATAAAATGTGAACAATTTTTGAATTAGGTAATGGGAAATTTTTTTGTACTTTAAACTTTTTTATCAAGTTGAGATAATATTGAAAAGTTTAAAAGATAAACTTTAAAGTAGCAGAAGAAAACAATTATATTTTTAACTTCAGAGTGGAGGGTGTTTCCAACCATGACTGAAGAGCCATTAAAAAAAAAAAGTGCAAGAGAAGTAAAAGATTGATGCATTAATTGAAAGAAAGGTAACCATTTCTGCAAGCAAACAGTGCCAAAGACGGTGTCCAACTGAAAAATATTTGCAATTTACATCACAGACAAGGAGTAATTCCCTTAATATATAAAACCTGTAAATCTGGAAGAAAAAGGACTAAGAGGTCAATTAAAAAAAAAAAGAGGTCAAATGATATGAATATACACTTCACAAAAAAAGATGTGAAAATGGCTGCTTTTCTTGTATCCAAATCAGATTTCTGACTTGGTCTTTTAACAGTCCCAGCCACATCCCCCCTCCATGTGAATCTGGTGTCCTATCCCTTCTCAGCCACTGAGGGACTGCTGTGCCTCTCGAGTATGAGCCATTTTGATGGCTGGTGTTGCTCAAACCCATTCCTACATTATTGTGGATGTACCATTTAATTTGTAGTCACTTGGCATCTTTAAGGCATAATTAACACTGAAGAAAGAGTTTGGCTGAAAGTGCTAATTAACTGGAAAGTAATGGTGTGGCTTTCATTTGTATGTTTCATTGACATTAAGTAAACCATAGGGCTGGTCTCTTGGGAATGAACCCCAGCTGGGACCACTGGTCCTGAATGTTTGACTTATTAAGTGGATCATATCACAGCTATTAATCTTATGTTCTATCACAGAACTAGAGCAGAAGGAAATCTGCGGTGACAGGTCCAATTAGGGTCTTTAAAAATTAGAGATTTATATCTTAGACATATAAATTAGGATACTGTACAAGGGTGATGGTTTCTCTCTGGCAAGAGTCTTACTTAGATTAGAATCTTGAAACATTATTAATACAGAATGAATAATAATCGTTCATTTAGGAACTGGTAATAACCTTAGGGAGTATCTGGCATAACTCTGATTTTACAGGTGAGGATATGGGGAACTGGAGGAGGGATATGACTTTTCCAAGATGGTGTGAAGTTTTAATTGTGGTAAATCATAACTTCACTTGATGATTTTTGCCGTAGAACCTGGGAATCCTGGTGCAGCGTGTTTGTACTGAGACATGAGCAGTCCTACATCAGTGTGGCCCACCCTGTTACTTGGAGTCTTTTAATGTTTGCAATTAAATGGTCAGAAATCAACTTTGAGTGTAAATTACTTTCTGTAAAATGCAGCCACATTAACTGTACAGTTTGACAAGTTTTTTTTTTTTTTAAAGATTTTATTTATTTATTTGACAGAGACAGCCAGTGAGAGAGGGAACACAAGCAGGGGGAGCCGGGAGAGGAAGGAGCAGGCTCATAGCAGAAGAGCCTGATGTGGGGCGATCCCATAACACCGGGATCACGCCCTGAGCCGAAGGCAGACGCTTAACCGCTGTGCCACCCAGGCGCCCCCAGTTTGACAAGTTTTGACAGATGTATATCCCATGTAACCACCACCACCACCACCACAATGTAAAATATTCTCATACCCCCAAAAGTTTTCCTGACCCCGCTACAGTCAATCCTTTCTTGCCCCAACCCCAGGCAACTACTCATCTGCCTTTTGTCACTAAAGACTAACCTTTTGCAGCATCTGCTATACGTGCAATCATATATAGTATCGCGTACTCAGAATAATGTTCTTGAGATTCTTCATGTTGTGTGTCAGTAGTTTGTTCCATTTTGTTGCTGAATAGTATTCCATCCTATGGATGTACTATGATTAATCTAGTCACCTACCTCTTCTTGGACGTTGAGGTTATTTCCAGTTTGGGATTATTATGAATAAAATTTCCATAGATATTTACATACATGCCTTTGTGTGGATATGTGTTTTTATTTTTCTTGGTAGGAGTCTTATTGCTGAATAATATGTTAATTCTATAAGTTTTAAGGAATTCTGATGAGTTGTTTCCTAAAGTGATTGTGTTATTTTATATTACCACCAGCAATTTCTGAGAGTTCTAGTAGATTCCTTAGGATTTTTTTTTTGTTTTGTTTTTTTTGGTACATGATGGTGTTGGCTGTGAGCAGACAGTTTTGCTTCCTTTCTGACATGTATGTCTTTAATTTCTTTTTCTTACCTTATTGAACTTGCTAGGATCTCAAGTACAGTGTTGATAGGAGTAATGACAGCTATGTCCTTGCCTTAATCCAGATTAAAATCTGAACATTTAGTTTACTATGAGATGTGGTTTTATTTATTTATTTATTTTAAAAAGATTTTATTTATTTATTTGACAGAGATAGAGACAGCCAGCGAGAGAGGGAACACAAGCAGGGGGAGTGGGAGAGGAAGAAGCAGGCTCATTGCAGAGGAGCCTGACGTGGGGCTCGATCCCATAACGCCGGGATCACGCCCTGAGCTGAAGGCAGATGCGCTTAACCGCTGTGCCACCCAGGCGCCCCGAGATGTGGTTTTAAACTGCAAAACTTTTTCATGGGTGCACTTTACAGATTGAGGGTATTCCTTTCTATGTCTAGTTTGTGGAGAGTTTTAAAAAAAATCTTAAGTGGGTTTTGAATTTTGTCAACTGTTTTCTGATGCTATTGAGGTGATTCTATGGCTTTTCTTTTTTGTCTGGTAACAGTCTCTTGATATGGTGAATGACATTAACTGATTTTCTGATGTTATACCAACCTCGCATTGTTGAGATAAACTTAGTCATGATGCGTTTTTCATCCTATCTATTACTGAATTTAGGATTTTTATATCTAAATTCATGAGGGATAGGTCTGTGGTTTTCTTTCCATGTAAGCTCTGTGTTATTTTGGTATTTGGGTAAGACCGCACTCATAAAAAGAAGGGGGACATTTCCTCTATTTTCTGAAGGTGTTTGTATAAAACTGTATTGTCTCTAACCTAAGGTTTTAATAGAATTCATCAGGGAAACCTCCTGGCTTTGGGCTTCCTTTAGGAGGACTGTTTGCATTTGTGAATGCAGTGTCTTCAGTTGACATGAGGCTCTCAGGTTTTCTATTTTTTCCTGGTTCCATTTGGTAATGTGTTTATTTAAGTTGAATCTATTGGCACTAAACTGTACTATTTTATTATCCCTTTAATGTGTGTAGGATCTCTGCTGACACTCACTTTCATTTTTGATACTGGTAATTAGTTTCTTCTTTTTTTTTTTTGATCAGACTAACTTAGATTGTCACATTTATTGGTATTTTCAAGAACTAGACTTTATTTTTCTCCGTTTATCCATTTTCAAGTTTTTTGTTTGTTTTTGTTTTATTTTGTTTTTAGATCTTATTTCTTTATTTGACAGAGTGTGCACAAGCAGGGTGAGCAGCAGAGGGAGAGGAAGAAGCAGGCTCCCCACTGAACAGAGAGCCTGATGTGGGGCTTGGTCTCAGGACCCTGGGATTATGACCTGAGCTGAAGGCAGTCACTTAACTGACTGAGCCATCTAGGTGCCCCTATCCATTTTCTTTTTAATGATTGCCTGATTCTGCCTTTCTTGCTAAGATGTTGTTCCTTCTTATCCAACTCCTGGCATTCCAGGTGTAATAGTCTTTGGTACCTCTCTAAATCCTAGGATACTTCTCTGTACCATGTAACAATTTATCTAAAAATGTCTCTGGGCCTGTGTCTTTAACTAGACTTGAGTCCGCATAGGTGACATTGTGCCTTCTGCCATCATCCTTTGCACATAATAGACATTTGTTCAGGGTCAATGAGTGAGTGGGTAGATGGATGAATGAATGCTCTTCTGAGTAGTTTCCAAAAATGGCAAGAGAGTGGGCTGTGCAGCCATGTGGCTCCGCATTTAAATCCTGGATGTGCTGCTTCCTGGGTGTGTGGCCTGGGCCAGTCACCTAACAGCTCTGAGCCTTGTTTATGCAAACAGGACTTTCCTTGTAAGACTCTTAAGAACTTTAGAGTCAGTATGTATAGATGACGTATCATGGTATTTGGTACCTAGTAGGTGCTCAATAAAAGGTAGCCACTGAAAGACCTTTTATTTTAGCTCAGATAATAAGTTGTATGCTTAGAAAATGTTTTCTTTAGTTCCTTGCCCATAACTGATTTCTGTAATAGTCTTTTTTTCTAAGTAAGGACTGCAGCATACTCTGAGAAGGGAAAGTCTGAGGGTAGAGTAGCACATTGCTTCTCATTATTTTGTGATTGAAAAAAAAGTTGGAGCGTCCTATGGCTTTTACCTTACCAACCCACTTTCTGTTTTTATTAAAATATTCTAATTTTATAGGGCCAAGGAGGGCTTTTTTGTTTTCATTTCTGTTTGTTTTTTTAAGAAAGAAAGAAAGGCAGTAGTACTCAATAATTGCACAAAATCTTCAATTTCCTTGATTTTTATAAATTATTTTCCCTGTAATCCTTTCTTTTCTTTGGTTCTTTACAGAGCAAAAGACATAGCCAATTCCAAAACACAGAAACACGGACTGTTTCTTCTTCGTTCCATAGTACTTGATTGTTATGTATCCCTATGAATTTTTTGCTGCCTTCCTAGGTGATTTCTACTACATCTCTCCCTGAAGGTGACTTTTAAGTTTATCTTACAAAAACAAAGTCTGTGCTACGTTTGTGTGACTGCATAGGTTTGGGCATTTCAAGGCCATTATTCAGAATGTTTCCCTGACCGCTGTGCCTGCAGTTTGAGAAAACCGCCATGTGTATGCTCGTTGTTGGGTTGGCTCCATCAATAAGTTACTTAATTCAGGTATTCATTCCCTCAGTGTTTACCGAGCTTTCTGAGCCCCAGCACCACACCTTACTCATCTTGTTTTAAGCATAGAGCCTGGCACTCAGAAAGTACCCAGAAGTGCTTGAAAGGATGAATGAAAAATAGACCAAACAAATAAAGGTCAGTTGTATTCAGGAAGTTGTTACAGGAAGGCTTATTGGGGGCACCTGGGGGGCTCAGTCGGTGAAGTGACTGCCTTCAGCTCAGGTCATGATCCCGGGGTCCTGGGATTGAGCCCAGAGTTGGGTTCCCTGCTCATCGAGGAGCCTGCTTCTCCCTCTGCCTCTTCCCCTGCTTGTGCTATCTCTCTCTCTCTCACTCTTAAGTAAATACATAAATATAAAAAAAAAAAGGCTTATTGGGATGTGTGTATGTGGGGGTCTTGTCATTTGCTGATGATGAGGGATTTTTCAAAAAGCGTAAGAAACATTCACAAGAAACCAGCAATCCTTTTGAGGTGATAGAACTGTGCTTTATACTATGGGAAAAGGATTTGGGATTTTGGTGAGTCTAAAATATGATCTTTGGGTATTAAAAAATATTCTGTATTTTCTCGAGCCTTTTTAAAGTGATGAAGTGTAGGGGTGCCTGGGTGGCACAGCGTTATTAAGCGTCAGCCTTCGGCTCAGGGGCGTGATCCCGGCGTTATGGGATCAAGCCCCACATCAGGCTCCTCTGCTGTTTATACCACATTTTTGTAGTTGGAGAGAATCAGGAAGGCATTCCTGGTGGTACAGAAGTTGAAGGGAACCTGTAAGCCTATAGGTGTGAAAGACACCTTGAGAAGGGGTGGGAAGTGAACTTTTAAAATGACACCGAAAGCCTTGAACAGACATTTCTCAAAGACAATAATAAACCGGCCAGTAAGCACATGAAAAGATGCTCAGTATCACTAGTCATTAGGAAAATGCAAATCAAGACCAAAAAGAGATACCACTTGACACCCGTTCGGAGGGCTACTATAAAAAACAAACAAACCTATGAAACTGAAAATAACAGATGTTGACAAGGATGTGGAGAAATTAGAACCCGTAGGCACTGTCGGTGGGAACGTAAGATGATCCAGCAACTGTGGAAAATGGCGTGGTGATCCCTAAATCAATTAAATGTATATAAATGAATGAATACCCAGAGGATTGAAAGCACCATCTCAGGACCACTGTCTCTCTCCCCATGTTCATGGCAGCATCATTCACAGCAGCTGAGAGATCGAAGAAACCCAAGTGTCCCTCAACAGATAGATAAACGAAATGTGGCCTGTGCATGCATTGCAGTGTTATCCAGCTTTAAAACAGATGTTCTGATACCTGTTATGACCTTTGAAGACATGAAGCTGAGTGAAACCAGTCCCAAAAGGACAAAAGCTAGGACTCCTTTTACAGGAGGTTCTGAGAGGCCTCTAATTCATAGAGACAGAAAGAGCATGGGTGGTATCCAGGGCTGGGGGAGGGCAGGGGGGGTGGTTAGTGTTTAATGGGGAGAGAGTTTCAGTTTGGGAAAATGAAAAAGTTCTGCATGTGGACGGAGGGTGGTGATGGTTGCACGACTGTGCAGATGTACGTAATGCCACACAACTGTACACGTAAAAATGGTTGAAATGGCAAATTTTATGATATATCTCTTACCATGATAAAAAATGCAGGGGGAGAAATAGCACTGAAATCCATTTTCCATTTCTTCCCGTTTTAATTCATGTCGCCTCAGGGTATCAGATGGCGAGTTTGCAGAGGGAGAAAGGAATTCTTTTTAATGAGGGTCTACTTGTTCTGCTGCTACATTTTCTCATCGAATCTGCACCGGAGTCGACTGAGCTGGGGATTCGTCGTTGTCCCCATGTCACAGTGGAGAAGTGAGCTGAGAGTGGCGGGAAGGCGTGGCGCGGATCTTGGGGAGCCAGAGGGCCACGCTGAGCCTGGCCTCCACACCTGTTCCCCGCCCGCCGCACCGTGCTGTTCACACGTTTCTGGAGTCTCTTGGGAAAGTCACTGTCTTCCTTGGGGTGCCCATCTCTGACGACATGCACATAGAGGTGTGTTCTTCATTTTTAAAAGGTCTGTAGCTGTGGCTGCCTATCCGCTGGAGGGAAGAAATAGGTCAATGAACGCACAGACCGAAGGCCGAACTCTTGCCAGGAAGGTTTATGGAAATAGGCTCTTGAACGTGGAGAGGAAGGCAGCTAGCTCCTCCTGTCCTTTTGGAAGCGCGGCTTCACTTTGCTCTTACCAGGTGACAGGGTACTTAGGCCCCACCTGGAGCACATGGCTTTGAAGCCCTGTTGGCCATTGCCCGTGCCACCCCTGTTCCTCTGGGCTCTGTGAGCTCTGCCTTCCACGAGCGTCGTCCGACTGATGGCCACACGTGGATGCTTTCTCACACCCTTGTCTCCATGGCGTGGCTGCAGCAGTGGGTGTTCTGGCCTGTCTTCTGGAAGGTCTGTCTTCCTTGGATTTCCGTGACACTGGCCTTTTGTCTCTTGTTGCTGGTGCTTTCCGCGTCCTGTCTGTGACTCCACACCCTAATCCAGGGTCACGAAGATCTACTTCTGTTTTCTTCTTACAGTTTATCAGCAAGCTCTTTACAGAAAGAACCATATGGTGAATATTTCAGTTTTGCTGGCCACAAATGGTCACTGTAATATGTTCTTTGTTTTTCGTTGTTGTTTTACAACCTTTTAAAACTAAAAACTGCTCTTGGGGCGTATAAAACCAGGCTACAGGCCACATTGGGCTCACAGGCCATAGTTTGCTGATGCCTGTGTTAGGACTTCACTGTGGAAGGTTGAGTTACTCTAGTGAGGAGTTGAGCTGGGTTTGAGGTTTCTTGTTGCTATAGTTACTTGGGTGCACCATAGGCTCCCACATTCCTCTAGTGTTGTCTTGTACAGGGTAGGGGGAAGAGGGAAGAGAAGAAAGGAGGGACTGTTGAGGTACCAGGTGTTTTTCCCAGAATGGTCACCCTACATCCTCAGCCCTCCCTGCATGCCAGCACCATAGTGGGGTCTTTCCACACCTTTGTTCCTTCCCCACTGCTGCTGGTGGCAGGAGCAGATGGGGCTTCTCTGCTGTCCTTGTCCCACACTGTGCACCCGGGTCTTCTGTGTTGGGCTCCCTTGGCACCCCTGCTCCTCTCCAACATGGCAGCCCATCTCTGCCTCATATCCGGTAGGCACTGTGGATGAGTGGGTTTCCAGCCCCGCTCGGTGGTGGGAGACCTCTAATAGTGCTGGTATGGGGTTCTGGCTGGGACTAGCTTCTGCCCTTCCCCCTGCTAGAATGTCCTAGAATGGGTATTTATCCCTGCCGCTATGCCCTTGGCGTTGGCTGCCCCTCCTCCAGAAGCTTAGGCTTTTGCTTCAGAGGAGAAAGTAGGGTCTGGATAGGGATAAGAGGGAAGTATGGGGTTGGGGCTGGGGTGCTGGTTTCTTACCCTTCCTTCAGTGGCTGCTGACCCCCTTCCTCTGTGCCTGTGCTACTGAGGAAGGCTCCCTCTGCTCTCCTGCACCCTGGCCAGTCCTTCGTGTGTAATACCCAGGAAGGTCCATGGTGAAGAGCCTAGAGTGGGTGTGAACTGCCTTCTTGTCTGGGTTCCCAGGGGGTCTTCACTATTATTGGAGCCCTTACTCAGCCTTTAGCAATTCATTAACCTTGAGCTCATTCCTTCCTGCTGGCCTGTATGGTGGCTGGCTCTACGCTTGCTGACAAGGTGTCCCTACCCTTACCTTCTACAAGGGCCTTGTACCTCCTGGTCTTCTGGCTCCATGGTTGCGCTGTGACTTCATCTCTTGATGGGTTCAAGGAAGTGCCAGGAGTTTGTAGCTCATCAGCTTTCCTGACTGTTGGCCTGGGAGCCACACTCTACCTCTCTGGTAGGAGCGCCACCTCTCCCCACCCCCTCATCTGTATGTGTAAGTGATGCTGACAGAAATGTGTTTTTCTGTCTAAAATGCTCTGTGAACCACAGAATAATTTTGGACCTTTTTTCCATTTGCGTATCTGGGCTGGGAATTGTTAGCGCAGACGCAGGCCATCGTGGGACAGACGGTGTGGGCGCCGGGTATTGGAGTTGCCCAGCTGGGGTTATCTTCAGCCTTACCTAAGTGAAGCCTGCCTTCTGGAAGAACACTGGTCAACTTCAGGATTGTTAACGTATCATTTTTACATCATTTTAGACCCTGGAAGCTATCCTGAATTTCAAATACTCTGGAGGTCCGGGCCACGTTGAAGGATATTACAGGAACCTCTCCTTGGGGCTGCATGTGGAAGCTGAGCCGTCGGTATTCTTCACCCGAGTCAGCACTCTGCCGGCGACCAGGTAAATGGATCTCTGTTCTGTCATGGCCTTTTTCTAGAGTCTGACAGCACTGCATTTGGAATTCTGACCTCGGTGTTCATCTTGGTCCCACCTCTAGTCAAATCCAAACCATTGTGCCAAGTTGCTTAGCCTCCCTGGCACTTTGGTTCTGTATCAGAAAAACAGGCATTCTACAGAAATGCTTGTTTCAGTTAGTTGTGAGTGGATGGGCTGTACACCTTCTCGGATGGCATAAGGATGTTAACATTGCCGCATGCTTGTTGGTGGTCATCGTTGTACAGGATGTGCTGGGCCTGAGCCTGGGCCTGGCTTCAGTCTGGTTCAGCTTGCCTGTTGGTAGGGGTTCAGCAGCTAGCCCCATGCCCTGGGCACTCCTCGAGGAGTCCTGCCTGTTTTCTGTGTCACTGCTGGCATCTCAGTAAGACTCTTTGTGCATAGCCAGGCTGTCCAGCATCTAGGCACCTGTTTTCATGGAGCTCCCAGCCATCTGGAGCACTGGCCTGTTTCTGCCCAGGGAGCCCTTCTTGCACAGAAGTTTTCTCTCCTAGCTATTTCTCTAGGCCTATTCTTCCTTCAGGGGGAAAGAAATCAAACGGCGTGTCTACTTCAAACCCGAGGTGGCCAGGGGTCCTAGAGGTATTTCCTAAGGTGGGAGAATGACAATTTCCCACTTTGACTTAGGATGAGCTGGGAGTGGTGGGGACTGAAAGTGGTGGATGGTGTTCCTGCTAACCGGAGACACTCTGCTGCTCAGATCCCTGCCCCAGTGGTCAGCAGCCTGTGGAAAGTAGGTGCTGATGAGCACTGAATACTTGCATATCTTCACATCCAGTGGTGCCTTACCTATTGGCGCAGGATGCGGTGGGATAGTAATATCTGTTCTTAGTAGAGTTAAGGCGGTAGTGATGACAAGCACCTCTGTGGCCTGGAACTGCAGAGAGAGCATCACATGCAGCATCCCCGCCCCCCCAAAACGGGTTCTGTACTCCATGGGGTAAAATAGATGGGTGTTGCTGCCCATGTTAATGTTGATATAAAACTCCCTTTAAAGTGATACAGCCACAAATAATAAGTGTAGTTTTAGTTTATAAGAAAGACTTTTTCTTCCCAGCCATCGGAGAATGGTTTCACAAGAATTAATGGCTTAGCTTGGGCATCTTAGCCTCACATTTCATCATCTGTCAGTTTTTCAGTCCGTGGAGTAATAGTCTTTCTTGCCAAGGCTTGCCTCTGTTTTGAATTTGTTGTATAAAGCATCAAAGCACTTGCCCCTCGGGGAGCCATGGCCAGGACAGCTGCCAGACGCTGTTCGCTGTTCCCGTGTTCCAGGCCCTTCCTGTGCATTAGGGCTGCTCCACGATGTATCTGCCGTGTTTCCCTCTCATCCCTGTGTTGCCTGCTGCCACTGCTCATAGAAGTAGTTCTTGGAAGCAGCACAGGCTGTCACAGAGTTCGGTTTGTTCCCCCCTCTTGATATCCAGCTTGCACGTCATGGCCTCTGCTGCCCTGAATGACAATTTAAGATGAGAAAAATGCCACCACGTGGAATGGAGCAAACACACGGTTGGAAGAGTCAGTGGTTAGCACAAGTGCTGCTTGGCTCCCAAATTCCCCGCCCGTTGACCCTGCTCTCTTTCCGCTTGGCCTGTGTGATCCTCTTCCTGCTCTTGGGATGGAGACTGGATTTCTTCTAATCTTCCCTTTCTATCCCTGCTAAGCCTAATCCTCCCCAGATCCTGTGGATTGAGCCTTGGAAATGTCTCCTGACCACCCTGTGCATTCCACTGCACATCTCAGTTACCTTTCCTTGGGACTCTAGGAATAGTTGCCTTTGTGGTCCCCCTACTTCCAGTTTTGCTCCTGCATCATCCTGTAAATACAAATGTTCCCACGTCACTGTCTGGCTTAACGACTTTCCCAGGACTTAGGAGATAAAGTTCGAGGTCCCTACTGTGATATTCATGGTACTTAAAAATTTGACCCAGACCTTTCTCTCGAGCCTCCAGTTCCATTTGCCCCCCAGTTCTCACTGGAGATTCTCACTGGGTATGTCAACACAGTTTCCTGCAATATGCCATTGCATACATCTTTTTCTAAAACTCTTCTTAAACTTCATTCCTTAACCTTTTGGAAAATATTTGTTGGCCATTGATGATCTATGTCACCATTTTTGTAAAATTTTCCTGAACATGACTAGATAGAGTGAGTTGGTCCTTCTTTGGGTCTCTGTACTTCTAAATCCTTACCAGACTGTAAACCTTTAAACCAGCACCTTCAATGTTTCACTTATTCTTAAAATCAATACTTCCGATGTTTCACATGCTATATAAGCACTCAGTGGGGTAAGAGGTGGATAGAGCATAGTCCTTGTGTTTCATCAGCCTGATAAAAGCTCATCAGGCAGAAGCAATACCAAATGGAAACATGGGTCTATATTAAGGAATGTCGAATCCCAGAAATAGAAATAGCAAGTGAATAAATATCAGAGATTCTTCCCCTTGCTCCTTAATTTCTTTAAAAGACTATTGACTATTTAAAGAAAAAATAAGAGCATTTAATTTTGTAGTGTATATCATATATAGAAGTAAAATACGCAACAGAAAATAGCACAGAGAAAAGGAAGGGAAATGGAGGAGAGGAGAAATTGTAGTTCTTATATGCTATGTATTGCCACATTCTAACTTCAACCATATCATAAGTTAAAGACGCATATTGTAAATCCTTTAGCAACCACTTAAAATATGGGTAATAAGCCAGAAGAGAGAAAATGGGTTACTAAAAAATACTTAATCTGAAAAGTGGGGAAGAGGTGGCAAGAAAGGAGAAAAGCATGAGAGACTATGGACTATGAGAAACAAACTGAGGGCTTCAGAGGGGCGGGGGGTGGGGGAATGGGATAGACTGGTGATGGGTAGTAAGGAGGGCACGTATTGCATGGTGCACTGGGTGTTATACGCAACTAATGAAGCATCAAACTTTACATCGGAATCTGGGGATGTACTGTATGGTGATTAACACAATATAATAAAATAAAATTAAAAAAAAAAAAGAAACCGGGGATGTACTGTATGGTGACTAACATAATATAATAAAAAAACATTAAAATAAAAAAAAAAGAAAGGAGAGGGTGTTCCAAGATGGCGGAGGAGCAGGAGACCTAAAGTTTGTCTGGTCCCAGGAATTCAGCGAGAGGGCTACCAAACCATTCCAAATACCTATGAATGCAACTGGAGAATGAAGAAAAGAGTAGCAGAAACTCTATGAACAGAAAGGCAACCACTTTCTGCAAGGAGGAGAAAAGATGGAGGAGGAGTAGGCGACCCTTTCTCAGCTGGTCCGAGTCGAGCTGGATATCTACCAGACCATTCTGAACACCCACAGAATCAGCCTGAGACGCAGGAAGATACATCTGGATCTCTACAAATGAACATCTCCAGTGCTGAGTATTGAGGTACGAAGCGGGGAGCTGTGAATCCGAGCACAGATATAGGAAGATAAAGGGAAGGGGGAGGGAGCCTCTGCACTCAGGCGCCGGGAAGCAATAGCCCCTTGTGCTGGGGAGCGGGCTGGACTGTCAGACCAGCACCCACAAGAGAGCGGACTGAGACAGTGAGTGTGGGAACGCCCGTGTCCAAACTGAAAACAGGAGCTCCCGACCGCACACTCGAACTAGAGTGAAAC
>NC_048226.1:100180457-100180535 GCF_002007445.2 Ailuropoda melanoleuca | reverse complement strand
ACGCGCGGGGGCGGCTGGCAGCTGGCGGGGTTAGAAACACAAAGGACAGAGACGCGCCGGCCCTGGAAGTGAGGGCTG
>NC_048226.1:100180159-100180357 GCF_002007445.2 Ailuropoda melanoleuca | reverse complement strand
GAGGTCCCTTAAAAAGTTAAAAATTGAGCTACCCTATGACCCAGCCATTGCACTGCTGGGTGTTTACCCCAGAGATACAGACGTAGTGAAGAGAAGGGGCATATGCACCCCAGTGTTCATAGCAGCATTGTCCACAATAGCTAAATCGTGGAAGGAGCCGAGATGCCCTTCAACAGATGACTGGATTAAGAAGCTGTG